>NC_133130.1:111983240-112283240 GCF_048418815.1 Hemitrygon akajei | reverse complement strand
AACCTTTTGTAGATAGTGTAATGATAAGGACTTGCTCACCTTTAAATAAAAACTATGCTGCAATATCACAACTATTAAACATGAGAAAATCTGCAGATGCTGGAAATCCAAAGTACACAGGAAATATTGGAGGAACTTTTCCGTGTTTACTCTTTTCTGTGGATGTTGCCTGGTCTGCTGAGTTCCTGCAGCATTTTGTGTGTGTTATATCACAATTACTAAACGTTATTATTTTAAAAATGCAGTTTTGAAATAATTGTAGGAAGAAATTTGTGTGCATGATTTTGTAAAGGTCTATGAGGTATTTGGTGTTTTGGCTTTTTTGTTGTTTTAAAAAAAAATCAGTGATATAGGTGAAGTTCCTTGCAAGACAAGTGCCAAAAAAATTGACGTTTGTGTCAATTAGGTGATTGCAGAAAGATTTTCTCTATTAGATGTTAAGTGCTATGAGAAGAACAGATCAACATGGGGAGAGGGTGAACTTGTGGATTTTTGCTTTGAATACAGCAGAGATTAGTGTTGATTTAATGATTACAGTGCTGATGGTCTTTCCATCATAATTACTGCTATGTCTAAGGCATTGTGATGCATCTGGTTCAGCTGTAGTGGTTTGAATGTTATAGAATAATTTTGAGTTAGCGTTCTTCTATGTAGCCTTACTCACATTGCATCAGAATATTTATTTATTGAGATACAGTAGGGAATAGGCCCGTGCAACACCCGATTTAACCTTGGCCTAATCACGGGATGTTTTAACAATAATCAATTAACCCATCAACCAGTATGTCTTTGTACTGAGGGAGGAAACCAGAGCGCACAGAGGAAACACACGTGGTCATGGGGAAAACGTACAAGCTTTGAGGGAGTCGAACCCTGGTCCCTGGTACTGAAATGTGTTGTGCTAACCACTACGCTACTGTGCCGTCCTCATGTGGACTTTGTATTGGCTTCTACAGCCACCTGAGGACCCACTAATAGATAACCCCCTAAGGAGAACATCATACTCAATTTGAGTGGTTGCACTACTACTCATTTGATGAGGCCATGTTTGTCTGAGGAAGTTGCTCTTGCAGCATCGAAATAACAAGTTAATATGTGTTTGAAAGCGCTTTAACTTTGCCCATACATATATTTAGAATTACTACCCCCCACAAGACTGCGGTTCTATCCTCTTGCACATTTGCAGTCATTGGTTTTCTTTAGCACCAGCCCAAAAGCATTCGCATGGTTCGTGTCAACTTGTTGGAAGAAGTCTTTGCAGAGGGCAGTGACTAATTTGCTTTATTCTTTTATGTCATCAGATATCAACTTTCAGTCTGAGAGATTGTCTTGCTGTTCGTTTTGACAATTTCAATGTACAAATCTCAGGACAATTATAAGAACTGTAACTGTGCTGTTTGTAGAAAATCGATGTCCCAAGTGAAGCTCAAAGTAATTTTGTTCTCAAAGTCCATATATATCACCACATACAATCCTGAGATTCATTTTCTTGTGGGCATTCACAGTAAGTATAAGAAACACAATGGAATCAGTGAAAGACCACACCCATCAAGGTGGATAAACAACCAATGTGCAAAAGACAGCAAACTGTACAAAATACAAAAAGAAAAAGGTAACAATAATGATGATAATAAATTAGTGTCAAGAGAATGAGACGAAGAGTCCTTGAAGGTGAGTCTGTAAGTTGTGGGAACAGTTCAGTGTTGGGCGAATGAAGTCGAGTGAAGTTATCCCCTCTGGTTCCAGAGCCTGATGACTGAGGGGTAATAACTGTTTCTGAATATGGTGGTGGGGATTCTGAGGCTTCTGTACCACCTTCCTGATGCAGCAGCAAAAAGAGAGCATGGCCTGGATTGTGGAAGTACTTGATGATGGCTGCTACTTTTATGCAATAGCACTCTGTGTAGATGTGTTCAGTGGTAGGGAGAGCTTTATCTGTGATGGACTGAGCCATATCCACTACTTTTCCATTCAAGGGCTTTAGTGTTTCCATACTAGACCACGATTAGGTGCCATCCGATCCACTTACTGAGAGAATTCTCTTCTGTGATCCTGACTGCAGTTTACACACTGTCAAAGACAGATGTTGGTTGGAGGAATAAAATTTTTCCCCATTCATCTATTTTCTTTCTGTTTTCCTCAGCAATATGGTGTTTCCATGTTCTGAAGGTTGTTAACAGTTAATGGTAATTTCAATCTTAAACTTTCAGAATGTTTGATGTCCTCTTTAATGTGATCCGAATGTCCTCTCCTTTTCCACAACTGTCAATTGCTTCTCGTTTTCCAGTTTAGAAGGATTGTTGTGTCGGTGATTTTTAGCATTATACACTGGGGGTACTGGTGACCTGCCCTCATTCGGGAAAGGTGGTGGTGAAGGAATAGTGAGGGTTTGATTTGTCAAGAGGGGTTGTGCAAAATGAATGGCATCATATTTGGCACATGTTACTTCTCTGCCAAATGTTCACCTCATGGACTTCAATGCAGTTATAGGTTGAGATTATAGGTATTAGATCATATGACATGAGGCAGAGTTAGGCCCTTTAGCCCACTGAGTGACTTGATTATAGCTGATTTATTATCCCTCTCAACCACATCTTCCTGCCTTCTCCACATAATGACACCCTTTCTAAATAAGAACATATCGATCTCTGCTTCAAGTATACTCACAGCTGCTGTGGCAATGAACTTTAGATTCACCACCCTCTAGCTAAGCAAATTCCTCCTGATCTCTGCTCCAAAGGGATGTGTCTCTATTCTGAGGCTGTGCCCTGTAATGCATTAGAATGTTCAGATGCCACAGCAGCTATGTACTTTTAAACGCAAGAGTTTCTGCAGATGTTGGCAATCCAGAGCAACGCACGACTCGGTGTCCAACACTGACACGACACTGGTGTCTGAGGTGTAGGGTGGGTTTTATCCTGTGGATTTCCTCTAACGTCCTTTCAATATTTATTTAGATGGATGCTGGGTAAGTTATAGCAGGGGTCATGAATAAAAAGTTAGAGGAGTGGGGGGGGGTCACATACAAAGGCTGTGTATAGTTGATTTCAATGGGCTATTGTGAGGAAAGGTCTGTCAAATTCTATATACATTTCTTTCCCGGGATATACTTGATTGCCAAAAGTGATCTGTATTGGCCTTTTGTGAGATGTGTCTGCAATACACAATGGCCATTGAAGCTCCCGCAGTCAAATGCCACTGCCCGGTTGTGCCCTTACTGATGTCATGTTTGTCATAGCAAGCTGTCAGACTTCGAAGAATGGACTTCCCCATGTCAGAGTTAGTAACCTCTACTGTGCGGCAGCACAGTAGCGTAGTGGTTAGCATGGTCCTTTACCAGCTACTTGGGTTCACTTCCTGCTGCTGTTGATAAAGAGTTTGTACGCTCTCCCCATGACTGTGTGATTTTCCTCTGGGTGCTCCAGTTTCGTCCTATAGTCCAAAGATATACCAGTTAGTAGGTTAATTGGTCATTGTAAATTGTTTTGTGATTAGGCTGGGGTTAAATCGCAAGTTGCTGGGTGGCACAGTTTGAAGGGCTGGAAGGTCCTATTCCGTGTTGTAGCTTAATAGCTAAATAAATAACATTAGGTTATCATAATGTTAGAGCAGGTTAAAAGGTTGCACAACATCACGGGCTGATAGCACAATACAGGCCTATTATGTTCTATGTAAACTCAGCAGGTCAAGCAGCTTCTATTGAGGGGGGTGGGAAAGTTGGCTCGAGACATCAACTGTTTATTGCCCTCCAGAGATAGTGCCCAACCTGCTGAATTCCTCCAGCTCTGTAATTTGAAGTGCAATGATTGGAATGAAGTTGGAAATGTAACAGCCGCTTTTCACCCAGTGGAATCCCACTAACAGTGATGTGATATACACTCAGTGGCCCCTTTATTAGATACCTTCTGTGGTTTTTACTGTTGTAGCCCATTCACTTTAAGGTTTGACGTGTGCATTCAGTGATGCTGTCCTACACAGCACTGTAGTAATGTGTGGTTATTTGAGATGTTGTCGCCTTCCTGTCAGAATGAACCAGAAACTATTGTGTGTGAAAGTAGCAGGAAATCAGCTGTTTCTGAAATACTCAAATCACTCCACCTGGCACCAACAATCATTCTGCAGTTAAGGTCACTTAGGTCACATTTCTTCCCCATTCTGATGTTTGGTCTGAACAACCAGTGAACCTTGAGCCAGTCCGCATGCTTTTATGCATTGAGGTGCTGCCACATGATTGACTGATTACAGATGTACCTAATAAAGTGACCACTGACTGTATATGTTTTGCTGAGGGATAAATATTAGCTACAGCATCTTGGAAAGCCCTTCATAGTCCCTTGAAACAGAACCATAGGATTGTAATGTACGTGATAGTGCAGAGAACCTGAGTTGCGAAATAGTGCTGAACTGAAACAGAACCATAGGATTGTAATGTACGTGATAGTGCAGAGAACCTGAGTTGCGAAATAGTGCTGAACTGAAACAGAACCATAGGATTGTAATGTACGTGATAGTGCAGAGAACCTGAGTTGCGAAATAGTGCTGAACTGAAACAGAACCATAGGATTGTAATGTACGTGATAGTGCAGAGAACCTGAGTTGCGAAATAGTGCTGAACTGAAACAGAACCATAGGATTGTAATGTACGTGATAGTGCAGAGAACCTGAGTTGCGAAATAGTGCTGAACTGAAATAGGAGTTTGGACGGGCGTGAACCTGCACTCTGAATTTAGTCTGGCTAAATAAACTCTGAACTTTTCCTTAAAAGTTTGAAACTCACATTCTGGGGAGGAGAATAGACAAAAAATTTGTGAGGGAGAGACTTGTCTTGTGCGGTAATCCAGAACTGTTTCAGTTCATCCCCAGGTTGTACATATGACAGATGGCAGCATTATTTGAGTTTGTGAAGATCTACAATAAATATTGCAGTATCTGATTACAGAATTAAATGTTTTGTATACAGGCTCGAACTGCTCCATCAGAATGATGTAGAGTATTGAAAAGTACTGATCTCTGCTGTCACAATTTATCTGCATTTTCTGATGATGCATTCAACTTGGAAAGCTAACATGGAGAAAGTCTTTTGAAAAAGGAGCAGGTGTTTCCATAAACCAAAGGTGGTATTAGATTTTTGACATATTTTGTCCCACACTTTGGTTTCACCCTGCTTGTGTAAATGGATCATGTAGTGTTGTTGTTTTGCTGTATCATGTGTCTGAAAGTCATTTGACTGCTGTACTGCTTGTGCTCCATGGAAGAAATTTGTGATGGAAGATCCTGATGAAGGGTCTCAGCCTGATTTGTCAACTCTTTATTCTTCTCCATAGAGGCTGCCTGACCTGCTGAGTTCTTCCAGCATTTTGTGTGTGTTACTCTGGATTTCCAGCATCTGCAGAATCTTGTGTTTAAGAAATTTGTGGAAAATGTCATTTTGTAATCAGCTATGTCCTGTACCTTTTCCCATGTAGCTTTGCTTCAGCCCATGGGGGATCCAAGAGGAGCAGAATGTGATTTGTTGTGGAGTCACATTGTTTCAAGTTAGTTTTTATTTAGTTTAACAGAATTGCCATAAGTACGCAGCAAAAACTAATAGACTGGATGTCTTACAATTATAGAGTGGCTGCATGTCCAAGTTATTGCATTTGTAACATGATCTCCTTTGCTTGAAAATTTGGAAGTGAAATGTTTTGCTGTATTAATGTTTACAAAATATTTTTCAAAATACCACTAAATACATGATAGAGGGGATAGGTAGTTGAGAAATTCATCTTAACTTTTGTAAAAGTTGGATATTCTTTAGAAAATGGTGGTTAATCTAGAACAGTTCTTGTTTCACATCAGGCACTCCTTCCCAAATGTTCCTCCAGAACATTGACTGCATCATGTCTGCTTCCTGCACTTGTCCAAAATGTTAGCAGTTTTGCAAACAACTTCCCTGCCCACATTCATTTATTCCGGAGGTTGTCAACCTGGAGCTCACAGACCCATCGGTTAATGGTAGGGGTCCATGGCATTAAAAAAAATGTTGGGAACCCGTGATCTAGACTATCTGATGATTTTCATTTCCTGGATGACTCTGCCTCCATCCCAGCAGAGAGACACCTCTGAAGTCTTATTTAAAAACTCACATAGTATCAAAATAGGTAAGTTTTCACAACATTGTACACAGCTCTTGTTGGGTTTTATCTGGTATATTGTATATTCTTTAGTGCACTAAGTTTTAGCATGGATATCACACAACTGGAGAAGGTGTATTATATCCAGAATGATATTGGGCATGACTCATTTGAGTTAAAGTAATGAAGAAGAAATTGCCTTAAAAGGAGGTTCTTTGGGTGACTTCTGTGTTGCTCATGGTATTCTGGGTCTAGAGCCACATGTAGTCCAGATTGAGAAGGAGTGGTAAGATGGCTATAACAGTAATCCAATAGTTTTGTGGTTGCTATCGCTGGCCTTGTTAATTTTAACCACTTCAATTTTATTTTAATTAATTGAGTTTAATTTTTCAAACTGAAATCTGGATCCACAGTGGAGCTTTGAAAGTGCCTTATGGTATTCCTGTAACCTGTAATAGAACTTGTAGATTTAAAATGGTTCATAAAAGAACTAGAGGGAAATGAGCTTCCTCTTCCCTTCACTTATTATTAAGATATAAAATCTATTTTATGAAACGATGGTGAAGATGATTGCAGATGAATTTTCAATCAGTTGGACGTGAGCCATGGACTTTGAGTCATAAGGCATGGAGATATGTCTTTTTGAGTGTAGGAGGCTGAAGGGTGACCTTGTGCATGTTTATCTATTTACATAGATAAAGTGAATGGCCTTAGTCTTTTTCTGAGGATAGGGGAGACAACAGCTAGAGGGCACAAGATTAAAATAAGAGGGGAATGATTTGAGAAACAACTTTTTCCACACAAAAGTTGTTGGTATGCAGAATGAGCTGCCCAAAGAAGTGGTGGAGGTGGGTATAATTCCAAAGTCTAAACAGGAACATGCCAATAAACAAGATATTGGCAAGAAATTGGATATTTAGATGGTGTGGCGACCCACTTTCTGCGCAGGCGAACCGGCTCACAAGTAGCCAGCGCGCGGGGGGAGACTTTGGTAATGCACCTCTGATGTCATTTCCACCCAGAGAGGGCGTGCGCTAGGGATTTAAATGTCAGCGCCGCGAAGTTTGAATAAATTAAGTCTCGAAACGACTTACCGACTGCATGTCGTTATTTCAACGCTGTGTGTAGCACATCGCTACAATGGAATATTTAGAAGAATATGGGAGATGTCCCAACTAGGTCAATATAGTGCCCTGTAAAAGTATTCAGCCCCCAACAATTTGCTCACATAAATGAGTTTTACAGTCAGCTATTTTGATCAATTTAACTGTGAATTTTTGTTTGTGTGCATCACATGTTCCTTTTTCACAGTAGAGCCCAAAAACAGGGAAAATTAAAGTATAAAAAAACTAAATCCTAAAATGTCAGCAGTTCAAAAGTATTTGTGCCCCTTCGCTCAGCACTTAGTTGATCCACCTCTCACAGCTATTACTATTGAGTTCTGTCCACTTGGGCTATGTAGGCATTTAGCTGTAATGTTCATTTCCCCTGTTATGAGCATGCAGGTATGGTGGGGAAAAAATGGCAGCTTCATATACTAAATGTGAATGGAGAAAGTAAAGTTGTTAAAATGAAATAAAATCTTGTCTTTGTTGTTTGAACATTAACAATTACAGCCAGTAGTCTTTTTGGATAAATCTCTATTTGCTTTGCACAACGTGATGGAACAAGATTTGCCCATTTCCCCTTGCAAAATTGCTGAAGCTATGCCAGGTTAGTTGGAGAGCACTGAGGTCTTGCCAGAGATGTTCGATCTGGTTAAGGTCAGGACTCTGACGGCCACTCAAGGACATCAAATTTCTTCATTTGAAGCCATTCCATGATTGCTCTGACAGTGTCCTTCGGATCATTGTCCTGCTGAAAGTCTATTTTTCTCCTCAGTTTAACCTTTCTGGCAGAGGCAAGCAGGTTTTTATCCAGGATCTCTCTGTATTTAGCAGCATTCATCTTCCCATCAATCCTGACTAGATTTCCAGTCCCTGCTGCTGAAAGGCATCCCCATTGCATGATGCTACCACCACCATATATTACAGTAGGGATGGTGTTACCTGGCTGATAAGTAGTATTAGATTTGTGCTGCATGAACCGCCTAGTATTAAGGCCAAGAAATTTCCCTTTAGCCTCATCTGACCACAAGACCCTCTTCCACATCTTTACAGTCACTAAGTGACACTTCACAAGGTCTTTGTGAGCTAGGATATGCTTTTTTATAAGCTAGGGTTTTTTTCCTTGCCACTCTTCCATAAATGCCCTTTTTGTGCAAGGCCTTAGAGTTTGTCGAGCTATGAACTTCATCTCCAGTTGCAGCCCCTGGGTTCTGCAGCTCACTCAGAGGACTGTTATTATCACAGTAGTCTCTTTTACATGTGCCATTTTTCTGCTGTGACTAAGTTTAGAGGGCCGGTCTGACCTAGGCTGTGAGGCTGTGGTTTAATTTCTTTTTATTATTTTTTACGATAGACTGCACTGAGCTCTGAGGTATGTCAGTGCTTTTGAAATGGTCTTGTACCCTTCCCCAGCTTTGTGCTTCTCTATTATCATTTCCCTGACTTGTCTTGAATGCTTTTTTGTTTTCATTTTGATTTGATCTATGGAAAATCTACCATTCTGCTAGACCTTGCTGAGAGAAGGGGTATTCAGGTGATTTATAAATTGGATGAGTTGGTAAGGTAACTTACAGTATTGCATCGGAGAAAATTAGTGTAGTAATTACATAGGGGATGAATTCTTGTTCAGTCTCACAATTTTAGTTTTTAATTTGCTGAAGGTTTTGGAAATTTCTTTTGATTTGACATGTTACACAATGTTTTGTAGATTAGCTCAGAAATGCTGTTTCAATATATTTTAAATTTAGAAAATGAGACAGTAAAATGTGAAAATAGTTGTGAGAGCTGAATACTTTTTCAAGACACTACAGCACAATACAGACCCTTCAACCCACAATGCTGTGCTGAACATGTACTTACTTTAGAAATTACCTAGGGTTACCCATAACCCTATATTTTTCTAAGCTCCATGTACCTATCTAGGAGTCCCTTAAAAGACCCTATTGAATCCGTCTCCACCACCGTCGCTGGCCCCCCATTCCATGCACTCACCACTCACTGCATAAATAAAAAAACTTACCCCTGACACCTCCTCTGTACCTACTTCCAAGCACCTTAGAACTGTGCCCTCTTGTGTTAGCCATTTCAGCCCTGGGAAAAAGCCTCTGACTATCCACACGATCAATGTCTCTCAAAGTGGTATGTTAAATAAGTAATCCAATGAAAAGTTACCGGTGCACAGTAACTGAGTAGCTCATTAGTTTATTTATGATGAAACTAGTTTTCACTTGTGGTTGGTAAATAGTTCTGTGTGGATGGGTGTAACTCTCTAGAAACTTTAACATGGCAGAATCTTCTCAACACTTGAAATTGCAGCACATCTACATTTGTTGATAAAATTCTGGATTTTGCACACTCAGATTTGGAATATATCTAGAGATATGTTTGTTTACATGTAACAAAGTGATGGGAGGTGATGAACTAAATGGGTTGATGAGAATTATTTTTCTGGAGAAGTTGGTAAAACATAGGCTGGGTTTTCATTGTGACTATATTTGTATGTTGACACTGTAGAATGGCATTTTCTACCTATGGACTTGCACTTTAAAGTGAAAGGATGTGGTTGATTATTTTTTTGTTTAAACATTGTTTTCATTGCAGCTTTGGATAGAACAGCAGCCCAAAATGACTGCGGTGTTAAGAGTAAATGGAGTTGTGAAGATACAGAGAAAGAGGACCACCCTGTGAATTTGGAAAAAGAGTAAGGATGTTTTTCATGTTATAAATAATTGGTCTATTTTTAATAATGCATGAAAACTGAGTTGATGCATTTTTCATACTGTCAGGAAACTTTTTTTGCACTTCCCTGATGAAAGCTGAATGTTTTCTGTGATGAGTGGCATTTCTTTTCAGTGGATCAGTTTTTAAGTTTTATCCACAGTTCTGCTGCTTATCTATCCCACACATGTATGAGTTCAAAAAATGTAAAAGGTATGAAGACTAAATGCAGTTTTGGACCACATTTTCTGTTTGTTCTTTCTAATGCTGATGATTAACATTGTGTGGTGTTGTACATGATGATAAATGTGTATTACATATTTGCACTAATTGCACAGATTATACACAACATTGTTCCTGTTTTTCCTACATGGTCAGCTTTATTTTGACTTAGTCAGCAAGTGCAACTAATTGCCAAACTCATTAATCAGAGCGTGTAGGTTTGTGTGTATAATCATTTGGGAGTATTTTTTGATGTTTGACTAGAGTGAACAAGAGATCTGGTAAATGTCAAGCATCTGAACATTAGGAAGACTAACTTTCAAAACTTTGGCAAGAAGAGATTATTTTCATCTTCTGCACTTTTATTCACTGTTTACTATTGGTTGGCTGTCATATCTTAGGATTACTGAAAAATTCATCGAGATCTTTAGTTCAAATTCCAGAATTAATATTTCGGCAAAAGGTACAAGGAGAACTTGCAGTGGGGGGTGGGATATAAAAAAACTTAAGTACAGTGTAGGGATGATCTATAGATTTTCAGATAGTGCTATTGTATAACAAAATGTAGCATAATGAAACACTCTAAGCTGAAAGTTACTATCAATTGTCAGATTGCACTGGGAAACTGCATCTAGTTGAACTGGGAACATTGAACACTACAGCACAGGAACAGGCCCTTCAGCCAATGACGTTGTGCCAAGCTAATTAAACTTCTAACTAAGCTGATCCCACCCACCTTCACAATTTTGTTATTTCTCCATTTGTGTGTCCATCTAAGAGCTTTATTTGTCTCTGCTACCACTCCTAGTAGTGCGCTCCTAACACTATTTTTTCAAAAAATACAAATTCTTGGTCTTCACATCTCCTTTAAACATTCCCCCGCTCACCTTAAGTTCACACCCTCTAGTACTGGACATTTCAAACCAGTGGAAAAGAATACCAGCTATCTGCGTCTCTCATAGTCATATAAATGTCTGCCATGTCACCCCTCAGTCTCCAGTGTTCCAGAGAAAATGGCTCTAATTTGTCCAACCTCTTCTTAAAGCACACACCCTCTAATATAAGCAGCTTCCTGTGCCTTCTCCAGAGGCTGCACATCTTTCATGTAATGGGGTGACCAGAACTGAAGGCAATGCTCCAGATACGACCTAATCAGAGTTCTATAAAACTACAATGTAAGGGAAGATTCCCTGCTTCTTACTTGGGGAGATCAGTGGCTTCGTAAGAAGTTATTTGAATATAGATTTGTTGCCTGCAGAAATTTGTTGTTTTTAATTGGTGAAAGTGTTGTCAAGTGTTCATCATTTTTATTCTAAACCATGTAGAGAAGTGAAATACCACATTTCAAAGCGTTATTTCATTTACATCTCATCTTGTCATCTGATGGGATCATAAATTTTCTAGGTTTATTTTTCCCTGTTCTGAAAGCTTTAGAAATCCTCAGTCATAACATCTCAAAAGAACTCTACTTTGACATCTTTATTTCATGATTTGTTGGGACTAGACTTAGTGATTTTAGTGTCTTTTCCTGCAGTGCATCCCAATTACCTACATAAATACACTGGGCACAATGGAGACATAAAATCCTGCAGATGCTGGAAATCTTGAGTAACACACAAAAAAGCTGGAGGAGCTCATTAGGTCAGGCAGCCTCAGTGGAGGGAAATGAAACACTTGACTTTTTGGGCTGAGCTTCTGTTCCTTTATTTATGCATCTGTGTATTGTAGCGATGTGCTACACACAGCGCTGAAATAACGACACATAGTGGGTAAGTCGTTTCGAGACTAGTTTATTCAAACTTGGCGGCACTGGCATTTAATCCCTAGCGCCCGCCCTCTCTGGGCAGAAATGACATCAGAGGTGTATTACCAAAGTCTCCCCCTGCGCGCTGGCTATTTGTGAGCTGGTTCGCCTGCGCAGAAAGTGGGTTACCACATAACCCACCCCCCAGAACCGGCGATACACCCCCCAATGTCCACAGTCTGGATCAGCCTCTGTTTGGGAGGTCTGCCTCTGCGCTGCAGTGCTGGAACCTCGACCGGCTGCGCCAAGCCCACATGCGCTGGTTTGAGTCGGTCCACCGTGAAAACCTCCTCTCTCCCCCCAATGTCCAGAACATATGTGGACCCGTTGTTGTTGATCACCCTGAATGGCCCCTCGTACGGCCGCTGTAGCGGTGCCCGGTGTCCGCCCCTTCGTACAAACACAAACTTACAGTTCTGCAGGTCTTTGGGTACATGGGTCGGGGTCCGTCCGTGCTGTGAAGTCAGTACGGGGGCCAGGTTGCCGAGCCCCTCACGTAGTCTGTCCAGGACTGCTGTGGGTTCTTCCTCTTGCCCCCTTGGGGCTGGTATGAACTCTCCCGGGACGGCCAGGGGCGCGCCGTACACCAACTCGGCCGACGAAGCGTGTAGATCCTCTTTGGGCGCTGTACAAATTCCAAGCAGGACCCAGGGAAGCTCGTCCACCCAGTTAAGTCCTCTCAGGCAGGCCATGAGAGCCGACTTCAAGTGACGGTGGAAGCGTTCCACTAGTCCGTTCAACTGTGGGAGGTAGGCAGTTGTGTGGTGTAGTTGCGTTCCCAACAGGCTGGCCACAGCCGACCACAGGCTGCAGGTGAACTGGGCGCCTCTGTCGGAGGTAATGTGGGCGGGTACCCCGAAGCATGCTACCCAGGTTGCGATCAGTGCTCGGGCGCAGGAATCGACAAATGTCTTGGTGAGCGGGACCGCCTCTGGCCACCTCGTGAACCGGTCTACCATAGTTAGGAGGTACCGCGCTCCTCGGGACACTGGTAGGGGGGCCACGATATCCACATGTATGTGGTCGAACCTCCGGTGGGTGAGTTTGAACTGCTGTGGCGGGGCTTTAGTGTGCTGCTGCACCTTGGCTGTTTGGCACTGCGCGCACGTTCTGGCCCATTCACTGGCCTGCTTGCGAAGTCCGTGCCACGCGAACTTGCTGGAGACCAGCCGGACGGTTGTCCTGATAGATGGGTGCGCCAAACCGTGTATAGAGTCAAAAACTCGCCACCTACAGGCTGCCGGGATGATGGGGCGAGGTTGGCCGGTAGCCACGTCGCACAGGAGGGTCCTCTCACCTGGGCCTACGAGAAAGTCCTGCAGCTGCAAACCCGAGACTGCGGTCCTGTAGCTGGGTATCTCGTTGTCTGCCTGCTGCGCCTCTGCCAGTGCTGCATAGTCCACCCCCAGGGACAGGGCCTGGACAGCTGGTCTGGAGAGTGCATCCGCCACGACGTTGTCCTTTCCCGAGACATGCTGGATGTCCATCGTGTACTCGGAGATGTAGGACAGATGTCGCTGCTGGCGCGTCGACCAGGGATCGGACACCTTCGTGAACGTGAAGGTCAACGGTATGTGATCCGTGAACGCGGTGAACGGCCTGCCTTCTAAGAAGTACCTGAAATGCCGGATTGCCAGATACAGTGCCAACAGCTCCCGGTCGAAAGCACTGTACTTGAGTTCGGGTGGTCGTAGGTGCTTGCTGAAGAACACCAGGGGTTGCCAGCGCCCCTCGATGAGCTGCTCCAGCACCCCGCCGACTGCTGTGTCGGATGCGTCCACCATGAGGGCGGTCGGAACGTCCGTTCTGGGGTGCACCAGCATCGCGGCATCTGCCAAGGCTTCCTTGGCTTTAACGAAAGTGGCCGCGACCTCCTCGTCCCAAGTAATGTCCTTGCCTTTACCCGACATCAGGGTGTACAAAGGGCGCATGATACGGGCTGCTGAGGGGAGGAAACGGTGGTAGAAGTTCACCATACCAACGAACTCCTGCAGGCCTTTGACCGTGTTGGGCCGGGCAAAGTGGTGAATCGCGTCTACCTTGACGGGCAGAGGTGTTGCCCCGTCTTTGGTAGTCCTATCGCCCAGGAAGTCGATGGTATTGAGACCGAACTGGCATTTGGCCGGGTTGATCGTGAGGCCAAAGTCACTCAGGCAGGAGTAGAGCTGGCGGAGGTGGGACAGATGCTCCTGGCGACTACCGCTGGCTATAAGGATGTCGTCCAAATAGATGAACGCAAAGTCCAGGTCGCGTCCCACAGCGTCCATTAGCCACTGGAACGTCTGTGCGGCATTCTTCAGGCTGAACGGCATTTGGAGGAACTCGAACAAGCCGAACGGGGTGATGAGTGCTGTTTTGGGGATGTCTTCAGGGTGCACTGGAATTTGATGGTATCCCCAGACGAGGTCTACTTTGGAAAAGATTCTTGCTGCAGGTTTGCTGCAAAGTCCTGTATGTGCGGCACGGGGTAGCAGTCTGGAGTTGTAGCCTCATTCAGTCTGCGGTAGTCGCCGCATGGTCTCCAACCCCCCGCTGCTTTGGGCACCATGTGCAGGGGGGAGGCCCACGGGCTGTCGGACCTCCGTACAATCCCCAATTCCTCCATCCTCTTGAACTCCTCCTTCGCCAGGCGGAGCTTTTCTGGGGGGAGCCTTCGTGCGCGGGCTTGGAGGGGTGGTCCCTGGGTCGGAATGTGGTGCTGTACCCTGTGTCTGGGCATGGCTGCCATGAACAGCGGTGCCAGAATCGATGGGAAGTCCGCCAGGATTCTGGTGAATTCGTTGTCCGACAGCATGATGGAGTCTAGGTGTGGGGCCGGCAACTTGGCTTCACCCAGGGAGAACGTCTGGAAAGTCTCGGCATGTACCAGTCTTTTCCCTTGCAAGTCGACCAGCAGGCTGTGAGCTCGCAAGAAGTCCGCCCCCAGGAGTGGTTGGGCCACCGCAGCCAGTGTGAAGTCCCACGTGAACTGGCTGGCACCGAACTGCAGCTGCACTGTGTGGGTGCCGTAGGTCTGTATCGTGCTGCTGTTTGCAGCCCTCAGGGTGGGTCCTGGCTTCCTGTTGCGGGTGTCGTACCCTGTCGGGGGCAAGACGCTGATCTCCGCTCCGGTGTCGACCAAGAAGCGGCGTCCCGACTGTTCGTCCCAGACGTACAAGAGGCTGTCCTGGTGGCCGGTCGCCATAGTCATTAGCGGCTGCTGGCCCTGGCCCTGGCCCCTGCAGGGCGGGCGACAATGGCGGGCTTTTGTGCCCCACCGCTGGTGGTAGAAACACCACTGTTCACTATCCTCCTCACTCCTGCCTCTGTGTTGTGTGCGCCCCTCTGCCGGGCCTGGTCTGGTCTGCTGTCGGGCACGTGGCCTGGTAATCTGACTGACGGACGCCACGCTCTCCCTCTTGGCTTTCCACAGCACGTCTGCCCGGGCCGCCACCTTCCGGGGGTCGCTGAAATCTGCGTCAGCCAGCAGCAGATGTATGTCCTCGGGCAGTCGCTCTAGGAACGCTTGCTCGAACATGAGGCAGGGCTTGTGTCTGTCAGCCAGGGACAGCATCTCGTTCATCAATGCTGACGGCAGTCTGTCTCCCAAACCGTCCAGGTGAAGCAAGCGGGCGCCTCACTCACGCCGTGAGAGGCCAAAGGTCCCAATGAGCAGCGCTTTGAATGCTTCATATTTGCCTTCTTCCGGGGGCGACTGTATGAAATCCGCAACCTGGGCGACCGTCTCCTGGTCAAGGGCGCTCACCACGTGGTAGTAACGCATGGAATCAGAGGATATCTGCCGAATCTGGAACTGGGCTTCTGCTTGGCTAAACCACGCGCGTTGTCGCAGCATCCAGAAAGTCGGCAGTTTTAGCGAAACTGCATGAACAGATGAAGAGTTGGTCATCTTTGGTCCAAATCCCGTTTGGACCGTCAGGGTCACCAATGTAGCGATGTGCTACACAAAGTGCTGAAATAACGACACGTAGTCGGTAAGTCGTTTCGAGACTAGTTTATTCTAACTACGAGGCGCTGGCATTTAATCCCTAGCGCCCGCCCTCTCCGGGCGGAAATGACATCAGAGGTGCATTACCAAAGTCTCCCCCCGCTCGCTGACTATTTGTGAGCTGGTTTGCCTGCGCAGAAAGTGGGTCGCTACAGTATCTTTTTTTTGTAGAATGCCTTCCTTTATAGTCTTGATTAGGTTCTCGACCCAAAATGTTGACTGTTCATTTCCCTGTCTTGCCTAGTTTCTCCAGCATTTTGTGTGTGTTGCACAACTGAGCACAACCAAGATTTGAGTTAACATCCAAATCAGAATCAAGTTTATTATCACTGATGTGAAATTTGTTGTTTTGTAACAGTAGTACGGTGGAAGACATAGAAAAACTACTATATTGCAATTTAAAAAATAAAAAGTACACAACAGGAATAGTGATGTAGTGTTCCTGGACCATTCAGAAACTGATGGCAAAGGGGAAGTGATGACTCAGCGTCTTCAGGCTCCTGTACCTCCTTCCTGATGGCAATGAGAAGAGGGCAAGCCCTGGGTGGTGAGCGTCCTTAATGCTGAATGCTGCCTTTTTGGGCACCGCCTTTTGAAGATGTCTTCAATGGTGGGGAGGCCTGTACCTGTGTTGGAGGTGGCTCTGTCTGCATTGCTCTGTAGACTCTTTCAATCCTGTTCATTGGAATGTCCATACCAGGCATGATGCAACCAGTTAGAATGCTTTCCATGGTACAGCTGTTGACATTTCCTAGTGTGTTTGACATACCAAGTCTCCTCAAGCTCCTAATGAAATATTGCTGCTGGCATGCCTTTGTGATTGCATCACTATGTTGGTTCTGAGATGGGTCCTCTGTGATGTTCACGTGCAGGAACTCAAGGACAGCTGCTCTTTCTTTGTACTGCTGATCCCTCAATGAGGACTGGTTTGTGTTCTCTTAATTTATTGAAGTCCCTATTGAATTCCTTGGTCTTGGTGACATTGAGTTCAAGTTTGTTGTCGTGACACCACTCAATCAGCCAATATGTCTCATTCCTAAACACCTTGTCACCATCTGAGATTCTGGCAACAACAGTGGTATCAACAGCAAATGTATTGATGGCATTAGAGCTGTGCTTAACCATAGAGAATAGAGCAGTGGGTTAAGTATGCATCTTGGGTTACACCTGTTAATTGTCAGTGAGAAGGAGATGTGCAAAGTAAACTTATTATCAAAGTACCTATATATCACCATTTACTGAGACATGCAAAAGACAACAAATTGTGCAAATACAAATTTTTTAAAAAAATCACAAAATAGTGATAAATATTGTGAACACGAGTTGTAGAGTCCTTGAAGGTGAGCCTTTAGGTTGTGCAATCAGTTTAGTGTTGGGGTGAGTGAAGTTATCCACTCTTAATCAGGAGCCTGATTATTGAGGGATAATAACTTCCTGAACCGGGGGGTGTGGCTGCTAGGCTCCTATACCACCTTCCTGATGCAAGAAGAGAGCATGGTGGGGGTCCGTGATAATGGATGTTGTTTTCTTGCCACAGCTCTCCTTGTAGATGTGTTCAGTGATAGGGAAGGCTTTATTCATGATGGACTAGGCTGCAGTCACTACTTTTTGTAAGCTTTTCTGTTCAAGAGCATTGGTGTTTCCATGCCAGGCCGTGATTAAGTGCTGTCAGTTCTACTTTGTACTTTGTAGTTCTCTTCCACGATCCTGACTGCAGTCTACACACTACTAAAGGCAGATGTTAAGCCAGCACTCAATGTATTGAGTGCCGCAGTTAGCAAACAAAAAGCAGCCTATCCCGATGCCTTTCAAATCATTGCTGGGGCTTCGATCAGGCTTGCTTGAAGAAATCTCTGCCCAATTATCATCAGCACATCACTTGGGGTCCCAACACACACTACCACTGTTATACTATGATTAGGAATGCCTACTGTTCCATCCCTAGTCCACTGAAGACTGCAGAGCACTGAAGCACCCAAACGATCTCCAAACTGATGCAAACCACAGGCTCCAACAGTTCCAGAATCACTTTCAAGACTTAAAAACAAATGTAAAAGACATAAAATAAGTGAAATATGTGTTTCATGATCTATCTAGAAGATGTCTTTCTTTCCTTTCTTTCTTTCTCAATCTTTTTATTATTGTTATTAATATCAACAAAATAAAATTAATACATAGATAATGGGATTACAAACATACGCATTTCAACTAAACATGAAAGAATACATAAGCAATGATTACAGTATAAATGAGTATTCCCAAATCATGGACAATACAATATACAAATAAACAAGACAAACCTAGGTATCTCATAGTATATATTAAAAAAAAGAAAAAGAAAAAAAATTAGGCAAAAGAAAACTAATCTAATAATCTAATAACTAATAAAGAAAAAAAACAAAAAAAGAAAAAAGAGAAAAAGAAAAAATGGGGGGAAAAAAGGGCTGTTTATAATACCTCACAAAAATACAAAATCATCAGTGTCGTCAACTCCGATCCTCTCAACATATATAAAATCGAAACTGGAAAAACAAATAGGCTTGGAACAGGGTCATATTACATCATATGAAAATATTGAATAAATGGTCTCCTTATCTTTTCAAATTTAATAGAAGTATCAAATACAACACTTCTAATTTTTGCTAAATTTAGACATAACATAGTTTGAGAAAACCAATGAAATACGGTAGGGGGATTAATTTCTTTCCAATTCAACAAAATAGATCTTCTAGCCATTAATGTAAGAAATGCAATCGTTCGACAAGCGGAAGAGGATAAATGGAGTGAGTCCATCATTGGTAAACCAAAAATTGCAGTAATAGGATGTGGTTGTAAATCAATGTTCAATACTGCAGAAATAATATCAAAAATATCTTTCCAATATTTTTTCAAAAGTGGACACGACCAGAACATATGAGTTAAAGACGCTAACTCAGAATGACATCTGTCACAAATAGGATTTATATAGGAATAAAAACGAGCCAATTTATCCTTGGACATATGAGCCCTGTGCACAACTTTAAACTGTATTAATGAATGTTTAGCACATATAGATGATGTATTAACTAATTGAAGAATTTTATCGCAATTCTCAATAGGGATAGTAAGGTTAAGTTCTCTTTCCCAATCATTTTTAGTCTTATAAAAGGGCTCTGAACGTATCTTCATAATTATATTGTAAAATTTTGATATTAGCCCTTTCTGAAAAGGATTTAGTTCAAACAAATTCTCCAAAATACCTGAAGTCACAAAATTTGGAAAAGTAGGAAGTACAGTATTTAAGAAATTCCTAATCTGTAAATACCAAAAAAAAAATGAAATCTAGGCAAATTATATTTATTAGATATTTGCTCAAAAGACATAAACAATTATCCAAAAATAAATCGGAAAATCATAGTAATCCTTTAGTCTTCCAAGCTGAATAAGCTTGGTCTATAATAGAAGGATAAAAAAAGCAATTGGATACAATAGGAATATTTAAAACAAACTGAGTCAACCCAAAAAATTTCCGAAATTGAAACCATATACGTAAAGTATGTTTAACTATCGGGTTATCAATTCGTTTCGGCAATTTAGAAAGAGCAAAGGGAAGAGAAGTCCCTAAAATAGAACCCAATGCAAATCCTTGTACAGATTTAATTTCCAGGTTCACCCAATGAGGGCTAAAAGATATGTCCCAATCCTTTAACCAACATATCAAATATCGGATATTAACTGCCTAATAATAAAATCTAAAATTAGGCAATGCCAATCCACCTTCCTTCCTTGCCTTCTGTAAATAAATTTTACTTAACCTAGGATTTTTATTCTGCCATATATATGAAGAAATTTTTGAATCAAGATTAGCAAAGAAAGATTTCAGAATAAAAATAGGTACCGCTTGAACTATATATAAAAACTTGGGTAAAATAACCATCTTAATAGCATTAATCCGACCTATCAGAGATAAAGATAGTGGTGACCACTTAGTAAACAAACATTTAATCTGATCGATTAAGGGTAAAAAATTAACCTTAAATAAGTCTTTATAGTTTTTTTTTTATTTTAATCCCTAAATAAATGAGTCATTAACTAATTTAAAAGGTAAATTTCCATAAATTGGAACCTGTCTATTTAAAGGAAACAATTCACTCTTATTAAGATTTAATTTATACCCGGAAAAATCACTAAATTGAGCCAACAATGATAAAACTGCAGGAATGGATTTCTCAGGATCAGAAATAAATAATAATAAATCATCTGCATATAATGATAACTTATGTATATCTGTCCCACGATTAATACCAAAAATGTTCTGTGATTCTCTGATAGCAATTGCCAAGGGTTCTAAAGCAATATCAAATAATAATGGACTAAGAGGACAGCCTTGTCTAGTACCCCGAAATAAATGAAAAAAGGGAGATCTTTGATTGTTAGTAAGCACCGAGGTGACTGGAGTATGATATATCAGTTTAATCCAAGAAATGAATGTCAGACTAAAATTAAACTTCTCAAGCACATTAAATAAGTATGGCCATTCAACTCTATCAAATGCTTTCTCCGCATCTAATGAAATGACACATTCTGAAGTGCTATGTGAAGGAGTATAAACAATATTCAATAATCTCCTAACATTGAAAAAAGAATAACGATTTTTAATAAAACCGGTTTGATCTTCTGAAATAATTTGGGGTAATACCTTCTCCAGCCTGGATGCCAGTAACTTGGAAAAGATCTTGGAATCTACATTCAATAAAGATATTGGTCTATAGGATGCACAGTCAGTAGGGTCTTTATCTTTCTTCAATATTAGAGAAATGGAAGCTCTATAAAAAGATTGTGGCAAATTGCCCAATCTAATTGCTTCTTCAAAAACCCTGCATAACCAAGGAGAAAGAGTAGCGGAAAAACATTTAAAAAATTCTTCTGTATACCCATCTGGACCTGGTGCTTTCCCAGAATTCATAGAGGAAATAACCCCTTTAATTTCTGCATCCGTAATAGAAGTTTCTAATATTGAAAGATCATCTGATGATAATTTTGGAAAATTCAATTTCCCAAGAAAATCACGCATGGTATTACGATCATGAGGGAATTCGGAATGATACAGGGAGGTATAAAAATCTTGAAATGATTTATTTATCTCATCATGGTTAACTGTCAGATCCCCATTCTGCTGACGGATCTTAGTAATTTGACGTTTAACCAAAGCATTCTTCAATTGACTAGCTAACAGTTTACCCGATTTATCACTATGTATATAAAAATCAGATCTGATTTTCATTAATTGATTTTCAATCGAAGATGTAAGTAATAAACTATGTTCCATTTGACGTTCAACCCTTTGTTTGTAAAGCTCCTTACTAGGAGTAATCGAATATTTCTTGTCAATCTCTTTAATTTTATCAACCAATAAAAGAGTTTCCTTCTTGATGCGTTTTCTCAGACCAACAGAGTAGGAGATAATCTGTCCACGTATATATGCTTTAAAAGTGTCCCAAAGTGTTCCGCAAGAAATATCATCCGTGGAATTAGTTGAAAAGAAGAAATCGATCTGTTCCTTCATAAATTTAATAAAATCCGGATCTTGCAGTAAGGTAGAATCAAATCGCCATTGTCTAGCACTAGAAGCTGTATCCGTAAATTTAATAGAAAGTTTTAATGGAGCATGGTCAGAGATGGCTATAATATCATAATTACAACCAATTACCGATGGAATAAAACAAGAGTCAATAAAAAAATAATCAATTCTCGAGTAGGAATGATAAACATGTGAGAAAAATGAAAACTCTTTGTCCTTAGAATGCCGAAATCTCCAAATATCAAAAATTCCATTATCAGACAAAAAAGAGTTAATATAAGTGGCCGACTTATTAGGTAAAGTCTGAGTAGATATAGATTTGTCCATCAAAGGATTTAAACAACAATTAAAGTCACCACCCATTATTAACTTGTATTCATTTAGATTAGGTAGAGAAGTAAATAAGGACTTAAAAAAATCGGGACAATCCACATTTGGAGCATAAACATTAACCATAGCAACCTTTTTTTTCAAAAGTAAGCCAGTAATTAACAAAAATCTACCATTTGAATCCGAAAAGATATCATGTTGGACAAATGCAATAGAGGAGTCAATAAAAATTGAAACTCCCTTTACTTTGGCATTCGAATTCGAATGATACTGTTGACCCCTCCAAAACCTAAAAAAGCGATGATTGTCCTCTTTCCTCACATGAGTTTCTTGTACAAAAATAATATGAGCATTAAGTCTTTGGAATACTTTGAAAATCTTTTTCCGTTTAATTGGAAGGTTTAAGCCATTAGTATTCCAAGAGACAAAATTAATGGTCTGAGACATATTTCTGAAATCAACCCTTTGGTATATAAAGGGTTAACCAAATTATGAACTCATGCACCCGGAAGAGGAACAAAAATAAGGGGAGGACCCAGAAGTGACGACATCGCGGCCATTTTTGTAGTTTAAAATCAGCCCAAATGAAAAAAAACTAAAAAAAAAACTGATAAAAGAAACATAAGATTTAGAAAAAGACCTCCCACCCCCCACCCAAGAGGAAAAAACAAGACTACCCCAGCCAGGGATAGGCTGGGAAAAAGAAAAGATGAAACTAAATCTACCCCCATATCAGCAGAAGACAACTCCGTATATAAAGGATAAAAAAAAAGATCCACCCAAACTCTAAAGAAATAATAATCACTATACTAAAACCAAACCACTTAATATAATTGGTAGTAAAAAAAAACAAAAAGAGTATAATCACTAGTAACTTATAAATCGGGTTAAAACCCAAACAAACTAAAAAAAAAACTTAAACTGTGATAAGAGATGAATTATAGGAAGAAGACGAGAGAAAATAAAATGGCGAAATAAAAAAAACCAAAAATATTTTAAAGAAACTGCCATCTTAGTAAAAAAAAATTCACCTTCGAAGGATTAATAATAATGACCAAAGATAAAGTACAGTGGTTGAAGTAAGTAAAATAAAAAGATTAGCATGTCGAGAAAAAAAACTTTAACTAGAGTATAAAATATAGAGTAAACCTACACCAATAGCCAGAAACAAAATCTGGTTTTGGAAATAAAAACCATCTTGCACGATCAAAATCGCTCATTTATTTGAAATGAGTGTCCGTAGCAGTAGGGAAGTTCTCATCCAGAAAGCTTCTCGCTTCAGATGTAGAAAGGAAAACACGCCTTAGTGCATTCGGAGGCGATATTCTGAACTTCGCTGGGTATAAGAGCGCAGGTTTTAGATTTTTCTCATAACATTCAGACATCAGAGGTTTAAAAAGAAGCCTTGCCTTCATTACTTCTGGACTAAAATCTTCTACTAAACGAAAATTGTAATCTTGAAATTTGACCATCCCTACACGACGAGCCACACGAATAAGTTGCTCTTTAACATGCACATAGTGAAATCAGACAATTACAACCGGTGGTTTAGCTGAAGCACTTGGTGATCGACGCATAATTCTGTGAGCACGATAGAGTAATGGAGGACTGTCTGGGAATACAGAAGGGAACGCATCCTTTAAAAGTTGAGCAAAGCACTGCGAGGGGTCCCCTTGTTCAGTACCTTCCGGGAGACCAAGTATGCGTAGGTTCTGTCTTCTGGACCGATTCTCAAAGTCGACACTCTTGGCTTTAAGTGTTTCCACCTGTTTAATCGTCGAAAGTAAGTTCTGCTCCAATTTTTCAATTATCAAATCTCGCTTCCGAGCGTCTTCTTGCAGAGTTGCGATTAGAACTTGCTGCTGGTTAACTACTGAATCCGTCTTATCCATATAATCTTGAAAAGCCTTTATATCTTGTTTAAAAATTTGTCGTCGTTCTTCAAATTTTTGATTTAAAACCTCCAATAACATTTCATAAGTCAATTCAGTGCCCTTAGGATCAGTCGTCTTCTTCTTCCCGTTGCCGTTAGGATCCTTCCCGAGTTCTCGCCCTTTAGATCTAAGAGCCATTTCTGTATTCCTTTCTTCAAAAATTCACAATAAACTCTTAAAGGTAAGTCCAAAAAAGTAACAAGAATCTTTTGGTGTAGGTAAAAATAAGTTAAATAAGGGTGATCATAGGTTAAAAAAAGTAAAGGTTATGGAGCGAATCTGAAACAGTGCTCACTCCATGAGTGTCTCCTGCTGATGGCTAACTAGAAGATGTCGACTGAGGGAATGTTGTACCCAGGCACCATCTAGACCAGGAGTAGAATTGAGCTCACGTGACTTTATTCCTTGGAACATAGAAGTTTGAGGGGAGTTTGATAGAGGTATACAAAATTATGAGGGGTAGAGATAGAGTAAATGTGAGCAAACTTTTTCCACTGAGAATGGGTGGGATTACAACTAGAATTCATGGGTTAAGGGTGAAAGGTTAAAAGTTTAAGGGGAACATGAGGGGAAGCTTCACTCAGAGGATGGTGAGAGTGTGTAATGAGCTGCCAGTGCAAGTGCTGCAGGTGAACTGAATTTCAGTGTTGAAGCTTCTGCTTGGATAGGTAGAGGTTTGGAGGGCTATGATCGCGGTGCAGGTCGATGGGAGTAGGCAGTTCAAATGGTTCGGCGCAGAGTAGATGGGTGGAAGGGTCTGTTTGTGTGCTGTACTTTTCTATGACTCTACAATGATTTATTTCAACATCCAGTTTTTCACCCAGACACACTGATAGCTTTGTGTAACATGTGTCCTCTGACACCAAAAAAGACAGGGCAGCAAGTACTTGCTGTAGATTCCCCATAGAGTTGAAAACTGTTCTGATTTGGAAGTGTATTGCAGTTTCTTCATTTTCACTGGTTCTAAATCCTGGAACTTCCTATCAAACAGCTTGTAGGTATACCTTCATCAAACGATTATAGCTGTTCAAAAGCAAATGGGTTTAGGCAGTTAGTGCTGGCATTACCAGTGACACCCTAAAGCCAGAAATGTATGGGTGATGGGGGGAATAAAAGACTAAGTTTTACATAATAGACTTTAACAACATGGGACTGCTGATGGTGGTCAAGCTAGAATAATGTGTTATTTAAGGTGGGTCTGGCAGGTAAGGTAATGGGTTCATACTCAGTGGGATGGTATGATGTGTGACTGCCCAAAGATCTTTTTGCTATGTGATGAATACATGATGTAGA
Organism: Hemitrygon akajei; assembly: GCF_048418815.1. Lineage (NCBI taxonomy): Eukaryota > Metazoa > Chordata > Chondrichthyes > Myliobatiformes > Dasyatidae > Hemitrygon > Hemitrygon akajei. The sequence continues at coordinate 112,258,172 of NC_133130.1, read as the reverse complement.
GGCATAAAGCAAAGATTTACCAGATGAGAGTTGAGCAAAATTGGTGAAATTATGAAGGCAGATTGCATCATTTCTTTGGTACTACTTTGAACATGGTGGAGTTATTGATCAGATTTGAGGTTATTGAAGTGCTAAAGATGCCAAACAAGTTCCTGGAGTAGACAGAATAAGTTTCCTTTGGATGCAGTGGTTTTGAGTAAGAGGAAAGGACTTTGAATTTGGAGTTGGGCTGTGGAATGATATGAGAAATCATTTACCCACAGTGCTGAAGAAACCATTTACTGGAGAATGTGGTTGAGACTGAGAGAAAGAGAATTTTATTGAGTAAGGTTGTGGAGCCAGGACAAGAGGATCAGTTCAGTTCACAGACAAAGTACAGAAAATGCAAGAAGCACTCAGCAGGTCAGGCAGCATCTGTGGAAGGAGACTCGGTTAACATTGTATGTACGGGACTCTTCATCAGGACTGGGAAACGATGAGGTAGATAGATTAGGAATATTTAAGAAGCTCTAAAGCAAACACTTGGATAATAGAAAAATGAAGGGCGATCCGGGAGGAAGGGGTTAGATCTGCACATAGGTTTAAAAGGTCGACACGACATTGTGGGCTAAAGGGCTTGTACTGTGCTGGAATGTTCTACGTTCTAGATGTCTTGTATAAACAATGAGCATAGGTAGAATAATTTGGAATGTAGATTGTTAGGCCTAGCTGGATGTATCCAAAATATATAAGGGAGCTGGGGAATCATGTTCATATCCCTAATCATTATATTTTAGGGTTTAATTGAGTGAATGTGTGCCAAGTGACAAATGTTACACTGATTTTAAGAATGGATGGCATAACCACCGTTAATCTGGATAATTGTAGAGCCATTGGCTCAACATCTGTGGCAAGGGATTTGCTGGAAACTTTAAAGATAAAAATTATCAAACATATGGGAAAATGAAGTAAAGTTCTAAGTAAATTTATTATCAAAGTATATATGTCTCCATATACTACTAAGATTTGTTTCCTTGTGGCTATTCATAGTAAATACAAAGAAACACAATAGAAGCAATTAAAAACCACACACAAGAGAATCAGCCAATATGCAAAAGGTAACAAACTATGCAAATACAAAAAGAAAAAAAAGAATAAACAAAATAATAAATAAATAAGTGATAAATGTCAGGAATATGAGATGAAGAATCCTTCAAGGTGGGAACAGTTCGTTGTACTAAGGGTAGCATGGCTTTTGTGCTGTTCTCCAGATCTAGAAGTGGACTTCACGCTATTTGTGTGGACTAAATAGGTGACTATTAATCAACATAGAGTTTGGGAAAAGCAACAACTTTTGGAGGAATGGGATGAATTATTAAGGCTTCTGAGTCTGCTTTATGAGTTATGATCCATAATTTCATTTTTCTTTCTCAGATAAACAATGTGGCTTCATTTGCTGTAGCAGGGGCATTCCAAACCTTGCTATTTTCTGCTTTTTGTTGTGTTTATTGACTTAACTCTTGAAAGAGCTGACTCTGTTCCTTTGTTTGACAATGTTTCTTTGGTCTAGATTCTATAAATAGTGGTTATTCTTTCTACCCTTAGAGCTTCTGTGAATATCTGGAAAGCTGTGACCATCATCCCTAACCAATTTGCTCTGTCCATGAGTTTCTATAATCGCAATCCTCAAATTGCCCTTGTGCTTTCAAATTGGATGATCACAGATTTGCCGGCATTAAAATTCATATCCTGCAGTTCTTTTTATTGCTTTTAATTTAATTCACCAAGATCTTGTGTGTGTCTCGCTATTGATTGCTTTGTAATGCTTTGTTCTTGTCATTTCCAATTTCCTTTATTACCCGTTTTACTCCCATTTCTATTTTTGTATTTGAACCCTTATTGTAGTTGTTCCCTTTTGTTTCAGCCTCCCCCATCTGCAAGTTAAAACACAGGATAGAAGCTGATCTTGATTTTTTGCAAGTCTTTGTATACATTACTTCACATCTCTTTGGGTTAAATTCCATCTGGAAGGCCCATCTTGCAGTTTAAAGTTTCTCATTTCCCTGTCAATCATAAGGCTAGGTCTAAATCAGTAATAGATTTATGGGGAAGTTTGGGACTCAAAGCTGAACTCTTTGGTAACTAGCTCCAGCCCCCAAAAAATCCATCAATTATTAAATGAAAATCAAGAAAAATTGGATATACTAGAAATCTGAAATTAAAAAAAACAGAATATGATTGGAAAAACATAGCAGACAAGAGGCATCTATAAAACCTGTCCTGTTGAGGTTTCTAGCAATTTGTTTTTAATCTCTCAATCTATCCTTTCACTGAGCCAGTTTTGACTTCCTCATTGTATTTCCTGTGTTTTCATGCTTGTTGAAAGCTTTGCTAAAATCCATGTGGAAGATGTAATTGATTCACTTATTATCTATATGAAAAATAAGTCAAATTAGTCTTTACCTTCATCTTATAATAAATCAACACAGATTTTCTGTTGTTAATTCATGCCCTTCAAAATGAAGGTTGAAACTGTCCATGAGAAGGGATTCTAATTATTTTCATCTCTGCAGTTAAACTAACTGGCTTGTTTATTCTTCCTCCTCCTCGTTCAGTTTCTGCATGTCCAAAATTTCTATTGCACCTATGTTTCCTTTATTGTCTACATTAGTAGACACATCAATCCTTTTCCACCCCTTCAGATTCTAAACGCTGTGACTCTAATCTGGTGGAATCCATCCTTTGTACACCTGCCCTGCCATTGTGTGGGACGGAGAAGATTAAACATGGTTAGGAATTCAAAAGGATGAGAGATGATCCTGGCGAAATGTTTAAAATTCTTCTGGGCTTGGCAGAATGGATGTGGGGATAATGTTTTCTATGACTAGGTTTCTTGGTTCCAGAGGCCACAGTTTCTAAGTAAGAAATTGGCCATTCAGAGCTAAGATGAGAGGACATTTCATCATTTCTACACTATTCTTGGTTGGTGCAACCACCCAACACTCTATTTTGCAGCAAGACAATGACCCCAATGCATGGTAAAAGTCATAAAGAACTATCTTCAGTGAAAAGAAGACCAGGGAGTTCTGCAACAGATGGTATGGCTTCCACAGAGCTCTGACCTCAACATGATGCAGGCTTTCTTGAGTTGCCTGGAGAGACAGAAGCAAGTGAGAGAGCCAAAATCTGCTGAAGAACTTTGTCAGGTTCTTCAAGATGCTTGGAACAACCTGCCTGCCGATTTTCTTATGTAGTTGAAAGGGTAGAGCAATACAGATGGGAGACCTGAGAGCTAGGGAGACAGATCGGTGATTCTGTGACCACAGAGGATATGCCAGAATGGTGTGTTGTCTCCCAGGTACGAGTGTTGAGGGTATCTCAGAGCAGCTACAGAACATTCTTAAGAGTGATGATGAGCAGCTAGAGGTCATGTTGCACATTGACACCAATGACCCAGGTAGAAAGTGGGATGAGGTCCTGCACAGTGAGTTTAGGGAGATGGGAAAGAGGCCAAAAAGTAGCACATTGAAGGTAGTAATCTCCAAGTTACTCCTGGTGCTATGTGCTAGTCAGGGCAAGAATAGAAGAACAGAAAAGATGAATGTGTTCAAAGTAAATTTATTATATAAGTATGTATTGAATATGTCACCTTGAGATTCATTTTCTTGCAGGCATTCACAGTAGACCAGAAATGCAATAGAATCAATGAAAAACTACATACGAATAAAGACAGATAGACAACCAACGTGTGTGTTGCAGGGAGTTTCCTATTTTTGGATCATTGTAACCTCTTGAACAGGCCACCGTATCCTTAGGCAACCTTCTTCACTATATATAACACCATTTTTTTGTGTCATTTGCAGACTTTTGAATCACACACTTTGCATTCTCATCTATATCATTAATATGTTCCAATTAACAAGGATGCTGAAGTACAACACCAGTCACAGACTTCAGATCAGAAAGGCATCCTTTCACCACCACCCTATGCCTCCTATTGCCAAGCCAACTTCAGGTTCAATTTAACCAGCTTGTCTTGGATCCTGCTGGACCAGCAGATTGATATTTCCTGTGATTATGATCTGTTTTTTAAAACCAAAGGTTTCTCATAATATTATAATAACTTATTTTAATAGAATTGAAAGAGAAGCTGTTGATCAAGTTTGGCTGTTGAACAATAATTTCCATCCGCAGTTAGCAAAGCCCCCCCCCCCCCCCCCCCGGTTAAATTTGAACTTTTAGAGTCATAACAAAATGGGAAAGCTATACTGGGATGAAGTTAATACTCTAAGATGAAGAATTAAATGATCGACCAGCTTAGGTGACCTGAATGTGCTGCCTTAATCTAAAAGGCTGCAACTTCAAATGTACTCTTTTTATGCAGATATGTAGTCATATTGGAACCTTTGGGCACCTTTGAACTCTAAAGCCAGAGTGGAAGCAAGTTATACTTACAAAAAAGGGGTGATTTTGGAGACAACTGTTGCAATTTCTACCTTAGCTGTATGGAGAGGGCAAGATGATAGCTGTCTTGTTATACTTTCCTTGGTTGTCTTCAGTGGATGCATTCGAAGTCTCTTCCTTCAATAATAGATAAGGGGGTAATTTTGTCATTTGGACTTTTTGATGATTTTCCTTTTTAGCTGCCTGATTTTTAAGTTTCCACTGACATGTATTTTTCATTTTGCAGTGTATCCCATTTGCTGAGTGCTGATAGAGAAACGATGGAAGCTAAAGAACCAAAGGTAAGGAACTGATTTTCAAAGTTGTTGAAAATATTTGTAACTTTGGCCATCGTGTGGACATATCTCCTGTAAAGGACTGAAATGTTTGAACATGTAAAAAAGCTTTAATTTGAAAACTAAATGTTTCATTAGGTATTTTCTACTTTCACTATCAGAGAACTAACGTGCATTGAAGTACCATTTCACATATCCTCACATTAATTGGAAATTATTTGCAACAAATTAATTACTTTAGAAGTTTCCCTTAAGAGTAAACTTTGCGGCCAATTTGACAGAATAACTAATTAGTTAGTCTCAGTGGTTTTTCTTTTTGAAGACTTGCTTTTTTCAAGGCTTGTGCACTATAGTACAGATTTTTGATGCAATTTGTGAGTTGAAATCATGATTACACTTTGGTGTTCATTCTTCTTGTGCCCTGTGGTCTTTGTAGATCATAATCTGTATTGCTTCAAAGAATAAGTAATCCATGCTGGGGGAATTTGATTTTTTTGCTGCATAATACTGTTATTCATGAGCAGTTTCACGTGGTAGGAATTTGTCTACTATGGTAGTTCAGATGAAATAATGCAAGGAATATGGTGTTTTACTGAAGTAAGAATTATCTCAAAGATCAGGAAATTGCAGTTCCCTGGCCATTCCCCTTAGCCAAACCACCTTTGTGAATTTCATCTAAACACTTCTTTCCAAAGTTTTAGAAAAGAGAATCAGAATCTGACATTTGCAGATTGTTCATTTCCATGTTGTCCCTCCTGTTGTATAGCAGAACATGTCTATAGATGCTAAAGTCTGCGCAATATTGAACCCTCAGCTGATACATTGCAAGTAACATTATTGTCACAGAGGAACCAGACAATGTCCGCAGGTAAAAACCAGTCCATCCATTAACCTTCGGTAGTGTTAGCTTGGCTATATCCTCAACAGTCTATACCCTGGAACATGGTTGTTTATGATCAGTGTACCCTGAATTTTTGTGATGTATATCACACTTTGCCATGGGGGGAGAAAGGTCATTTTGTGTTTAATTAGACTCTATAATTCCACATCTTCTTCTTCTTCTTGGACCCTTAGCTCCCAGTGGAGCATAGGTCATGTATGACCTCCCATCGCCATCATCCTCTGTTCTGAGCCAGTCCTGGAGGGTGGACTGGGAATGTCCCCATTGTCTAATTTCAGCTTCGATGTCTCTTCTTCTTTGGATGTCCTTTTCCTTTTCCTTTTTTACTTAGGGATTCCATTTTAATGCCTGCCTGGTGATGTCATTGATATTAAGGAAGAGGATGTGCTGGAGTTTTTGGAAAGCATCAAGTTGGATAAGTTACCGGGACCTGATGGGATGTACCCCAGGCTACTGTGGGAAGCGAGGGAGGAGATTGCTGAGCCTCTGGCAATGATCCAGAGGATTGGAGGGTTGCGGATATTGTTCCCTTATTCAAGAAAGGGAGTAGAGATAGCCCAGGATATTATAGACCAGTGAGTCTTACTTCAGTGGCTGGTAAGTTGATGAGAAGATCCTGAGAGGCAGGATTTATGAACGTTTAGAGAGGCATAATATGATTAGGAATAGTCAGCATGGCTTTGTCAAAGGCCGTGCCTTACGTGCCTGATTGAATTTTTTGAGGATGTGACTAAACACATTGATGAAGGTAGAGCCGTAGATGTAGTGTATATGGATTTCAGCAAGGCATTTGATAAGGTACTCCATGCAAGGCTTATTGAGAACGTAAGGAGGCATCGGATCCAAGGTGAAATTGCTTTGTGGATCCAGAAACCTCCCACAGAAGGCAAAGAGTGGTTGAAGACGGGTCATATTCTGCATGGAGGTCGGTGACCAGTGGTGTGCCTCAGGGATCTGTTCTGGGACCCCTACTCTTTGTGATTTTTATAAATGACATGGATGAGGAAGTGGAGGGATGGGTTGGTAAATTTGCTGATGACACAAAGGTTGGGGATATTGTGGATAGTGTGGAGGGCTGTCAGAGGTTACAGTGGGACATCGATAGGATGCAAAACTGGGCTGAGAAGTGGCAGATGGAATTCAACCCAGATAAGTGTGAAATGATTCATTTTGGTAGGTCAAATATGATGGCAGATGATAGCATTAATGGTAAGACCTTTTTCAGTGCGGAGGACCAGAGGTCTTGAGGTCCGGGTCCATATAACACTCAAAGCAGCTACACAGGTTGACCCTGTGGTTAAGAAGGCATATGGTGCATTGGCCTTCATCAATTGTGGGATTGAGTTTAAGAGCCAAGAGGTAATGTTGCAGCTGTATAGGAACCTGGTCAGACCCCACTTGGAGCACTGTGCTCAGTTCTGGTCGCTTCACTACAGGAAGGACGTGGAAACCATAGAAAGGGTGCAGAGGAGATTTACAAGGCTGTTGCCCAGATTGGGGAGTATGCCTTATGAGAATAGGTTGAGTGAACTCAGCCTTTTCTCCTTGGAGCAATGGAGGATGAGAGGTGACCTGATAGAGGTGTATAAGATAATGAGAGGCATTGATTGTGTGGATAGTCAAAGGTGTTTTCCCAGGGCTGAAATGGCTGGCATAAGAGGGCATTGTTTTAAGGTGCTTGAAGGTTGGTACAGAGATGTCAGGGGTAAGTTTTTTATACAGAGAGTGGTGAATGCATGGAATGGGCTGGCAGCGGTGGTGGAGGTGGAAACGATAGGGTCTTTTAAGAGACTCCTGGATAGGTACATGGAGCTTTGAAAAATAGAGGGCTATGGGTAAGCCTAGAGAGTTCTAAGGTAGGCACATGTTTGGCACAGCTTTGTGGGCCGAAGGGCCTGTATTATGCTATAAGTTTTCTATGTTTCTATGCTTCTTCAAGGTGTGGCCAATCCGCTTGCATTTCCATTTGAATATTTGCATCTCTGTGGATTCCTCGTTGGTGTTTTCCCATGGTCTCTGGTTGGTTACTTTGGTTGCTGTACTTACCCCTATTTTATCACTGACTTTGCTCTCTGAAGTCCAACCCCTGTCAATCTTGTTCAAACCCTCCCTGGTGGCAAAAGCAAATTTCACCACTTGGATATTGGATGCTGTCTGGTTGCCTGTACTGAAGAGATCCCAACAGTCCAAAAAGCTAAATACCTGTGCCTTACCCCAGCTCCTCAGTCGTGCATTCATCTGGCCTATCTTTCCATTCCGGTTCCTGCCTTATACCTATAACTTCTGGTTTTGAACTGCCCTACACTAGGGGAAAAGTCTGTGGTTATGCTTATGCTCCTCATAATTTTATAAGCCTCTATTAGGTCATTACCCAGCCTCTTTCACTCCAGGAGGTTTTCATTGATTCTAATGTGTTTCTTCATATTTATTGTGTATGCCCACAAGAAAATAAATCTCAGGGTAATATATGGTGACATATATGTACTTCGATAATAAATTTGCCTTGAACTTTGAAAATAGTCACAGCCTCTCCAATCTCTCCTTGTAACTCACCCTCCAGCCCAAGCATCATTCCTGTGTATCTTTTTTTTGGCATCCTCTTTAGCTTAGTCACATAATTCCTATGTTATAGGAACCAGAACTGCACTGAGTACTTCCAAGTGTGGCCTAATTACTGGTTTACGTATACAACAGTGACCCAACATCTCAACGCTAGCTAATGAAGGCAAGCATACCTATATGCCGCCTTCATACCTTGTCTAGCCTGTATTGCCACTTTCAGGGAACTTGACCTGACCCTCCAGTTATCGCTGTTCTACAATACTCTGCAGGACCCTGCCATTCACTGTGTATGTTCTGACCTTGATGTATTTCCCAAAACGCATTACACTTCACACTTGTCTGAGTGAAATTCCATCAACTCCTCCATTGCCCACATTTCCAATTGATCTGGATCCTGTTGTAACCTTAGACAAGTGTCTTCACTGTCTACCTTACCAACAAACTCCAAACTTGCCAATTGTGCTACCCATATTTTCATCCAGTGAGGACTAAGCACTGATCTCTATTGCACACCACTGGTCACAACCCTTCATTTCCAACCTCTGCCTCCTATAGCCAAGCAAATTTTGTATCCATTTTTCTATCTCACCTTGGATCCTATGCATTCTAATCCTTGGACCAGCCTACTGTGCAGGACGCTGACAAAGCTCTTGCTAAATGTCCTTGTAGACAATGTCCACCACCCTTCATCATCATCAGTGCTTTTAATCAGCTCTTCAAAAACAAAACTGAGTTATATTTGTGAGACATGATCTCCCACAAAAGAAGCAATGTTGATCATTGCTAATCAGTCCTCTACAAATGTAAATAAATCCTGCCCCTCAGAATCCCTTCCAGTAACTTTCCTACCACTGACATAAAAAAAGTTCTCAGTTCTGTTGTTCCAGTTTGTAAGTGAGCTGGTTTGAAGATGGTGAGCTGATGGAACGCAAATCAGGCCAAATGGAAGGCTATTGCAGTTCTGGGGAAAGAGGTGAGATAGGTGTATGGGAATTGAAATCAGTGTATTACCAATTCAAAAGACTAGCCTTTTCACACAACTAATCTGAGAAATTCATTGTAGAAATCCTTTCTCCTTTTTCTCATTTAGAGCTTTCAAAGATAGTCATTTGGAAAACATAAAATTGTGGCGACCCACTTCCTGCGCAGGCTCACAAATAGCCAGCGCGCGGGGAGAGACTTTGGTAATGCACCTCTGACATCATTTCCGCCCGGAGAGGGCGGGCGCTAGGGATTAAATGCCAGCGCTGCGAAGTTTGTATAAACTAGTCTCGAAATGACTTACCGACTGCGTGTCGTCTCTAGCTTTGTATGTAGTACATCGCTACAAAATTTTCATTTGACACTGTGGACAATTGTAAAGTTCACTTATTTGTGTGTATTATTTTGACAGAGTGTGGTCAGATTTCCAGCGGTCTCAAGCTGACCTGAAAGTCTTTGAGAGTCTCTGCATAACTTCTCTCATCTCATTCACTAAATTGGTTTTGTCTATGACCAGGGTCACCTGAGTGTCTCTTCCCCACCCCCCACCCACCCCTCCTGTGAGCTGTTGGGCAAAGCAGTGGTTTAAGGAGTCAGAATTAGTGAGCTGAGTACCTCATTGGATTCAGGCATTCTAAACTACTTTGGCATATTATGACCTCATAGATTACATAGAATCAAAACTGAAAATGTAACCAAATGCACTTAATGCTTTGCACTAAAGGGGCCTCCTCAGTTTTGTATTGACTCTCAGTAAAACATTTTAAAATAGTCAAATATGTTATAAATGTTCTCTTGGATTCAAGGTTTCTCTTTTTTGTAAGTAGACTTTGAATTTCTTTTCAAGTGTTTGCCCTTTGCTGCTTATTACCTTTAGAAAGAGTGATCCAAGAGCAATTTGCAAGGGAACTTTGTTATACCAGCTCTGTAGTACAGATCTGCATATAAAAGGTGCACTAAAGGATTAGAAATACCTTGTACAGTACATTAAAAATATGATTTTTATTTGGATGTTGGAAGTTGTGGAGTGAGATAGTGTTTTGAAAGAGACAGTCCGGCTAACTGTCTGGCCTGCTACTTCGACTTCGTTTATCTACAAATGTATAATTGTAACTGCTGGCTGTGCTCTTTCATAGATAAGTATTGCTGTACCTTTTTATGTGCAGACCCTTGTAACAAGGAAAACAAGAAAACACATACACTACACTAATCATGTTAATCAGTCAGTATTTAACATAGAAACATAGAAAACCTACAGCACAATTCAGGCCCTTCAGCCCACAAAGTTGTGCCGAACATGTCCCTACCTTAGAAATTACTAGACTTCCCCATAGCCGTCTATTTTTCTAATCTCCATGTACCTATCCAAAAGTCTCTTAAAAGACCCTATCGTATCCGCCTCCACCACCGTTGTCGGCAGCCCATTCCACGCACTCACTGCTCTCTGAGTAAAAACTTAACCCTGACAACTCCTCTGTACCTACTCCTCAGCACCCTAAACCTGTGTCCTCTTGTGGCAACCATTTCAGCCCTGGGAAAAAGCCTCTTGACTATCCACATGATCAATGCCTCTCATCATCTTATACACCTCTATCAGGTCACCCTCTCATCAACTGTTGCTCCAAGGAGAAAAGGCCGAGTTCACTCAACGTGTTTTCATAAGGCATGCTCCCCTTTCCAGGCAACATCCTTGTAAATCTCCTCTGCACCCTTTCTATGGCTTCCACATCCTTCCTGTAGTGAGGTGACCAGAACTGAGCACAGTACTCCCAAGTGGGGTCTGACCACGGTCCTATATATCTGCAACATTACCTCTCGGCTCCTAAATTCAATTCCACAATTGATGAAGGCCAATACACCATACGCCTTCTTAACCACAGAGTCAGCCTGCGCAGCTGCTTTGAGCGTCCTATGGACTCGGACCCCAAGATCCCTCTGGTCCTCCACACTGCCAAGAGTCTTACCATTAATACTATATTCTGCCATCATATTTGACCTACCAAAATGAACCACTTCACACTTATCTGGGTTAAACTCCATCTGTCACTTCTCAGCCCAGTTTTGCATCCTGTCAATGTCCCGCTGTAACCTCTGACAGCCCTCCACACTATCCACAACACTTCCCACCTTAGCGTCATCTGTAAACTAACTAAACCACCCCTCCACTTCCTCATCTAGGTCATTTATAAAAATCACAAACAGTAGGGGTCCCAGAACAGATCACTGGGAGCCTTCTCATGGCCCCTTCTGGCTCTCTTAATTTCCTTTTTAAGCTCCTTCCTGTTAGCTTTATAATCTTCTAGATCCCTTACATTACCCAACTCTCTGAACCTTTTGTAAGCTTTTCTTCTTGACTAGATCTATTACAGCCTTTGTACAGCATGGTTCCTGTTTCCTTCCATAACTTCCCTGTGTCATTGGAACATACCTATGCAGAACTCCACACAAATATCCCCTGAATGTTTGCCACATTTCTTCCGTACTTTTCCCTGAGAACATCTGTTCCCAATTGAAGCTTCCAATTTCCTGCCTGATAGCCTCATAATTCCCCTTACTCCAATTAAACACTTTTCTAACTTGTCTGCCACGATCTCTCTCCAATGCTATTGTAAAGGAGATAGAATTATGATCACTATCTCCAAAATGCTCTCCCACTGTGAGATCTGACACCTGACCAGGTTCATTTCCCAATACCAGATCAAGTACAGCCTCTCCTCTTGTAGGCTTATCTACATATTGTCAAGAAACCTTCCTGAACACACCTAACAAACTCCACCTCATGTAAACCCCTTGCTATAGGGAGATAACAATCGATATTTGGGAAATTAAAATCATGGCAACTCTGTTATTATTACACTTTTCCAGGAACTGTTTCCCTATCTGTTCCTTGATGTCCCTGTTACTATTGAGCAGCCTATAAAAAGCACCCAATAAAGTTATTGACCTCTTCCTGTTCCTAACCTCCACCCACAGAGACTCCGTAAACAATCCCTCCTTAATGTCCACCTTTTCTGTAGCCATTACACTAGCTCTGATCAACAGTGCCACGCCCCCACCTCTTTTGCCTCCCTCCCTGTCTTTTCTGAAACATCTAAAACCCAGCACTTGAAGTAACCATTCCTGTCCCTGAGCCATCCAAGTCTCTGTAATGGCCACCACATCATAGCTCCATTTGATTACAGAGCAGCACGTTAGCGCAGTCACTTTACACTGCCAGTGATCACCAATCGGGGTTCAGTTCCTGCCACTGTCTGTAAGGAGTTGGTATGTTCTTCCTGTGATTGAGTGGGTTTTCTCCAGATGCTCTTGTTTCCTCCCACATTCCAAATGCATACGGTTAGAGGTAGTAAGTTTTGGGTATGAAATTCTGGCACCTGAAGCGTGGCAACATTTGCGGGCTGCCCGCAGCATAATCCTCAATGTTGATTTGATGCAAACGACGCATTTCACAGCATGTTTCGATGAACACGTGACAAATAATGCCTTTTACAGCCAACCAAGGGGAGGAGGCTCTGGAAGTGGTATGAGATAAAACGGAAGCTCATTTTTCATACGATAGCTGGAGCCTGTTTGGGCATTAATAATGAAAAATACTGTAAATGCTGTCCATTGGCAAGACCAATAGCAGGGGACCTGCGTAGCCGTGGGTTATTGAAACGCACAATGAAATGTGTCACTTGTGTCAGTGAGGGTATGCTGGGGGCAGCTTGCAAGTGTTGCCAGGCTTCCAGCATCAACATAGCATGTCCACAACAGTCTGTCTTTGCAACGTGGGAAGAAATCGGAGCACCCCGAGGAGACTCAACTGGTCATGGAGAGAATGTAGAAACTCCTTACAGACGGTGGCGGGAATCAGACTTTGTGTGCTGGTGCAGCAAAGTATTGTGCTAACCACCACACTGCTGTGTTGACTTTTCACAGTGTTTAAGCCCCAACTTGCCTTGTGTCCCGCCAAAGGGTTTCGGCCTGAAACGTTGACTGTACTCTCTTCCAAGATGCTGCCTGGCCCGTTGAGTTCCTGCAGCATTCTGTGCGTGTTTGTGGTCTCCTTGTGCGGGGATTGGCTGATAAAGTTGTTAGATTGGATATCATGTTCCTTATTTCCCCTCATCACAATCTCCACTCCCTTCTGCTCTATATTCTGGCATGAAGGAAAGTACTGTGATCATGCAACTTGATTAAGGGTTTTTGACCTGAAATATGAACTCTTTCTCCTTCTATTGATGCCGCCTGAGTGTTTCTTGAACTTGTTTCAGATTTCCAGTATCTTTGTCTGGTGTTACATAGAAACATAGAAAATAGTTGTTTATGAAATCTTTCTGGGGGGAAAAAAATCATGTTGAGTGAAAGAGAAAGTTACATTGAATAGATCTCTAGTATTACTAAGAGCAAAGGACTTCATTCCTCAAAGCTATGCCCTGTCTTTACCCTTTTCAGTATTAGGCCCCCTGGGAACTACTTTTCAATGTCATTCTGTGGTGATATGGGAATGCCATATTGTGAGGATTATTAATGAAATGAGTAATTGCCAGCAAATGAACCTTTTTGAGTTCAATTTGCATAGCCATAATCTTTAATCAATGTAATTGATACTATTAGCTGAGGCCATTCAAGAGACACATATCTCAAACCTATCTTAAACACAAGGTTCTGTAGATACTGGGAACCATGAACAACACACACAAAATGCCTCAGCAGGTCAGGCAGCATCTGTAGAGGGGAATAAACAGTTGATGCCTCGGGTCAAGACCTTTCACCAGGACTGGAAAGGAAGGGGGAAGAAGTCAAAATAAGAGAGTGGGGGAAGGTGAAGGAGTACAAACTAGCAGGTGATAAAGTGAAGCCAGTGAGGGGGAAAATGGTTGGGAGGAGGAGGGAGATGAAGTAAGAAGCTTGGAAGAGACTGAAAAAGGAGCAATTTTATAGGAGAGGACAGTGGACAATGGAAGAAAGGGAAGGGGAGGAAATCAGATGAGCAGTTGAGAAAGGGTGAGAGGGTAACCAGAATGGGGAATGGAAGGGAGGAAAAGGAAAAAAATGACCACGTTGGAGAAATTGATGTTCATGCTATTAGGTTGCAGGCTACCCAGACAACCTCTAAGTGGATTCTTGACTCCCTGATTAACACACCACAAACAATAAGGATAGGCAGCAACATCTTTGCCGTGATTGTCCTCTACACTGGTGCCCTACAGGCCTATGTACTCAGCCTGCTACTTTGCTCCTTGCACTCTCATGACTGTGTGGCCATCTCCATCTACAAGTTTGCAAATAATGCCATTTATAGGGGCCTGATTTCAAATAACTATGATTTGGAGTACTAGAAGGAGATTTAAAATCCTAGTGGAATGGTGTCAAGACAAAACCTTTCCCTCAGTGTCACCAAAAAGAGCTGGTCATTGACTTAAGTAAGTGGGGCAGAGCGCATGTTCCTGCCTCTATCAATGGTGCTGACGTGGAGGTGGTTGAGACCTTCAAGTTCCTGGGTGTAAACATCACCACTAGCTTGTCCTCATCCAACCGAGTGGATGCTATGATTAAGAAAGCTTAAGGCTAGAAGGCGAGGGGCATTTGACATGTCTCCATTAACCCTCAACAATTTTTATAGATGCACCATAGAAACCATCCTAATCAGATGCACCACAACTTTGTACAGCAACTGCTCTGCCCTCAGACTGCAATAAATTATGGAGAGTTATGGACGCAGCTTAGCCCATCACAGAAACTGATGCTGTCTGCACTTCGTGTTTCCTCAGAAAAGAAGTCAATGTTACATCAAAAATCCCACCCACCCCAGGCATTCTCTCCTCATGCTGCCAGACATGTAGAGAGCTTCAATCCAGCTATTATAGACTCTTGTATTTTACAGATAAACTCTCGATCTCACTGTCTAGCTCATCATGGCCTTGCACCGTATTCTCCACCTGCACAGTGCTTTCTCTGTAATAAGGTAGCTTGACACCCAGACCAACATGTAGCCAACGTTAATCAGTTACATTATGCATCTATATCATTTCCCAAGTAACCAGATGTTCAAGATGTTCTGTCAGCTGATGGTACTTCAGGTAAATGCAAATTAGGGTTACTTCCAATACTCCAATACTTCCCTGTTCTGCTGTGATTGTGTTTTTAAAACTTAAACGTTTCTGCGTTTGAATCACAAACTGGTTATGTTCGTACAACGGATGCCTTCAGCTTGCCTTCAGAGTCTTTGTTACATGAGAAAACACAAGACAGTTCTTATTTCATCCAGCTAGATTTAAGTCTGAATGAATAATGCACTTTCAGATGATCTTGGCTGCCAAAAAATGAGAGTACTGCTTTGTAAAAGAAGAAGGAAGGACTTTAATCCTTTTATAGTGCTGAATTCAACAAGATGAAATGAATGATTACTGTGAAATGACTTTTTTAAAAAATCTGTTAAAATTAGTTGCAAATTTGGAAGAATGTTTAACTAAAATGCTATCTGTGATTACCTCCTCTCTTAGACCAAAGCTCCATTTTCATCAGAATCAATTAAAAGTACGACTGTCTTGAGGTGCTACACAAGAAAAAGCCAAGCAACTGGCTTTTGCAACGCTTTGAAAGGAAATGCAATTGGACTTAACATGCTGGGACCCAGCAAGAAGCTAAGGTTTGTCAAATTTGAAAAATAGCTTGTACTTGAGTATTATGGAATGAGCAACATTTACTTCCAAAGGTTAACACAAGAGATTCTGCAGATGCTGGAAATATTGAGCAATACACAAATTGCTGTTAGAACTCAGCAAGTCAGGTAACATCAATGGAGGAGAATAACATTTCACCTCTTGTCTTGTATTCCTTCCCTTTCTTCCACCTTATTCCAGTTTCTGTTCATTTCCTTTCCAGTCCTAATGAAGGTTTCCAAGCAGAAACATTAACTGTTTGTTCTTTTCCATAGAAAAGAATAGCTTGACCTGCTGAGTTCCTCTAATATTTTGTGTGTGTTACTTATAAAGATTGATGGTTGTGTTGCTTAATTAGTGTAATTCTGCTGAATTCAAAACTTGAGTTCATTTCATTGATTGAGAATATTAATATGAGCATGTCAAAGTACTGACTACATAATAGCATGGCAGTTCATTCAGATCATACTGGTTCTGCCTTCCAATTATTCTTGCTTCCCTGCTATTTCTCTTTAAACTTTCTCTTTCTATTATTTATCAAGTTACTTTTTACTTAAAGTTGCTGATTAATTCACTTTACTATGCTTTCTGATAGTGTACTCCAGACTATAATTCTGCCTGAAGGAATTTGTTGCTTTTTATTTTTCTCTATTGCTTGCATCTCTATCTAACAGTTCAAAAGTCTGGAACATTGCCTGAGAAATGGCAGGAGGAAGGATTCCTCTTGATATTTAAATTTAAAAAAAAAACAAAACTTGGCTGTAACCTTGATAATTGAGTAAGTTACAAACTACGGACTAAGGGCTAGTCCTCAGAGACTGAAACAGTTACCAAACTTGCTAGTTTCCCCATGCACTTTGCACAGTTGCTCGCAGAAATATTTGAAGTTTTGAAGGTCATTGTGTACACTTAATCTCCTTGATTAGATATGAAGCAGTATTTATATTATTAAGAATGCAATAAAAAAGTATGATGGGTTCCCATTAATTGGGACACATCAGGACCAGTATAGCTAGGGGTACAGTTAGACAGCTGGTTTCATGGAAATAATTTAATTTCAACCAAGTAACAAATTATGTATTTAAATAAAATACAGAAGATTAGAGCACGATCAATACTACTACAGTTCTGTAAAACTGTGCATTAGTTCCTCCTAATAGTTATCAACAGAGGAATTCATCCAGTGTACGTGACCGTGTTCTTTTGATTCACTGTAATGGAACAAAATTAGTGTAGACTGCCTTCATACAATGCTTTTGACGATTTCATCCTCCAAATCTTCATTTACAATGTAACATTCAAAGTGACTGTCACTTTAAAATTCTTGTTAATTCCCAACTTGCTGAAGTAGTGAATTTGTTTCATTTTCACTCCAGCGGTTTATCACATCTCCAAGCCTGAATACTTGAAACCGCAGTGAGCAAAACAGCTATGAATTGCCTTACCGCTTATTTCTCACCACCTAACAGCAATGAAAATCACTGTTTTTAGAACACAATTGACATTATTTAGAAACTGTTCGCTGTAAGCATGGTGTGGTGTCTAGTGGCAACACCGGTGCACCTGACTGATGCTACTCAGAAACTTTTGGGCAACAGTCTCCTGCCCAATTAAGCAGCATGGTATCCCAAATAAACAAAGGGAATCCTAGGCATTTTCTCAATTAGTTTTTTTTCTTTAAGAGTTATTCCAAATGAGCGGCTGTCCCAATGAACTGATGGCCTAATTAATCAGAATCCACTGTACTTCCAAACTTTGCTAAATTTGCTGAATTGTTCAGTACTTCAGTGTTCATGAAACTGAGAAACATAACTCCGTTCTGGCCATAGAATTAAGAAGTAAAGCATTGTTGATTAAATGCTATGCTTGTACATTAACCGAGTTAAGGGTACCTCATGAGGACACTAGTTCTTCCAGGGCAGCTGTAAAGATGGGGTGATTGAGATCCAGGTCTGAGTCCTGATGAAGGGTCTCAGCCCGAAACATTGACTGCGCTTCTCCCTATAGATGCTGCCTGGCCTGATGCATTCCACCAGCATTTTGTGTGTGTTGCTTAGGTATCTACAAGTTTTTTTTTACACTGGTAGTTTGGAATCAAGAGGCATTAGATTTTAAATGCCAAGTCTCCTACACTCCCGTCTTCTAGTTGATGTGATCCTCACACCTCCCCGTTTCTCCTTTGCACTCCCACCTTGCTCCCAGATTACGGATGCTGCTATTTTTAGTGGATTATGATTATGCATATTTCCTATGCAAAGTATATTGAGGTAGTAATTTCTTGCTTACAGTGAAGGTATGTCAACTGTATCCTCATCACATGCACTGAACAAGGAGACTGATAAAAATCAAAACAAGTGCTTGGTAATTAGTAGCTCTTCAGGGCCAGGAATAGTTGTTCATGGAAGGCGCTTTCATCATGCCAATGCACAACCAGCCATAAAAACAGCAGCCCAGAGGTAAGTTCTGCTCTTGGTGTTCAGCAAAACATTTTTTGTGATTATTCAGATGTTTCATGTCTGTGAGCTTCCAAAATGTTGCCCTAACTGAAATAAGATATTTACATTTTTGTTATGATTGTTTTTTGGTTTTAAAGGTGGCGTTTACTCAGTAATTCAAGCTATGCTGCGGAACAGACATAGATGGTCTGTTGTCCATGCTTTTATTACTTTTAAACCTAATTCAGCCACTCTCTTTGTTGGCTTGTCTCCTCCTAACCTATGTGAACTTTGAGTCATCCAATATAGTGCCCGTACCCTCACTTGTACCAAGTTCCATTCACCCTCTGTCCCCTTGCTTGCTGGCTTCCAGGGTTATCTGCTTAGAAACAGCATAACTTAAAAGTTCTCATCACTTCTTTCTCTAACGCTTCCTTTCATTGATGGCCATAGCATCAGCTGCCAAGAAATTCAAGCCTAATCCTCATTATTCCTTACCTTTCTAAAATGATCTACGGTATATCATGGTATGACCAAATTACATTTGTGGGATCGTTAAGACTGGCTGTGCTTCGAGCTATTCAATGAATTGAAGAAGATCTTTTTAGGATGCAGAGATTGTCGAGCACCTTTTGCTCCATCCACAAGCAGCAGGATTTCCTGGTGACCAATCCCTTTGATTCCAGACCCGCTCCCATTCCGACATTTCGGTTCATAGCCTCCTCTACTGCCACAGTTAGAACACTCTGGTTGGAGGAGCAACACTCCATATTCCATCTGGGTCGCCTCCAACCCTGATGGCATGAACATTGATGTCTCTAAATTCTGGTACTTTTTTCCCTCCCCCTTCTCCTTCCCCTTCACTTTTCTTTGGTTCCCCACTCTGGCTCCCCTCTTACCTCTTCGCTTCTCTTCTTCTCTCCTGCTTATCACCTCCATCTGGTGCCCCTCTCTTGTCCTTTTATCCCATGATCCACTCTCCTCTCTTGTCAGATTCCTCCTCCTTCAGCCCTTTACCTTTTCCAGCTCTCACCTTCCAGCTTCTCACTTCATTGCCTTCTAGCTTGTACTCCTTCCCCTCCTCCCACCTTCTTATTCTGGCTTCTTCCACCTTCCTTTCCAGTCCTGGTGAAAGGTCTCATCCCGAAATGTCAACTGTTTATTCCTTTTCATAGATACTGCCTGACCTGCTGAATTCCTCCAGCAGTTTGTGTGTGTTACTGTGCTTCCAGCATCTACAAAATCACTTGTATTTTGTATCCTACCCACAAGCAGTTTGTAATATTCTGTGTAATCAAGGTTTGTTTTTATTTCAATACCAAGGGAAACCTTGCTTCTGCCATTTTCTCAGGTACTGTTCCAGATCTTTACTACCTTTTGGGTTTAAATAAAAATAGTTGACTTTTTAAAAAAAAAAAAATGGGCTTTCAATTATTATATGACTACAGAAAAAATGGCCTTAAACATTGACTGTTTATTCCTTTCCACAGATGCTGCCTGACCAGCATTCTGTGTGTGTTGTTTTCATATAACCATCGTACTTTTTAGTTTGTTCTCCCTTAAGAGTGATGTCTTTATTCAGGGACATCCTTTTTATTTAAATAAATTACTCATAATTTTATACATGTTTTAATATCCCTTAAGCAGAAAATTAACCCCAGCTTTTCTTTCCTCTTAGCAAAATGCGCCTAGATTTGATATTCTGCTAATAAATTCTCCCTGTACCCCTGTAGCTGTATCATATCCATTCTGTAATGTGATTAGAACAACAAGCAGTACTCCAGCTGAACCTAACTTGTGCTACATATCTGGGTTCTTATTCTGCATTCTGTTTCTCAGCTAATAAAGAAAAGTAGTCTGTATGTCTTCATTACTACCCTGTCAGCATGACTTGCTACCTTCCGGGGCTGGTGTATATGCACTGTGTACAGACTTTGGCTTTCTTCCCAAATATTAACTACTCGTCCAATTTTTGTATAATCCAGCTTTCTTATTCTTGGCCCTAGATTAAACTTGTCATTAAATAAAACTTGAAAGGGGTCCAAATATTAAGCCACACAGAGCCAGCTTTCAAACAATCATCTGTCGCTAAAGTACTTAATAAACTTTGGTGCTTTCTTCCATGGTTAACTTATACCCAACTTGACATTTTCTCTTGGATTTTGCAACCTTACATTTGGGATTTTGTCAATAGTGCTGGCTCAGTCCATATGATTTTCATCAAACCAAATGCCTTCATGTTACCTACAGTACTCAGAAAATACTGTTACTAATCAGACATGGCTTTGCATTAATCAGTTCAAGCAAATTTTTCCAACAGACAATTAATACTGCCCTCGGAATTATTTCCAATAGTTTCCCTGTCTATAACTTATCCCTTTTATTCATTTTTAAACAAGGCTCAAAGCTTGCAGTCTTCCAGTTGCCTGTGATAACTGCCTGTAGACGGGAAATATTACAAAATGAACTACCATTGTTTCTTTCTCTTATCGGCCTGGAATACAATTTGTCCGGGGCATGCAATATCATCTATTTTCAAAGATCTTAAACTTGTTCAGTATTTATTTTGTGTCCATCTTAACCTTTTGCACAATTCCTCCTTTACTATAATGTCTGCAGCAACTCTCTTTTCATAGTAAGCAACACAGTGTATTCATTAAGAATTGTATCCACATCTTCCTCCCCTATGTATAAGTTACCTTTTTAATGTACAATATAAACTTGTATATAAACTTGCTTCACAAATGGAATCAAGCTAATCTGTGCAATCTGTATCAATTTTCCTTTGTGCAGTTGATTTGATTTTTTACCAAGGGTACACTGTGATCAGTGTTTTGTATGTGGAGCGCTAAGCTAAGAGGCAGATGATTCAATATGCTCTGCTTCATTGTGTTGCTTTTCTGAAATGCAGCTGCCATTGTACAGAAATTGATTTGTGAATCCTTTGAACCTGGAATGGAAATTACTTTCCTGAGTAAAATAATAACTGTTTTTACCTAGCCTAGAGAGCATATGCAAAATTTGCTTTAATGATTTGATCTGAATATGTTACCAATGCATTTCAGAGCCAATTAAATTATTCTGGAAATGTGGCCAGTGTTGTAGTATGGGAAACTGCCACAAATATGGGCAAGACAAGGTCTCCAAATAGCAAATTTCTTTCAACTAATAAGGCAACACGTGTGAATCTCCTGATGAAGGGTTTCGGCACGAAATGTCGTCACTACCTCCTCCCATAGATGCTGTCTGGCTTGCTGAGTTTTGCCAGCATTTTGTGTTTTTCTTTCAACTAATGTTGGCTTGGTCTTTGAAGTGGAGCCAAGGGATTTTATTGATAGCCATAAAATAGTAAACAGGAACTTGGTTTAACTCTCAACTGAGAGGCATTGTATTAACGGAGGACTGGCACATCGGAATGGATTTATTTTGTGTTGAAACCCCAGTATAGAATTTGAACCTGCAATCTTCTGACACTCAATTACCGTTAAGGGTCTGTCTTGCAGTTTTGAGAGGTGCTGGTTCAGAGCCATGCTTACCAATTGCAGTTTAAGACAGTAAGGGGATCAGTGCTAGAAACAGAGGTATTGAGCTGCCTGATGCTTGCTGTAGCTGGCCAGCGGTGTAGTGACATCGACGCTGGATTTTGAGGCTAGTGTTAGTCTCAGGTTCAAATCTGGTCAGTTGCTTGCATGCTTTCCATCTGTACTGGGTTGAGCATTGAGCTTGGGGGAAAAACAGAGAAAATTGCTGCAGAAACAGCAAGGTTGCCACCCGATGCACCACAAGGTACAGAAAGGATGAACAACAACGCTTGCTTTAGCCTTTGGTTCCGAAGGGAGCTGTTGGCATTGAGCCATTTGACCCGAAGTGACTCCTGGACCTGAGCGCTCATGCTGAGAAGCCCTGACTTGCTCATGAATGCAAAGCAGGGTCCAAAGCAGGAGCTATCATATACTTCAATTTTAACCACTTCAAATTGTCCCTGAATGTGCCCAACCCCTAGCTTTTCCATCTTTCTAAACTCATCCAGGATATGGTGGGTGTAGGTTCTTGGCAGTATACGCCTGAAGGCCTAATGGTGTTCTGGACCTTGCTGCTAAAATTCATGGTGTGGAGTTGAGTGTCTCAGGTATACTGTGCTCTGTGTTTTAGATCTTGGCTACTGACCACCAGTTAGGAGGAGAGGCTGCAGGATAAGCTTTTTTTTTCCAGTGCCCTCCAACCATAGAGAGAAATTCACCTGAGATGAGTCTCAAGTAAATACAGGGGCAAAATTTTTTGAGCCCGTGTAGCTGAATTGGAGGCAGCAGCAGAGGGACCATCCATTACTCTGAGGAGAATGGGTACAACAAGCATTGGCAAAATATTTTTTTAAAATTCTGTTATGTGAAGCTGATTTTCTAAACTGAGACCTGAGAAATGATACTATTGCCTTCACCTCCCAGAGGTTTAATATTCGCACAACTGTTTTCATAGAACGTTGATTAAACAAAATACAACTACAAAGTGTTTGAATAAATTGTACTGACTTGCACGTCATTAGCAGGCTTCTGGGATGTGATCAAATGGCCAGGACACATTGAGAGCAGGAGTTTTAGCAGCTACAGATTTGATGGACAACACGCAAAAAGTATTTGTTAAATCCCAAGTTGTATTGGATGTGTCTGTTCTTCCATGTGTTAGCTGGTTTGTGAGCTTGCAATATTCTGGTGGTATTTTTTTTCCATCGTTGGCAATTCATTTTCCAAACCAAAATAATTTGATAGCTTAGTTGATTGCCTGTTGTGTGGTTTGGAGTTTGCTATGTCTGACTCCTTTTTGAAGGCGAGTTCTTTTTAATTTTATGTCACTTGCCAAGTATCTACCACTAATGTTTTTCATGTACGTTGCCCTTAATGGGTAAAAATGTTTTAAGGTATTTGAGTCATGCATTCTTTGAATAATGCATCCAAAATATCATCCTATCAAATGATATCATGCTATAATTTCTTTTGCTAAATTACCCAGATTGATTAATTGCTATATCATGTTACCTACAGTTTTGAGTACAGAAGCTATTTTTTCTGTACTCTGATATTACATTTAAACCCAGTGAATATCTGGAATATATTTTATTATTTGTTAATGTATTTGTGGTGAAATTACTTTGTGTGGTAATTATATGTACGGTGCTGTGCACCTTGGTCCAGAGGAGCATTGTTTGATTTGGCAGAATGCATATACTGTATACGGTTGAATGACAATAACCTTGACCTTGCACTTGAACACAGGGTTTGGACTATTAGATGACAAAATATTGAATTGTAATGTGTTTTAATTAGGTCATCACCTTATCTTCATGTGAAAGGTGATGGTGCTTTTTAATTCCTCAGCAGTCAAATACTTTTAAAATTCAGGAGGTAATTGGTGTTTTAAAGGTTTAGAAACAATTGATGTCACAGCGTAACTAAAATTTGCACTCGGAGGGAGGTAAATAACACTAATCAATGAAAACTGTGTGCATCTTTTTATGAAGTGAAGATCTAATTCTATAATTGTTCAGGTTTTATAGTTTTATAAAATTGCTCAAAGGATTGAGATGGTATATTAACTTTAATAGTTGAATTATGCTTTATTAAGTAGCTCTAATATCTTGTAATTGAAATTTAGTTTCTTTGGATTCTTCTCTTATGTAACATTGAAATAGTTTTTAAAGATTTTGTCAGAGTGTTAATGTTCTGATTTTTTTGTGTCAATCTAAACATTAATGTGAGATTATTGCCTTTTTCTTATTATTCTTTCATCTTTTAAAGCAATCTTGGCTTACTTGGTGAGGGGTAAGTGTCATTGAAGTACTTGCATAGCAGCTGGAATTAGCATGGCAAAGTCTCCTAAATTGCTTCATTTGCTTTTGATACTTTGTATTTTTGTCATTTTAAAGTGTGGTCAAGATTTGAACGTGTTTGCCTATTTTCAGCCATCCTCATGGATTTGTTTTCCACTTGCTGCAATGGATGTTTCCTGAGTACATTGCCAAGTTACCGTAGATTCCGGATTTTAAGCCGCTACTTTTTTCCCACATTTTGAACAGCTTTGAACTCTGCGGCCTTTAATACGGAGCGGCTAATGTATTATTTTTTTTCATGCCGCCGAAAACATTTTGCCTCGTAACAGTAGACCAATAAAATTGATGAGTAGTTCACAGAGGTCCAATGAAATTGTACGATAAATCAAGCGCATTTTCACAATTAAATTATTGTAAATCAGTCATTTGTACTCACCCTCATCAACATGGAAAACACTCGAAGAAAAGCATTGTGCTGCCTTTATGGCAGTTATTTAGTTTATAATATTTTCGCTTAGTAATTCATTTTCTAGTTAAAGTTAGAAGAGTTTTAACTATATTTGTTTTCTGTACTACATCGCGGGATGCTATGATGTCACACCCGGTTTCGCCGCGTCTTGTGGGATACCGGTTTGCGATAAACGGGACGGCGGGGGGGAGCGGCGGAGCAAAAACGCTGCTTTTAAGTTAAAGGCGATCAATAACTTTTCCTGGTAGGCTGCAGTATATATATTTTTTACCAGTCGTTAGGAGATATTGGAATGTTGTTCAGTAAAGAAGTATACGCAACGTATATTTAAAAGTAGCCGCGTTACGGGCACGGTTCGAAAAAAAGCATTTGCAATATGTATTTGTTTTTGTTACCATATGGATTTAATTAAAAGTTAAAAAAATCCTCACGTGTAATATCTTTCTGTGTAAATATCTCATATTACAACGTGGGACACCTGCGGCCGAAAATCCGGTGCAGCCTAAAATCCGGTGCGGCCTTTACAAGTAAAAAATTGATTTTATTTCTAAAATTAGAGCCAGCGGCTTTTAATCAGGTGCGCTCTGTAGTCCGGAATCTACGGTACTTGTCACAAAATTATTACTGCACTGGAAGTTTCCTAGTGTAGTGTGCAATCTGCTTGTGTTACTACAAAAATTAACAGTCTCCAGCTATTTGATCTCATCTCTTTACTGCTTTTCCTTTACAAAGGCTTTTTATATTACCTACCTTTTTAATCTTACTGTTCTGCTATTAACTAACAGATTTGTAAGCAAAGGCTCGCAAGAACTCTGATGTTGTAAAGCAAAGTGCAAACATAAATAAAAGCAGCTGATTCCAATAAGTGATGATGGGAAGAAGCGCTGAACTGGTTTAGCTTGTAATGTAATATAGGATTAGGCTGCCTTTGCAATCTGAAATGGTTGTATAGGAATTTATTCTGAGAATAGTATGAATTCAGGAATCAAATCATCTGCAGAAATTTATGGTAACTTCCAGATTGTGAAATAATCACTGTGAATTCCTTGGTGCATTTGCAGTCCAGTAAATAAGTTGTAGTGAACGATATGCTCTGTGATACTTCCCAAAGGTATATAGCACTCTCTTCATAGGTCATACATATATAGTGGCAGTATTTTCACAGAATATAAAACTATACCATCAGTGGTGCAATATGAGAGGGAAAAGATACTGAGGAAGTGTTCATGGGTTCATTGTCCATTCAGAAATCTTATCATGTAGGGAAAGAAGCAATTCCTGAAACATTGAGTGTGTGTCTTCAGGTTCTTGTACCTCCTCCTCGATGGTACCAATGAGAAGAGGGCATGTCCTGGGTGATGGTGAACTTAATGATATTGCCGTTTTGAGGCATGGCCTTTTGAAGATGTCCCTGATGCTGGGGAGGCTAGTGCCTATGATGGAGCTGACTGAGTTAACAACTTTCTGCTGCTTTTTCTGATCCTGTGCAGTGGCCCCTCCATACCAGACAGTGATGCAACCAGTTAGAATACTTCATAGTAGATCTGTAGAAATTTGTGAGTGTCTTTCGTGACATGCTAATTCAAATTAAACTCCTAATGAAATATAGCTACAGCTACGTCTTCAATGTCATTGCATCAAAGTGTTAGGCCTAGGATAGATCCTCACCCAGGAACTTGAAATTGTTCACCTTTTCCACTTTTGATCCCTCAGTGAGGACAGATGTAGGTTACTCGGGCTTGCCCTTCCTGAAGTTCATAATCAATTCCTGTCAGCTTGAACCATTTTCTCTGATCTCTCTCATTATCGAGGCATTTCACCCACAGAACTGCCACTCACTGGACTTTCTTTTTGTTTTTCACACCATTCTTTGTAAGCTTTAGATACCGTTATGCATGAAAATTCCAGGAGATCAGCAGTTCAGAGCCACTCAAACCATCCCATCTGGCACCAACGATCACTCCATGGTCAGTCAGTTGGTTCACATTTCTTCCCTCTTCTGATGTTTGGTCCGAACAACTGAACCTGTTGATCATGTCTGTACGCTTTTATGCTTTGAGTTGCTGCCACATGACCGGCTGATAAGAAATTTCTATTAAGGAGCTAGTGTATCGCATGTACCTAATAAAGTGGCCACTGAGTGTTTGTCCCTTACATGTTGTAAAACATTCCAGGACACTTTCGTGAAATGTTACCAAATTGGGGCAGGTGACCTAAAGATTGGTTAGAGGTTAGCGTTTCAAGATAGGCAAAAGGACTAGAGGAGGAGAGGTTTAAGGAGGAAATTTTGAGCCTTGGTGACTGGATGCAAGGCTTGGAACAGTTGAATTTGAGCTAGAGTTGGAAGATTATGAATGATTTCATGTAGTAGGACAGGAGATAATTCTAGAGATGGAGAGGGGCAAAACCATGGAGGGATGCAAATATTAGAAATATAAATTTTAGGTTATTTCAAGTTTTGCATTTGGTACATTTGATTCGAAAGCTAAGTAGTTTATATCAAAGTTTGAGTAGCATTTGAGCTGAGGCAGGACAAAAATGAATGATAGTGATGTAAAGATAGTTAGTCTTGGTGACCATAGCCTGAGGCTGGTCTCAATTTGCAAACTGCCTGGTGCAGTTCTGGAGGACGAGGGATGGGGTTGTTGTCGGACAGTATTTGTGGAGCAGGTTGAAGACTGTGGTTTAGGAGTTCCCAGTCTTTAGTTTGTGATTGTTTCTCCACATCTAGTGTTAAATATGAGCTCAGTTTGGTTTAAGCCAATGCTCGTATTCAACTAACAGCACCAGCTTCTCTTGCAATTCATTTACTTTACACAGATGCAGCTACTTTGGCAGTGTACTGATCTAAAGTAACCTGCTTTGCTTAAACAGCTTAACGCACTCACCCAAACGGCGAAGTTTCAATTATGCTGCCACTGAATGCAGAAAGATGTGACTAACTGATGTTATTCCTCAGTGCATCCTCTCTCTGCTTAGTGAATTCAGATTTCCTCTCAAACTTTGTGTGGTTTTTTATTTGGATTTGAGTTGCATATTCTGCACTTATTTTTATAATCTATAACGAAACCCAATTTCCCTCGGGATCAATAAAGAATGTCTGATTCTGTCTGATTCTGATGTAGAATTTGTAAAGTTATATTTATATTCTGCTGCTAATTAAAGCTAGATTTATTTTCATTAGTGTGATCTTGCATTTGAGAAACCAGCCATTGAGCACACATGATCTGTGTGAATTTCTATGTTCTTTTACTCAGTTCACCTTAGCCCGCTTTTTATATCTTTTATTAGGCAGTACTGTGCAAAAGTCATAGGCACATGTAAATAATTTCGGTAAAGTGAAGATACTTTCAAAAATAATGAAATGAAAACTTTCTAAATATCAAAAAAAGCAGTAAGAAGAAGATAAATCAAATCAATATTTGGTGTGACTACACTTTGCCTTTAAAACTTGGGTACACTGTCATGCAATTTTATAAGAAAATCGGCTGGTAGATTGTTCCAAGCATCTTGGAGAACTTGCCACAATTCTTCAGTAAACATTGGCTGTCTTGCTTGTGTCTCCCTCCTTCCCTCCCTCCCTCCCTCCCTCCCTCCCTCCCTCCCTCTCTCCCTCCCTCCCTCCCTCCCTCTCTCCCTCCCTCCCTCCCTCTCTCCCTCCCTCCCTCCCTCTCGTAATCCAAGACAGCTTTGACTTTGTTGTCATCAGGGCTCTGTGGAGGCCATACCATCTATTACAGAACTCCTTGTTCTTCTTTTCGGTGAAGATAGTTCTTTATGACCTTGGCTGTGTGTTGGGGTTATTGTTTTGCTGCAGAATGAATTTAGGACCAGTCACACATCTCCCTGATGATATAATGTGATGGATGACCATTAATTCTGACCAGATCACTAACTCTATTTGCAGAAATGGAGCCCCAAACCGGCAGTGAACTATTGGCTTTACTGATGGCTGCAGACACTTATCAAGGTAGTGTTCTCCAGCTTTTCTATGGACAAGCTGCTTGAGCCAATAATTTCAAAATTTTGCTCATCGGTCCAGAGTTCTTACTGCTGTTGTTCAGCACCCAGTCCTTGTGGGAGTCTCTTGGCTTTGGTTCCACTTCCGAGGAATGGTGTTTTGGCAGTTTGATGTATCTCTCATCTGCTGCACTCAGTTTCCGTGGCCAACTGCTGCATTTCTGGTGCATAGCCTTGCCTGTTTCTTTTTACTTCTTCAAAAGAGCTTGGACAGTGTATCTTGAAACTCCTATCTGCCATGAAATTTCTGCTTGGGAGAGATCTTGCTGATGCAGGATGACCATCTTGTGTCTTGTTGCTATGGTCACTTGCCAATGTGTAAGAATTGATGATTTGAAGATTAAACTGTCACATTTGCCACACCCTCACATTGTAGTTTGGTTGTCCTTCACCCAGTTAGATTCTTTCTACACCCATTTTTGTTTCAATTTAGTTCATTCAACTCATTATGTCATTGATAATTAGCACCTGTTTGTTATCTTTGTTTAATCATGCACTGGGCTATGTACTACAAAGTCATCAGGTTTTTATTTGAAAATTGGCCCATTACTTAATATGTTACTTTAACAAAATACAGAAATTTCTCTGTTACATTATTTTTTGGAAAATGAATGTTTGGAAATCTAAGACTTGCTCTTTTCTCCTGACACACAGATGTAGAAGACAAAAAAATTATAAAAAGAACTAAGGTGCCTAAGACTTTTGCACAATACCTGTTTCTCTTTCAAATTTTCAGTTTCCCCTCAAATGCATTGTTATTTACCTCAGCAGCTCCATTCCATATTCTAACTACTCTACAGAGTAAAGACTGATTGATCGGAATGGATTTACCGGTGACTCTTTCATTAGTTCATATTGAGACATTCTATAAGTTAATAAAATTGAGCATCTTTCTTCCCATCAATGCTTGTAAGCAAATTCTATATTAACAAAGTGATCAAACAGATTCGGACACAACATTTTTTGATATTAGCCATGCCTTCACTCTCTCTCCCCCCCCCCCCCCCCAACCCCCCAATCCCCATTTGAAGGGTCACTCAGTTTAATTTGATTTTGGAGTTTTGGATAGTTTCTGCCTATGAGAAGGAATGCAAGAAATTTCCAGAATTGACCTAACTCCGTAATACCTGCCTGCCCAGTATAGCATTTATTAGTTTGGGTTTTCAAAAATCTGTCAAACTCTGATTTAAATAAATATACTGACATCAATTGCTATTAGCAGAAGCATTGCAAATTTTTACCAACTTTTAACAAAAGAACTTTTCTGTAACTTCTGGAAGTTTTTATTTTTAGGTACAGTCTCCTGGTTATAGACACCCTAGTCAGCAGAAATAACTTTTCTTTCTATCCTATCAATTCCATTTAACACCTTGAAAAGTATCACCCCTTTATATTAATATTCCAAACATCACAGTCCCAGTATACACTAAGTCACCTCTCTTTGTAATTTTTGGAGCCCAGAGTTTATTCTGGTAGATTTTCAGGGTACTCCTTCCATGGTCAATATATTTCTCCAAAGGGGTGATATGCAGGGCTGCTCATTTAGACTTTGCTGTTTAAGTAGACCTTTGTAAAAGAATAACATTTTTCTCTTGTACGCCAGCTTTTGAAACATAAAACCCAGTATTCCAAGAGCCTTTTTAATTCTTCTCATGTCCTCACTTTTTAATCTGTTTACATGGGGCTTTCAGTCTTTGTTAGGCTGCCATATTTTAAATTTGGTATTTACAAAGTGGATGAGTGTTCATTTGACTGTTTTGAAAGCAATATCTATTACCATAGCTGTCTATTACCATTGCCATTGTTGTCTATTAATATCTATAAATATTTCTGTAATATACTGCTTCCTTCTATATTGTTTACTATAGTGTCATAGCTGGAAAGTATGTTCAATATTGTCATTCCACTATCTATCTTATATTCATTGTATGCTTTCAGAAAAGAATACCCAGTTGATGTTCCAAGGGTTCCAATGGACAGTATCATTTTAATGGGATCTGATGGAAGAGGTGAGTCTTTAAGGGAGATCTTTTATGTGGTGCTTCTCTGATTTTCTTCACCTGTGCTGTTGCTGCATTCATCTGATAGATGGTCAGTGGATTTATGTGATGTTCACTACTGAAAGTCTGGCTGAACCACTCCTCAGTTAAATGGTCAAAGCTGCCATATTATCATCCATCTCTGGAGTTCTTTAACAAGAGCAGTCTTTGGGTTTTTTTTTGATAGATGTGACCTCAGCTGAATTAGAAGAGCAGACGTATTCCTTACCAAATTTTAAGAGGCGTGTTTTGATGAAGCAAGCAAAAGATGACACAATACCAACGTTGCCTGAATCAGTTAACCCTAAAGCTTCTGCTCTACAAGATAAGACATTTACTGAGGTGGGCAGTGGATATTTTCTTTTCAGCTTTGTAAAGACTGCTCAGTGCAACTGCAAATAAATCATGGGTCTGTTACGGGGCTGTAGTGAAATCTACTGTTAATGGAAGATGATAGTTTTAGATTCCATTGATGTACTTCAAATGCCACAGAGGTTGGGAATATAAAGCTGCTTGCTCAGCTATATCATTGCGCAGCTAACTCTGATCCATGAGCTTACCTTTAATATAATATCTGTAACATATCCTTAACTGCATTATGTCCTGGAAGATATTAGTCTAAATATTGTTTTCCCTATAAAGACCCATGTAAACTATTCCAAGAGTTTTCTTTGTCACAGGCTTCAGTTCAGAGAATTCCTGCAGCCATTATTGAATTCTCTGGGCAGAAGATGAGTTTTAATTAACTGTTTTTAAACATTGCACAAAGGACTAAGTAAAGGTCGGAATTTATGTGAATTGTATATGCTGAAATGTCATGAAATTCAAAAAGATTATTTCATGTCCTTTATAATATATTCATGAAAAGATTGCAATTTATAACAAATTTGGCTTCATAGTTTGCTTGAAAAGTAAAACAATAATTATGGCCTAGAATTTTTTTTTATTGAAATGCATCTAATGAACTGTGGTATTTTCAGTATATTTTCTTGGGCCAATTTGCAAGATGCACTTTGCAACAATCAAAATGATTTCAATTTAATTTGGCTGCAGCAGATAACACAGCATGTGAATACATTCTGCACTACCTCAAGCAATTGACACTTTCCACATGAAACCATAACTGTGAAAAAATCTTGCTGTGTTGAAAAAATGAAGAATTCTCATTAGTGTAGCTTGTGATTCTGAGAAAGGGAGTAGAATTGTTGAAGTGAGATGTGCTTAGTACTAAACTGAAGTGTTCAACCTGTTTACAGAAGCAAATAGATCCTTTCACCCTATTGGAGGGGTGGGGGAGGGAGGGAGCATAGGAGAATAACCAGTTATATCCCCAGATTTCTCAAAATATGTTTTGCCAACTAGATTTCTAATCTTGGTTGGGAACAACGCCTGATCACATTGTCTTTGCGTCCACATAGAATAGTTTCTCATTACCCTCTGTGCCATTTGAACGAGTTTTTTTTAAACAGTAAGTGGGAAATCATCTCGATCTTTGTAGTGATTGTTTCTCGTTGAAATACATTTCACATCTTCAATGCATTGTTTGCTGCTTTTTGTTATTTATTGGGATGAGCATTTATTAACCATTTCTACATGACTAGCTTAATATGCACTTGTAAGATCACAAGATATAGGAGCAGAGTTAGGTTGTTTGGCCCATCAAGTCTGCTCTGCCATTTCATCATGGTTGATCCATATTTCCTCTCATCCCCAATCTCCTGCCTTCTCCCTGTATCCCTTCATGCCCTGCTAATCAGGATCTATCAACCTCTGCCTTAAATATGCCCTCTACCCTCTGGTCTTAGACTCCCCCACCATAGGAAACATCCTCCCCACATCCACTCTATGAAGGCCTTTCACCATTCAATAGGTTTCAATGAGGTCACCCCTCATTCTTCTGAATTCTAGTGAATACAGGCCCAGAGCCATCAGACGTTCTTCATGTGACAAGCTATTCAATCTTGGAATCATTTTTGTGAATGTCCTCAGAACCTTAAAGTAAAAGATTAAAAAAAAAAGAAATAAAAGCAGGACTGGGCATTTATTGAGTTGTGCCTCTATCACAGTACAATAAGATTACAAACGATCTGAATCTGTCCTGTCTCATTCTTAAACTCTGGATTATCAACCCAGTTTATTTAATCTCACTTCCTGTATTGGGAGGGTGGTCAAGAAGGTTAAGTCACTTGGCATTTCAGGATGGGGTAGTAAATTGGATTAGAAGTGGGAGAGGCCAGAGAGTGTTAGTAGATGGTTGCCTCTCTGTCTGGAGGCCTGTGACTATTGGTGTGCTCACAAGGAGCAGTTCTATGTCTATTATTGTTTGTCATCTGTATCAAACATCTGCACGATGTGGTAAACAGGATCAGGAAGTTTGCAGACGACACCAAGCCGGCTGGTGGCATAATGGCATCAGCGCTAGACTTCCCTTGCACGCTCTCCATCTGAGCCTGGGTTGAGTGTCGAGCTAGTAACTTGACCTTGTAAAAAAAAAACTGGAGAGGGATGGGCTCCGCCAGGTTTCAGATGCCCAAGACATGCCGTACATGAGCACACCAAAAAGATCGGTGCAAAAAGCTTGTCATAGCAGCGCCCCGACGACTCCACCAGGGGTTAAAGGCACGCATGCACACAGCCCTCCCCCAAGGGGTGTAGTGGACAGTGAGAAAGGCTATCAAAGCATGAAGCAGGATCTGGACCAGCTGGAAAAATGGGCTGATAAATGGCAGATGGAACTTAATAGAGGTATTGCATTGTGAGGCAAACCAGGGTAAGATTTACATAGTGAGTAGTAGGGCACTGAGCAGTGTGGTAGAACAGATTTCTTGATCCTTAATTTCTTGAAAGTGGCATTGGATCGTAATGAGAGATTTTGGGACATTGGCCTTCCTAAATCAAGGTATTAAGTACAGGAAACACACACAAAATGCTGGTGGAACGCAGCAGGCCAGGCAGCATCTATAGGGAGAAGCGCTGTCGATGTTTCGGGCCGAGACCCTTCGTCAGGACTAACTGAAAGGAAAGATAGTAAGAGATTTGAAAGTAGGAGGGGGAGGGGGAAATGCGAAATGATAGGAGAAGACCAGAGGGGGTGGGATGAAGCTAAGAGCCAGACAGGTGATTGGCAAAAGGGATACAGAGCTGGAGAAGGGAAAGGATCATGGGACGGGAGACCTACGGAGAAAGAAAGGGGGAGGGGAGCACCAGAGGGAGATGGAGAACAGGCAGAGTGATGGGCAGAGAGAGGAAACAAAACTAAATATGTCAGGGATGGGGTAAGAAGGGGAGGAGGGGCATTAATGAAAGTTAGAGAAGTCAATGTTCATGCCATTAAGAACAGGAGATGGGATGTTATATTGAAATTGTACAAGACGTTGGTGAGGCCCAGTTTGGAGTATTGTGTCCAGATTTGGTCATCTACCTATAGGAAAGATGTAAATAAGATTAAAAGAGTGCAGAGAAAATATTCAAGCATGTTGCCGGGCCATGAGGACCTGAGTATAGGGAAAGGTTGAATAGGTTAAGACTTTATTCCCCAGAATGTAGAAGATTGAGAAGAAATTTGATGGAGGTATATAAAATTATGAGGGTAAATTAGGTAAATGCGAGCAGGCTTTTTCCACTGAGGTTGGGTGAGACTGGAACTAGATGTCGTATGTTAAGGGTGAAAGGTGAAAAGTTTAAGAGGAACATGAGAGAGAACAACTTTGCTCAGGGTAGTGAGAGTGTGAAACAAATTGCCAGCAGAAGTGGTGACGTGGGTTCGATTTCAACGTTTAAGAGAAATTTGGATAGGATGGAATGGCCTACGTGTACAATGATGGTTCTAGGCAGAATAATAGTTCAGTACAGACTAGATAGGCTGAAGGGCCTGTTTCTGTGCTGTGGTGGTCTATGGCTACTTAAAGAACGAGGTGTTAGCATTTCTTTGATTTCTTACAAAACTGAGTTTGGAATAGCATGCCACTGTAGCACAACTAGGTTTGAAACTTATTGTTTTAAGATTTGCATAATATTCCCAACATGGTGCCAAAAGTGATTTTCTAATCTTGTTGTTTGTGTTTGCATTAATATTTAGAGTATTGGGTTATTTGATATAGACTACTGGTAGGTAATTCTACAAAATTCAGTTTGGGTGGATTGAAGATTTCTAAGTAGAGGGGATGTAATTGACAAAAGGTGAAAATGGAAGTGGAGAATGTTGAAAACTGGTCAGACACAGTATTTGAGAAGGAAAACACTGATGCCTAGATTAAAGCTGGTACTCATTAAACTCTGACTATGAGCTGACTTTGCCGCTGGTATACTGACCCAAACGATTCACGCTGAGGTATTGGCTTTATCATTTAGAACAGGTAGAAATATTTTGCACATTTCCTGAGTAGTATGGTTTCTATAATTTGTCTTTTTAATGGCTTTGACTTCCTTGTGAAATGCTACACAGGACTGCCAGTAGTTAGCTCTGTAACTGTCCAAAAATCCAAGATTGCTTTATTATTATCACTATTTGGGTATTTTCAGTTTATCTTTTGCACATTGATTGTTTGCACATCTTTTTATGTAGTTTTTCATTGATTTCAGTTGGCTTGATGAACTTCAGCTCGTACAGAAGAATGAGGTAATAGGAGGTAGAGGGAGGTAGCTGTCTAAGTTGCAGTAGACAGGTACCTGGGTGACTGTCAGGAGAAGGAAAGGAAATAGGCATCCCGTGAGTACCCCAGTGACCATTCCCCTCAGTAATAAGTATACCGCTTTGGATACTGTTGTGGGGGGGGGAGGGGGTAACAACCTACCAGGGAGAAGTCTCTGGCACTGGTCTGCCTCTGTGGCTCAGAAGGAAAGGGAGTGGGAAAGAAGAGGAGTGCAGTAGTCATTGGAAATCCCACAGTTAGGGGGAGTAGACAGGAGATTTTGTGGATGTGAAGAAGACACCAGGATGGTGTTGTGCCTCCCAAGTGCCAGGGTGTGGGACATCTCAGACTGGGTCCACGGCATTCTAAAAGGGAAGGGAGAACAGCCAGAAATCGTGACACAAATTGGGAGCAACAGCATAAGTAGGAAGAAAGATGAGATTCTGAAGAGAGGATTTAGGGAGCTAGGTAGAAGGCTGAAAAGTGGGGCCTCCAGTGTAGTAATCTCTGTATTACTGCCTGTGCCATGCATAGGAAGATTTGGCAGATGAATGTGAGGCTGAGAAATTGGTGCAGGGGGCAGCGCTTCAGATTTCTGGATTATTAGGATCTTTTCTGGAGAAGGTAGGACCTGTTCAAAAAGGGCAGGTTACAACTGAACCTGAGGGTGTCTAATATCCTTGCAGGCAGGTGTGCGAGAGATGTTGGAGATGATTTAAATGAATTTGACATGGGGGATGGGGACTGGAATGATAGGGCTGAGAATGGAGCAATTGGTGTACAGGGAAATAATGGGGCAAGATTGCAGTCAGTGGGATGAGTTGAAGTGTAACATGGGGGCAAAATTGAAAAGGGAAAAGAATACAGGACTGAAGGTGTTTGAATGCACACAGTATAAGGTAGATTATACTGTAGTGCAATTAGAGATTAACAGGTATGATGTGGGCATCACTGAGTTGTGGCTAAAAGAAGGCAGATTGTATCAAAGGCCAGGCAGGTAGGGAGAAAGGGGGGATGGCTCCGTTGATTAAAAAAAATGACATCAGATATTTAGAAAGGTGACATAGTATTGTAAGATGTAGAATTCTTGTGAACTGCAAGAGTAAAAAGACCCTGGTGGGAGTTATATACAGTCCTCCAAATAGTAGCCAGGATGTGGGTTAAAAATTACAACGGGACATATAAAAGCCAAGTAAAAATGGCAATGTTATGACATTTTTGGGTGATTTCAGTATGCAGGTAGATTGGGGGGAATATCAGGGTGGTTTGGATTCCAAGAGAGGGAACTTGTAGAATGCCTATTTTTAGAGCAGCTTGTGGTTGAACACACTAGGGGTTGGGCAATTCTGGATTGGGTGATGTGAAATGAACCAAAATTGATTATGGAGCTTATGGTAAAGGAACCCTTAAGAAGCAGTGATCATAATTTGATAGAATTCAGCCTGCAGTAATAGCAGCAGCACAAAATAAGTATTTTGCATCAGTCTTCAGTATGGAAAACACTAGCAGTGTTCCAGAGATTCAAGAGTGTCACAGGGCAGAAGTGAACATTGTTGCTATTAGGAAGGAGAAGGTGCCTTGGGAAGCTGAAATGCATGAAGGTAGATAAATCACCTGGACCAGTTGGAGTACACCCCAGGGTTCTGAAAGAGGTATCTGAAGAAATTGGGGAGGCCTTAGTGATGATCTTTCAAGAATCTCTAGATTCTGGAATGGTTGTGGACGATTGGAAAATTGTAAATGTCACTCCACTCTTTAAGAAGGGAGGGAGGCAGAAGAAAGGAAATTATACTCTAGTTAGCCTCTAGTTAACTTCAGTGGTTGGGAAGATGTTGGAATCCATTATTAAGGATGAGGTTTGGGGGTATTTAGAGGCCAAAGTCAGCATGGTTTTCTCAAGGGGAAATCTTGCCTGATAAACCTGTTGGAATTCTTTAAGGAAATAACAAGCAAGATAGACAAAGGTTGTTTAATTGGATTTCAGGAGGCTTTTGCAAGGTGCTGCACTGAGGCATCTTAACAAGGTAAGAGCTCATGGTATTACAGATAAGATACCAGCATGGGTATAAGGTTGTGAATCTGTGGAATTCACTGCCATCGGCAGCTGTGGAAGCTAAGTCATCAAGTATATTTAATGCAGAGGTTGATAGGTTCTAGATTCGTCAGGGCATCAAAGGCTATGGGGAGAAGGCAGGAGAATGGGGTTGAGAGTGATGATAAATCAGCCATGGTGAAATAGCAGTGCAGACTTGAAGGGCTGAATCACCTAATTCTGCTCCTATGCCTTATATTCTTATGATCTTTTGGTGTGTTGTATTGTTTTGTTCTACTGTGAATGCCTACAAGAAAATGAATCTCAAGGTAATAAATGGTGACGTGCAGTAGGTACATTGTTTGATAATAAATTTACTTTGAACTTTAGAAGATTCACTTATGCAAGTGCAAAAATGTTTGTGTATCAATTTGTTTTCAAGTGTCATAGTTCATGAAACTTATTGTCAGTTTTAGCAGCTGGAACGCTAGTTGTATGCCATACTGAACTGTCAACATATTTCTGTGGGTAAACGGTTGTGGGTCCTACACTGTGGTTTTATTTCCTGCCAGTCAGTTGTGCTCTATGCAATGTTGAAGCCTGGAGTTAGTACGAGAAGGTTGCTCCACAAAGTGCAGATTAGGTAGGTAAGGGTGATTTGCCTTTTGCCAGGAAATTCTGGGGCAGTGTATATCTACATTAGCAAAATATACAAAGTTGCAAAACTGATGAAAATTTTAAATGAAGTAGAAAATACGAAGTAGGGAAGGCAGTATTTTTGGAGCAAGAAATTGAGGTTGATAACAATTGAGAGAAAGTGAAAGTTTTTTTTGCAAGTTAAATCTGCCCCTTATTTCACACCATTTCTTTTCTCATTTTTATCTTTTAATCTGCATCTTTTTTAACATTCCTTCCCTTTAATTCCTTACTCTTTCACCCATTCATCTTCAACCTAGAAGTGCCTCTAAGCTATACTTTAAATGGTGAACCACCATCACACAGAAAGGTCTTCTTTATTTTTCCTTCCTCAGATGCTGTCTGGCCTATTGAGTGTTTGTAGCATTTTGTTTTGTGTTAAGGTCCAAAGATTTTAAAATGCTTTTTAATTCCTTAGCTTGATTTTTACCCATTACTCCATAAATAGTAGTGTTAGTGACGGAGAAGATATATAACTGTTTATGGAATTGCATTTGCTCGGGTAGGAAATCCACCTTCGTCGAATTCACAAATCACAACCAAAAATATGAGATATGGAATAAAATACACTCAGTGAAATTTTCAGGTATATGGAGACAAAAAAAATCAACATGCAAGAAGAAAATGTTAACTTCAATTTATTGATGTATGCACAGATACAGAAAATTGCAATAATGAGGACAATTTTCTTGCAACAACTCCTCTTCCCTCCCCACCCCCTTGTCAAATGTACTTCTGAAAAGAAGTTGATAATGGATTATTTTTTTAATTCTTTGATCTTTTTCCAAATTTCAGGGGCGGACACTTAGTGAATTCTTCAGTTTATGTAACAATTGTGGGAAAAAGAGTGAAGACCATACAAAATGTGAAAATTGTAGGAAGCCAATACCCAAGGATGCAACAAGACGGCCGAAACAAACTCCAGATTCTTCCGGTGTCGGGACAGTTCAGGCACGTCCACCTATACGTGCCTGTTCTGCAAATCAGGCTGAAGGCAGTGTGGGTGTCAGCGCCAAGACATTTTACAACAAACCTCTTGACATAATATTGACTCCAGTGCTGACAACTAAACTCTATACAGCCAGGAATAACCTTTTGCAAACTAATGGTAAAATAGGGTTGTTGGGGCGGACAGTTGTGCATGGAACAGGACAAGTGGACTCCAAGAAACCTTTAATGAATGACCCCAGTAAGTATAGACATTTTCAGCAGTTCGGAAGAGGTGTGAGTTACTGTGACTGATCCATAGTGGCAATATCATGAGGCTATATTACACACCTCCTTTTGTGTTAATCTGTTAAATATAGTGGACCGTAAACTGGAATAGTAACAAATATTTTAATGTTAAATATTGTTGGACTGTAAAAGAATCGGGCTTTGGGGACAGGCAAGAAAGTAAAGTGATACAGAATTAGTAACTCAATAGACAGTAGGTGCAGGAGTAGACCATTCGGCCCTTCTAGCCAGCACCGCCATTCACTGTGATCATGGCTGATCATACACAATCAGTACCCCATTCCTGCCCTCTCCCCATATCCCTTGACCCAGCTATCTATAAGAGCTCTAACTAACTCTCTCCTGAATGCATCCAGAGACTTGGCCTCCACTGCCTTCTGGGGCAGAGCATTCCACATATCCACCACTCTCTGGGTGAAAAAGTTTTTCCGCATCACTGTTCTAAATGGCCTA
This sequence comes from Hemitrygon akajei, assembly GCF_048418815.1. Lineage (NCBI taxonomy): Eukaryota > Metazoa > Chordata > Chondrichthyes > Myliobatiformes > Dasyatidae > Hemitrygon > Hemitrygon akajei. The sequence goes on along the minus strand of NC_133130.1, from coordinate 112,218,528 downwards.
ACCCTTATTCTTAAACTGTGGCCTCTAGTTCTGGACTCACCCATCAGCGGGAACATGCTTCCTGCCTCCAGTGTATCCAATCCCTTAATAATCTTATATGTTTCAATCAGATCCCCTCTCATCCTTCTAAATTCCAGTGTATACAAGCCCAGTCGCTCCAATCTTTCAACATATGACAGTCCCGCCATTCTGGGAATTAACCTTGTGAACCTACGCTGCACTCCCTCAATAGCAAGAATGTCCTTCCTCAAATTTGGAGACCAAAACTGCACACAATACTCCAGGTGGGGTCTCACCAGGGCCCTGTACAGCTGCAGAAGGACCTCTTTACTCCTATACTCAATTCCTCTTGTAATAAAAGCCAGTATGCCATTAGCTTTCTTTACTGCCTGCTGTACCTGCATGCTTGCTTTCATTGACTGATGTACAAGAACACCTAGATCTTGTTGTACTTCCCCTTTTCCTAACTTGACTTCATTTAGATAGTAATCTGCCTTCCTGTTCTTGCCACCAAAGTGGATAACCTCACATTTATCCACATTAAACTGCATCTGCCATACATTTGCCCACTCACCCAACCTGTCCAAGTCACCCTTCATTCTCATAACATCCTCCTGACATTTCACACAGCCACCCAGCTTTGTGTCATCAGCAAATTTGCTAATGTTACTTTTAATCCCTTCATCTAAATCATTAATGTACATTGTAAACAGCTGCGGTCCCAGCACCAAACCTTGCAGTACCCCACTGGTCACAGCCTGCCATTCCGAAAGGAACCCATTAATCACTACTCTTTGTTTCCTGTCAGCCAGCCAATTTTCAATCCATGTCAGTACTCTGCCCCCAATACCATGTGCCCTAATTTTGCCCACTAATCTCCTATGTGGGACTTTATCAAAAGCTTTCTGGAAGTCCAGGTACACTACATCCACTGGCTCTCCCTTGTCCATTTTCATAGTTACATCCTCAAAAAACTCCAGAAGATTAGTCAAGATTCTGTAGATGCTGGAAATCGGCATCGTACAGAATTAGCCCTGATTTTTATTGAATGGCTGAACAAACTTGGTCTATCCCTGCATCAGTTTCTTATGATCAAATTTTTAAATGATAATCAAACATTTTCCCATGAGTTATGTCTGGAGGGCAGAAGATATTATATATCTTCTACTCATTAAAGCTGTTGATTTGTACAGTAAGTGGGCTTCATTTGCAATAAACCACAATTCCCACTCAACATATTAGCTGACAGTGTGACAATATTGCTATTTATATTTGTTGGAAATAGTCTAGATTTTGCAGCATTGACCATGGATATTAATAGTTGCATCCAGAGGTTCATTACTTGGATAAATTGTACTTTCACACTGAACTCACTGTCATACGTCCCATGCACTTAAGGGAGATTATCCTTAAAAACCTAGTTGGCTGAAATCTTTGCAAAATGAATGGAAAAAAATGCTTGCTTGATTGCTAATGCATGTTTTTCAACTTCAGAACATGCTTAACTGCCAATTAAAACATCGTATGTAGTCAACATTGTGGTACATTATAGGAAATTTGGGAACTTGTTTTCTTTTGAGAAGTGTCTCACAAGTAGCAAAGTAATTGCAACCTGATATTCAATTTCAGTTATGTTCATTGATGGGTAAGAAGTGGTTTGGGCACTTTAAGGTTGTTCATTAAATTCTTATTCAAATATCCAAACAAGTTAATATATCTAATATACGTTTATATTAAAAATTACATTTCCGTAACAGGCACTGTTTGTATCTATGTAGTTGGCGTAGGATGGATATAAATATGTCCTCATGAAGCAAATAATTTAAAGAATGACTGAACTAGTGTTTCAAGTAGACAGTAAACAGGTTTTCTTTTTCCATGTTATAAATTTATGAGCCTTCCTTGGAATGCTCCATTAAAAGTGAGTAAGTTGCGTGAGTGTGGTTTGTATTCACATTTTTGGTTTGTCTTGGGTGATGTACAATTTCCTGATCAGTGATGAGCAAACTGTAGTTATGTTCTGTGCAACTGATCTGCAATTGCACTGAGCTCAGTTCATTTCCTTCACCCAGAGATTATCCAAAATGAGGACCTTGCTTTGTTTGCTTCATGCTGTCTGCCTGATGCTTTGACAGCAGCATGTTTTGGAAGGGGGGCATTGTGTGGTGCTACATATCTGTAATCCCAACTTTTGTGGTGTGGTTAGAGTGTGGTTGAACCTGAAAAGAAAGAGACCACAACATAGGAGAGCTAACACCTCCGGTCAAGACTTGGCTGTATATACCTAAAGGACAAGGGATACTCCTTTGATAACAATGTGTACATTTTGGACAGGGAGAACAGGTGGTTTGAAAGAGGGGTTAAAGAAGCCATCTTTGTCAAAATGGAAAACCCATCCCTGAACAGAAGGGGTGGGGTATGAATCGGATATTAGGATTATATTATCTCTAACCCCCGGCATCTTCATAACAGTTCACACTTCCATTCATCCAAAGATAAAACTAATGACCCTCTCATTACCTCTACGACTCTTAACAACTTTCAGGTGATTGCTATACCTTTAAACAACTCAGAGCTAAGAAGCTGGAAAACTACCCGCCATGGATCAGAACTGAAGAAGCCTCTCGAATGAGTGGTAAAACGTCATCTTTACTGCTGCTTGATACACAATGACCCGGGTAACTGAGAAGTAATGAATATAGACATATTCATTAGTTAAACTTTTTCTGCTGAACGTTCACTGCCAGCAACAGACTGTAACTTCCCTGTTGAAGTTGAGCTTTTGAATTGCCCATACGACCTGGCATTTCTGCAGTGGGAACTGAAGTCTGGAAGGTGCAGGTTGGTTGTGATGTGTATACGGGCTGAATCAAAGTGGGCCAGAGAACAAGGAATGGTTGGTGTGGACTTGGAGGCAATTTGATTTGGCAGAACCAAGGTAAAGAGAGCAGAGGCAATGGAGAGTCAAGGCAGCAGGACCCAAACCTGGGCCTGAGAACAAGCAAAGACCTGAGGTTCGATCTATTTAAGCGCCAGGCTGAATTGGGAAAAGTTTGGTTTGGGCCGAATTGTGGTGGCAGGGCACTGGCCCAGGAGCAAGGAATGGCTTCTGGTTCGAACGACTTAAGCGCCGGGCCAGATTGAAAAGATCAGGGGTCCGGGCTGGTTCAATAGCTACTCCGTGAACTTTACTTGACTCTGCACTGAACTTCAGCTGGCTGCTCCGTGAAGTTTACTAATCTCTGCAGCAAACTGGCTGTGGCTTGCAGTTATCACAGTGTGCGCTCACTTTTGTTATCTTCAGTTCTGAATGCTATTTGCTTATTTTTATTGTTTGCACTTTTTTTCCACTGCACATTGGGTGTTAGGTCTTTTGTTTTAATGGGTTCCAGTGGGTTACTTTTGTAGTTGCCTGTAAGAAAACAAATCTCAAGATTGTATAAAGTATACATACTTTGATAATAATTGTACTTTGAACTTTGAAATGTTTTAACTTTGGTGAAAAAACGTCAAATCTTTGCCCCTGTCCTCGTAGAGGATATACCAACATCACAATTGTGCTGCCTCAATGATGGCTAATTATGATGAAGGAGACATAGTTGTCAAAGCCTTTTTTGCGGGGTATATTTATTGAGTGTAAAGTGAATCAAGTTTGAAAAGGTTTTAAGTGTGACAATTTAGTGATCATATTTTATCAACCTTGAAGGGAAAAAAATCAAACTGCAGTAGGAACTAGTGAGTCAGATGGCACCTTTAGAGAATTGTGAACAAACAGCATTTTGGTTCAAGACTTTTATCTACCTAAAAATGCCTAACTTACCCGCTCTTCAGACTGAATTCCCAATGAAATAATTGGTCTCTAGTTCTGAGTCAAGTTCAGCCTACTTTAGGATTGAGAGGTGGATTTCCCAGCATACTGCTGGGCCTGGCATTGGACTGCATTTGGATCCCAGTGGAAGGCTGGATGTGACTTGCAGGTGTTGGGGGGCAACAGTTGAATGCTTGTGGTTCCCTTTATTGCAAGCTGCGCCTAAATGATTTGGTCCATGATGTTTGATAAGTTGACCTAGATCTGAAAACTGTTGCAGCTTTGCCATATTTGTAAGCAGACAGTGCAGATCCAAAATGGTGGGAACCACAGGTAATTAGGTGGCATCATATTACGGAATAATGTTCGTCTTTACTGCAGGAATGCATGTTTAAATCACATGTAGTGCTGTTGGTGACAACTGTTGGTTATGCAGGCACAGGGCAGGTAAAATTGGCAATCTTGTAGTTAGGGATCCTGTTGAAAAGAGTGATCAGAGTATTATTGACTTTTTCCATACAGATGCAATAGTTTGATCAAAAACCAGTCTGTTATGCCTAAACAAGGGAGGCTACGATGAGATGAGGGAGGAGATGGCTCACATAGTCTATATGATGAGGCAGGTGAGAAACAGTGGAAAATTTCCTGTGATACTTCTCCCTCACAGTGCTCAAAAAAAAGTATATTCCATTTGAAAGCAAGGATGGGGAGCACCAGCCTTGGATAACTTCCTTGGATAAGGAAGTTAAAGAAGGCATCAGACTAAAAGTTCATGCATGAAAAGTTGCCAAGAGTAGTGGGAAATTGGAAGATTGGAACAACCTTAAAAAAACAAAAACCACTGAACAAACAAAAAGGAAGATAGATTATGAAAGCAAACTAGCACAAAATCTGAAAACAGATAGTAAAAGTTTTTATAATTATGTAAAAGAGAAAGGCGTGGCTAAAATGAATGTAGGCCCCTTGAAAAAGGAGAAGGGCAAGTTAATATTTGGTAATGTGGAAAAGGCTGAGGTCTCAAACAACTATTTTGTGTCTGTCTTCATGGTGCAGGACATATCTGATACTAAAGCGAGATGTTATAAATGTGATGGGAGTTGAGGACTTGATACGATTACTGCCACTAAAGAGGTAGTGATGAACAAACTCATGGGCCTAAAGGAAGACGAGTCCCCCGGTCCTGATGCATCCCCAGGTATTGAAAGAAATGGTAGAAATGATAGTGGATGCATTTATGGTAATTTACCAAAATTCTGTAAACTCTGGGCAAGTCCTGGTGGATTGGAAGACAATGAATGCCACATCACTTTTTTAAAAAAAAAAAAGACTGTAGGTAAAAAGTAGGTAACTGTGGGCCAGTTAGCTTAGTGTGTATGGTCGGGAATGTTTGTAGCTATCATTAAGGAAGAAATAGCAAGGCATCTGGATAGAAATCATTCCATCAGGCAGACAGAGTATGGTTTCGTGAAGGGCAAGTCCTGTTTGAGGACTGGAGTTCTTTGAGGATATAATGAGTGCAGTGGATACAGTGGAACAGCTGGATTTTGTATACTTGAATTTCCAGAAGATGTTTAACAAGGTACCACATAAAAGACTTGGCCACATGATAAAGATGCATGGAGTTGGGATAATATATTCACATGGATAGAGGATTGGTTAACCAATAGAAGGCAGAGAGTTGGATAAATAGGTGATTTTCTGGTTGGCAATCAATGGAGAAGAGAATGCCGCAGGGGTCTGTGTTAGGCCCACTACTGCTCGCGATATATATTATCGATTTGGAAGAGTGGATTGAGCGTAGCGTATCTAAGCTTGACACTAAATTGAATGGAAAAGCAAATTGCACAGAGGGTATGGAGAATCTGTAAAGGGATATAGGAAGGTTGTGAGTGGGCGAAGGTCTAGCAGATGGAGTGCAACTTTGGGAAATGCAAGGTTATCATCTTTGGAAGGAAAACTAAAAAATCAGATTATTATTTAATTGGTTAAAGATTGCAGCATGCTGCTGTGCAGAGGGACTTTGGAGTGCTTGTGCATGAATTCCAAAAGATTAGTTTGCCAGTGCAACAGGTTCTCAAGAAAGCAAATGGAATATTGGCCTTCATTGCTTGAGGGACTGAACTTAAGAGTGGGGAGGTTATGCTGCAACTGTACAGGGTACCAGTGAGGCTGCACCCCTTGAGTACTGTGTGCATTTCAAGTCTCCTTACTTGGCTTTGGAGGCAGTGAAATTCTTTCAGCATTTTGTATGTTGCTCCAGATTCTAACATCCCTTGGGTCTCTATCTTTAAAAGCCAACTTAGTATTTTTGGATGTATTATAATTAAGTAACTATGGCAATGAACAGTAATGAGATGGAATATTGTGTTCAGTTCTGGTCATCTCATCGTGGAAGCTGTATAGAGGGTGCAGAGGAGATTTACCATGATTCTGTCTGAATTAGAGAGCATGTCATATGAAGTTAGGTTGAGAGAGCTCGGACTTTTCTCTTTGGAGTAAAGGAGGATGAGAGGTAACTTGATAATGGTGTACAAGACCTAGATTGAGTGGATAGCCAGAGACTTTTTCCCAGGGTGGAAATGGCTAATACCAGGGTGCATAATTTTAAGGTGATTAGAGGAAAGTATAGGGAAATGTTAGAGAAGTTTTTTTTTAATACAGAGTGGTAGGTTGGTGCTAGTGGCAGATACATTAAGGAGATTTAAGAGATTCTTAAAAGGCACATAGATGATAGAGTAGGTTATAAGATTGGTGTAATGTTCTATCATGTCAGATGATGTTTCAATTATGTTGATTTAAAGGATAGATATTTGTTAATTCGAGAGCCCACAGATGTTTGAAGTAATACCATGGTACTACTTGCACCTTCTTGGGGCCACCCCTTCGGCACTGCAGAGGACTCCCTTGCTCTGAAATGTCACGCAAGATTCCATGCCTGGAGTGGGGAGACTCCTTCAGTGTTGGGGAGATGTTCTTTCAAGGAGATGCAAAAAATATGTGCACGGCCCTATTACAGATTGTGGCAATTCCAGGAGTTCCATACATATTCCCCCGTGGAATGGTGGGCTTTCCCCTGGAGCTCTGGTTTATTCCCACAGTCTAAGGACGTACCAGGTAGGTTAATTTCTCATTGTTAATTATCTGGTATTAGGTCAGGGTGAAATCGGGGTTGTGGAGTTGCTCAAAGGGTCGGACGTGCCTACTTTGCATTGTATTGCTAAATAAATAAATAAATTTCACCAGGTTGATTGCAGAGATGAAGGGCATAGCCTATGACACCTGGGAATATGCATATGAGAATGCAAAAGAAGGAGAGTGCATCGTACAGAAATATACAGTATAAAAGTATGAGAGGGGTAGATAAGGACAGGAAAATCACATCCACTGGTAGGTGAGGCTAGGACTAAAGGAAAAAACTTCAAGATTCAGGGGAAATACATTTAGGGCAGAGATTAGGTGAAACTCCTTTCCCCAGAGAGTAGTGAATCTGCGGAATTCTCTGCCCAGGGAAGCAGTAGAGGCTACCTCATTAAATATATTTAAGACACAGGAGATTTTTGAATTTTTGATTGAATTTTATGGGGAAAAGGAAGATGGATGGAACTGTCCATGGCGAGATCAGCCATGATCTTATTGAATGGCTCAATGGGCTAGATGGCCTTTGCTCTTATAGCAAAGAATCTTTCTGGCTGATTAATCAGTGATATTGATGAATGGGATTTCACAGCAGAAAAGTGTCATTAAGTGAAGAAAATTGCACTCCCACTTAAACAAACGCGATTTGACTATCCTTTGGTATGGGTCTTTAAGGCACGTTTGTGTGAACAGATTGTGACTGGTTTGAGTAGCAGTGAGAAATTCAGTTTTGGTTGTGCAATCTTTCTTCACTGTGGTTTGCAGATGAATCAATACTGGATAGTGCTGATATAAATATGCAGAACAGGGATAGACCATTCACTGAGACTTGGGCTAATAAACGACGGTAAGATTTGTGAAAGTCTGTGGCTGTTTTCCACAAAAGTGAGTGTAACTACCAATCTTTGTCATCCTTCACGAAAACCATTATTGAATCACTTCTCATCAACACTCTGAGGTCACCATTGACCATAAGCTTAACTGGGCGATGTGCATAAATACTGTGGCTACGTGAATGGGTCAGAGGCTGGATTTCCTGAAGCAAGTGGCTTACCACCCATTTCCCCTTCAGCCTTTCCATTAGCTATAATGGATTATACTTTGTAGACTGCAGTTCCAACATCTGAATTCTTCCAGGACATGACTGCCTACTTGATTGGCAGCCTTTTCACACTTCATGCATGACTTTGCAGAGGAAGTTGTTCTTTCTTATTTAAGAAAGGATGTGCTTGAATCGGTGGGGTTCACGAAAGTGATCCCAGGAATGAAAGGGTTAGTACATGAGGAGAGTTTGATGGCTCGGAGTCTGGACTCTCGCTTGAGTTCAGGAATATAGGGGGAATTTCAATGAAATCAATCGAATATTAAAAGGCCCAGATAGAGTGGACGTGGAGAGAATGATTCCTATAGTAGGGGAGTCTAGGATCAGAGAGCACAGCCTCAGGATACAAGGAAGTCCCCATAGAACAGAGATGAGGAGGAATTTCTTTATCTGGGAGCAAAACCTTGCAGTCACATATGTTGCTTGGCTTTCCTTTGTAGGAAGTGATAGCATTCAAGCCCTGCCACAGCTGTCAAGCATCCTGTGATTCCAGTTTAGTCTGGAATTGGCACTTTGTACATGAGAGGGCCTTCCAGAAGTCACATCTGGACCTCTTGTATTTTCCCGGATTGCCTCTCCTGAACATCACCAATCTAGTCCTCAGCAGATTTTGGATCTCTTGGTTCATGCAGGGCTTTTGGCTGAGGAAGTGTCTCAGTGATTTTGTGGGGCGCACAATTGCCTTTATAAAGTCCGTGGCAGCTGTGGTGTGTTCACTCAGGTCCTCTGGTCAGTGAGAACATTCCCTTTCCAGCTACACACCATTCTGAATTGGAGATACATTGTTGCTGGGTTAAAATCCTAGAACACCTTACCCAGCAGTTACAGTCTTCGGTCAGTATGGATTGACAGCAACATCTCCTCCACAGTAACTATCAGCAGAGGTTCACCACAAGGATGTGTGCTTAGCCCCCTGCTCCACTTGCTTTATATTTGTGACTGTGTGGTTAAGTACAGCTCCAAAGAAGTATTTAAGTTTGCTGATGACACTACTGTTGTTGGCCAAGTCAAAATTGGTGACAAATCCACATGTGGGAGGGATTTTGAAAAACTAACGAGCTTATTGTGGACTACGGGAGGAAGAGGCTGAAGGTCCATGATGGTCCTCATTACACGATCGGAGGTGGAGAGGGTCAGTAGCTTTAAATTCCTTCATATCAGAGGATCTGTCCTGGGGCCAGCAGATTAGTGCCAGCACAAAGGAGCACAGCAGCACCTCTGCTTTCTTAGATGTTAGTGTAGGTTTGGCATATCCCCAAAAACTTTTGACAAACATACATAGATACACGTTAGTGGTTGCATCATGGCCTGCTATGTAAACACCAATGCCCAATATCAGAAAAGTCTGAAGAAAGTGGTGTGTATAGCCCAGTCCATCATAGGCAAAGCCCTCCCTTCATTAAGCACATTTATGTGGAGTCACATGAAAGCAGGTCATGCTCTCTTCTCACTCCTACAAACAGGCAGGAAGTCCAGAAGCTTTGTGTCCCACACCACCAGGTTCAGGAATAGTTACTATCCTTCAACTATGAGTCTCCTGAACCAGCGTGGATAGTTTCACTCACCTTGACTTTGAGCTGATTCTACAGACTCACTTTAAAGTTCTCTATAACTCATGTTGTCAGTATTATTATTTTTTAAAATTTGCACTATTTATCATCTTTTGTGCATTGGTTGTTTGGAGTCTTTGTTTATGTATAAGCAAGAGATCCTGCAGATGCTGGAAATCCAGAGCAACACACACAAAATGCTGGAGGAATTTTGCAGGTCAGGCAACATCTATTAAAAAAAAGAAGCAGTCAACATTTCTGGTGGAGATCCTTCATCAGGACTGGAAAGGAAGGGAAAGAAGCGTTGGATGTTTATGTATAGATTTTTGTAAATTCTATTGTAGTTCTTTATTTTTTTATGTAAATGCCTGCAAGAAAAAATATCTCATGGTAGTATATTGTTACATATACAGTACGTACTTTGATAATAAATATTATTTTGATCTTTGACTATGACCAACTGTCCTCCTCCTTGGTATTAGATGTTGCAGCTTTGGGAGGTGTTGCCAGAGCATTTGCAATGCATTTTGTGAATGCTGTTTACTTTAGCCACTCTGTTATGGTAATAGTGAGATTTAATTTAAAGATGGTGGATGTTCTGCCATTTTGTCCTGGTTGGAGTTGAGCTGCTTGAAGCTAAAGCTGCACTAAACCAGCTGGGTGTAAAGTATTCCATCATGTCCTGAATTGTGCCTTGTAGATTAAAGGATGTCTTTAAGCTGACATGAGGTTAGTCACTCTTCACTGAACACCCAGCATCCATTCTGCTTTTGCAACCTCAGCTGGTCCAATTGAGCTTCTGTTCAGTGTTGTTGATAGTGTGGCATTCATCAGTGATAATATTTTTGAACATTGTGGTTGGATGATTAATCACCAATGTTATTTACTTATCAGCCCTTGCCACCGAGTTGCCAAGATCTTGTTGCACACAGACATGCATTGCATCTTTTGTTGAGGAGTTGTGAATAGAATTAAACATTGAAAGTTTTCACCAACTTGTGACCTTAAGATGGGAAGATAGCAGTAAATGAAGCAATTGTTTGATTGTCGGACAAGTTCTGAGGAACTCCTGCAAAGGTTAACCTCCTGCAGCCACGGCCATCTTCCCTCATGTGAAGTTGGATTGATCTTTGGATTGTTTATTCCCTTAATGCTCATTGACTTCCAATTTTTCCACTGCTTCTTGATGTCATACTTGAAGTCAAGAACAGTTACTCTCGTCTCATCTCTGGATTTTGGTCAATGCTTGGGCCACCATTTTAATGCCTGAAATGAGTGGTCTTGTCAAAACATAAATAAGCATCAGATTGTTGAGAAGTCACTTCCATCACTTGATTGAGAGTACTCTGACTGACTGGACAATAATTAGCCAGTTTGGATATGTTGTGTTTATTGAGTACCTCGACAATTTTTCATGTTGGTCTTTTAACTGTTTTTGAACAATTTGGCAGGAAGCATAGCTATTCTGCACCTGCACATTTGAACTGTAAATACTGTACTGACAAATGGAACTAGCTTGGCTGGCATGGACCAGTTGGGCAGAAGGGCTTGTTTCTAAGTTACACAATTCTGAAAGTTTATACTATCAACCCTTTCAAAAAGGAACTTAATATAAAGATGGAAAGGAAATTTTTGTAGGATTGTGGCAGTTAGCACAATGCTATTACAGCTGAGAATGTCGAGATTTGGAGTTCAATTCCAACACCGTTTGTACGGACTTACTGTGAGTGCTTGGGTTTCCTTCCACATTACAAAGACGTGCTGGTTAGCAGGTTAACTGGTCATTGTAAATTATCCCCTGATTAAGCTAGGTTTAAATAGGTGAGTTGCTGGGTGGTGTGACTCATTGGGCCAGAAGGGCCTGTTCCGTGCTGTTTCTCTAAGTTACCTAGGGTCGGGTGCGTTAGACAAATTCTTGATCTTACTCGAAGCACTGTGGATGCTGTGTTGCATTCTTCTGTGACACTGATTTTGTGATTTTTTTTTGATGAAATGTAAATGCACAACGCATGTAGTTTGCTCTGTGGTTTTGCTCACAGACGTAAACCGTGGGACAGATTGACATTATTGACTGATTGCAGAGTGTTAGCTGATAAATTGCCTTTGTCCCAATGAATTTATAACATCATTGGAAAAGTAGTGTGTTCTGGTGTAATATCACAAAAGATCTGTGATCGTGCCTGTGGGCAGTTGCTCTTGCAGAGCAGAAACTGCAGAAGATGTTTAGGTGAGTTTATATCTGTGGAGAGAGGAACAGAGTTAACATTTAAATGTATATTAAACAAGAGTTTGTAAAGGTATTCTGAGTGATCTTTTGAATGTCAGGCAATTATAAACACAGTCTCAAAAATACAGTGCCTGTTTAAAAAGTATTCACCGCCCTTGGGCGTTTTCATGTTTTACTGTTTTACAGCATTGAATCACAATGGATTTAATTTGGCTTTTTTGATGTTGGTCAATAGAAAAGACTCTTTTGTGTCAAACTGAAAACAAATTTCTACAAATTGGTCTAAATTTTATATAATTATCAAACACAAAATAATTGATTGCATAATTATTTATCTCCTTCAAGTTAGTATTTAGTAGATGCATTGTTGGCAGCAGTTACAACCTTGAATCTGTGTGGATATGTCTCTCACACAAAATGCTGGTGGAACACAGCAGGCCAGGCAGCATCTATAAGGAGAAGCACTGTCGACGTTTCGGGCCGAGACCCTTCGTCCTGACCGAAACGTCGACAGTGCTTCTCCTTATAGATGCTGCCTGGCTTGCTGTGTTCCACCAGCATTTTGTGTGTGTTGTTGTTTGAATTTCCAGCATCTGCAGATTTCCTTGTGTTTGCTGGATATGTCTCTGTCAGCTTTGCACATCTGGACTCTGCAACTTATCCCCATTCTTCTTTACAAAACTGCTCAAGCTCTGTCAGATTGCATGGGGATTGTGAGTGAACAGCCCTTTTCAAGTTCAGCCACAAATTGTCAATTGAATTGAGGTCTGGACTCTGACTTGGCCACTCCAGAACATTAACTTTGTTGTTTTTAAGCTATTCTTATGTAGCTTTGGCTTTATGCTTGGGGTCATTGTCTTGCTGGAAAATACATCTTTCCCCAAGACACAGTCCTCTTGGAGACTGCATCAGGTTTTCCTCCCGGATTTCACTGTATTTTGCTGCATTCATTTAACCCTCTACCTTCATGAGCCTTCCAGGGCCTGCTGTAGTGAAGCATCCCCTTGGCATGATGCAGCCACCACCATGCTTCATGGTAGAGATGGTATGTTTTCAATGATGCGCAGTGTTTGTCTTAGACCATGGAACCTTCTTCAAGCTGACTTTAGAGTCTCCCACATGCCTTCTGGCAAAGTCTAACTGAGATTTCACATGAGTTTTTTCAACAGTGGCTTTCTCTTTACCACTCTCCCATAAAGCTACGACTGGTGAAGCACACAGGCAATAGTTGTTGTTTGTGCAGTCTCTCCCATCTCAGCCTCAGAAGCTTGTCACTCCTCCAGAGCTGTCATAGATCTCTTGGTAGCCTCCCTCACTCATACCCTTCTTGCACAGTCACTCAATTTTTGAGGGCAGTCTGCACTAGGCATATTTACAGCTGTGTTGTATTCTTCCCATTTCTTGATGATTGACAACTGCACTCCAAGGAATGTTCAGTGATTTGGAGGTTATCTTGTATCCATCTCTTGACTTGTGCTTTTGCAGAATTGTTGGGAGTGTTCTTTTGCCTTCATGGTGTAGCTTTTACCAGGATATGCAAGGCCAATTGAGAAAGTAAGGAGGCATGAGATCCAAGGGGACATTGCTTTGTGGATCCAGAACTGGCTTGCCCACAGAAGGCAAAGAGTGGTTGTAGATGGGTCATATTCTGCATGGAGGTCGGTCACCAGTGGAGTGCCTCAGGGATCTGTTCTGGGACCCTTAATCTTTGTGATTTTTATAAATAACCTGGATGAGGAAGTGGAGGGATGGGTTAGTAAGTTTGCTGATGATACAAAGGTTGGAGGTGTTGTGGATAGTGTGGAGGGATGTTAGAGGTTACAGCGGGACATTGACAGGATGCAAAACTGGGCTGAGAAGTGGCAGATAGAGTTCAACCCAGATAAGTGTGAAGCGGTTCATTTTGGTAGGTCAAATATGATGGTAGAATATAATATTAATGGTAAGACTCTTGGCAGTGTGGAGGATCAGCGGGATCTTGGGGTCCGAGTCCATAGGACGCTCAAAGCAGCTGCGCAGGTTGACTCTGTGGTTAAGAAGGCGTATGGTGTATTGGCCTTCATCAATTGTGGAATTGAATTTGGGAGCTGAGAGGTAATGTTGCAGCTATATAGGACCCTGGTCAGACCCCACTTGGAGTACTGGTCGCCTCACTACAAGAAGAATGTGGAAGCCATAGAAAGGGTGCAGAGGAGATTTACGAGGATGTTGCCTGGATTGAGGAGCATGCCTTATGAGAATAGGTTGAGTGAACTCGGCCTTTTCTCCTTGGAGAAGTGGAAGATGAGAGGTGAGCTGATAGAGGTGTACAAGATGACGAGAGGTATTGATCGTGTGGATAGTCAGAGGCTTTTTCCCAGGGCTGAAATGGTTGCCACAAGAGGACACAGGTCTAAGGTGCTGGGGAGTAGGTACAGAGGAGATGTTGGGGGTAAGTTTTTTACTCAGAGAGTGGTGAGTGCATGGAATGGGCTGCCAGCAACGGTGGAGGCGGATACAATGGGGTCTTTTAAGAGACTTTTAGATAGGTACATGGAGCTTAGAAAAATGGAGGGCTATAGGTAAGCCTAGTAACTTCTAAGGTAGGGACATGTTCGGCACAACATTGTGGGCGGAAGGGCCTGTATTGTGCTGTAGGTTTTCTATGTTTCTATGTTTTCTGTGAAACTGACTCACCAGCAGTTGGATCTTCCAGATACAGGTGTATTTTTACAACAATCAATTGAAGCACCTTGACTGCACACAGGTTTCCAAAAACAGATCTCCATTTAATTATGTGAATTCTAAAACCAATTGGCTGCACCAGTGATGATTTGGTGTGTCATGTTAAAGGGGGGGGGGGGTGTGAATACTTATGTAATCAATTATTTTGTGTTTTATAGTTATAATTAATTTAAATCACTCTGTAGAAATCTGCTTTCACTTTGACCTTTGACATGAAAGAGTCTTTTCTGCGGTTCAGTGTCAAAAAAGCCTAATTACAGAAAGATATATATCTTCAAATGAACAAGATCTGAAATAAAACTTAAAATGCTAGAAACATTTAATAGGTCAGGTAGCATTTGATGGTGCTGGGCCTGCCAAGTATTTCTAGCATTTTCTGCTCTTGCCCATGAAATCCTTATAGTTTTAATTTTGAGTCTGTTGGTTTCCATTAGATGAAGTCTGTAATATATTTTGATCAGCAATATCGCAGTCTGCTATTTGTCTTAAAGTAAATGTGAAATGAAGAAAAATGCTGCTGCGTAGACACTGGGAATCCTCTTCATTGGTCATTGATAGTACAATAACTTTTCCATTTTTGCCCAGTTGTGCTGTCCAGTGATGAAGAGGAGGAAGGTGATGACAACGCCAGCACTGGAAGTAGCAGAATGGATAATGTCCATTCAATTAGTAGAACTACTGATGCCACAAATCTTTCTCCTGTGCTTTCCGCCAAGCCCTCGGAAGCAGTTTCAGAGGAGGCTCATGATGATGATGCAACTGAGCAGAGTTTGGAAGGCATTCACCCCGAGGTAGAATCTACAGTCATGTTGCCACGAAAAGCAAGGATGAAGGACAAGGTAATTTGGAATGCAGTTCTACTGAGCCAGTTATGCTTTCTCTTTCTGATAAAGGCATTAAAGGGCTTTAACTATAAGGTAATTGTTGGTGGTTGTAGTTCTGAGGTCTTGAGTAATCAACTCTGATAAATGCAGAACAATCAATTGTGCCTTTTGGCTTGTTTGCGTTCAGTGTGGTGAAAGGGATGATGCACAAATTTTTCAAGCTCCCTAACAAAGCAATGAAGGTTCCTTTGCATGTCAGAAAGGAAATATCAGCTTTAATTTTATTGCAGATTTGCTAGAATGATACTAGAATTTTAAGGGTAAGTTCATGAGGATTCTCTATGAAAGAGCCATGGAGGGGTGTTCTAACTGGTGTTTAATGCTTGCAAATTAAAGGGTCAAGGAAGGGACACAGTTTCTTCTGCTACGTGAATAGAGAATAAGGTGATATGATGTTAACATTCGAGCTATGTTGTTGTGAGAGAAATGGGGAACTGTTGTCACGCAAACTGTGATGCTGTTCCATTTAAAGGCTGTAACTACTGGAACAGGAACTTCCAAACTGTAATTTTTTTTTAAACTAAGCAATACTGTTCTGAGATTTGGAGCAACAAGTGAGATGCAGGATCAGTCATAAGCAGTGGAGTAGGCTTTTGAGGCTACTGTCAAGTTCTTAAAGCTCATTCCATTTACCTTAATTCTGAAAGTACCCTAGCTTCAATGACAATTTCAGGCAATGCCTACCAGATACTTGCCATTCTTGGTTAAGAAGGACCCTACTGTTTTTCCTTTGAAATTCTTCTCCCAAACTTTCCCTTGCTAGATCGATGTCCTGTTCCTCAGATGGGGGAACACGTTGGCTGTAGTCTAATCTAGCCATTCCCCTCATCATTTTATGTGCCTCAGTTGTGTCCCCTCTTAAAGCCCTCCACTCCAAGGGAAATTGATCTGATCTATCCAGTCTCAGGCTGAAATGCTCCATCCCTGGCATCAATGTGGTGACTCTCCTCTGTATCCTTTCTGGATAAAATTCCATCTTTCTTATCATGTAGTGACCAGAACTGCATGCGGTATTCAGTCGAGGCCTGAACATTACAAATCCATGCCAAACCTTGTGGGACAGCACATGTCACAGTTATCCAATCACAAAAACAGTCGTGTACTATCTATCTCCTATTGCTAAGCTGATTGTGAATTCAGAGTAAAACACACAAAGTGCTGGAGGAACTAACAGACCAGGCAATATCTTCATCAGCATCTCGATCCAAAGCATCGACTAATTAGCCCTGTCCATAGGTGTGACCTGTTGAATTCCTCCAACATTTTGTGTGTGTTGCTCGGGATTTCCAGCATCTGCAGAATCTCTTGTGTTTATAATTTTGGATCTAGCCTATTTCTCTATATTTTACAAGACCCAATGCATGCACGCACTGAAGGGTGGTTGGGATGGAGAGGAAGAGAATGTAAAATACTTGAATGAGCTCCTGAGTTTAAAATTACACTCAAGTTGATCCTTAAAGGTTAAAAGTTTTTAAAAAATGAAGATATTGGGAATAAAATGCAGATGTTGGAAATAGATGTAAACAATAGTGGAAGCACTCAGCAGGCAGAGTAGCTTCTGTAGTGAGGGAAGCATCTGGTTAATGCGACACTGTTACATTTCTGGGTGTTCTGGAACTTGGGGTTCAATTTCAGCGCCATCTGTAAGAAGTCTCTGTACGTCCTCCCACAGTCCAAACACATACCAGCTTGGTTAATTGGTCACTATTGCGTATTCTCTGATTAAGGTTAGGGTTAATTGGGAATGTGGGATTGCTGGGGCAGCTTGGCTCGAAAGGTCAGATGGACCTACTCTGCGCTGTATCGCTGAATAAATGAACGAATAAATAATATAGAAATGAATTGAATTGACTTTATTTCTTACACCCTTCACATACATGAGGAGTAAAAATCCTTACATTTCGTCTCCATCGTACAGTCATAGTAATTTATAATAACTTATAATAGAACAGTCAATGTAATGTGGAGTTCACTCAAGTCAGCGTGTTCATCAGTCTGATGGCCTGGTGGAAGAAGCTGTCCCGGAGCCTGTTGGTCCTGGCTTTTAAGCTGCAATACCGCTTCCTGGATGGTAGCAGCTGGAATAGATTGTGGTTGGGGTGACTTGGGTCCCCAGTGTTCCAGCAGGCCCTTTTTACACACCTGTCCTTGTAAATGTCCTGAATCATGGAACTATAGATGCACTGGGCTGTCCGCACCATTCTCTGCGGAGTCCTGTGATTAAGGGAAGTACAGTTCTCATACCAGGCAGTGATGCAGCCAGCCAGGATGCTTTCAATGGTGCCCCTGTAGAAAGTTCTTAGGATTTGGGGGCTCATACCAAACTTCCTCAACCGTCTGAGGTGAAAGAGGCACTGTTGAGCCTTTCTCACCACACAGCTGGTGTGTACAGACCACGTGAGGTCCTTGGTGATGTGAATACCGAGGTACATGAAGCTGTTTACCCTCAACCCCAGCTCCATTGATGTCAGTAAGAGTTAGCCCATCTCCATTCCTTCTGTTATCATTTCAGGACGGGTACCCTTTGTCAGAATTCTGAAGGGTCTTCAACTTATACATTTAACTCTTTCGCTCATTCCACAGATGCTGGCATTTTCCGCAAGTGCCAGTTAATTGCTAAGTTGAAATTCATGTGTGCACCAAGAATTATAGGAGGGGCAGTTGCCATAGGGGATTTTAACTTCCACGTAAATTGGATGAATCAGGTTGGTCAAGGAAGTCCTGAGGAGGGCTTCATAGAATGCATCCGTGATGGCTTTCTTCAGCAGCATGTTAGTGAACCTACAAGGGAAAATGCTAGCTTAGATCTACTCCTGTGCAATGAGACAGGTAAGGTTAATGATCTTGTAGTCAGGGATCCTCTTGGAAAGAGTGATCATAGTATGATTGAATTTCGCATACAGATGGAGGATGAAATAGTTAGATCTAAAACTAGTGTATTATGCTTGAACAAGGGAGACTACAATGGGATGAGGGGGGAGTTGGCTAATGTGGATTGGGAGCATAGGCTATTTGGTAGGACAGTTGAGGAACAGTGGAATACTTTCAAAGAGATTTTTTCACAGTGCTCAACAAAGGTATATTCCAGTCAATAATAAGGATAATAAGTGTGGGGAGAGCCAGCCTTGGATAACTAAGGAAATAAAAGATAGTATCAAATTAAAAGCTTGTGTACAAAGTTGCAAAGAGTAGTGGGAGACTGGAGAATTGGGAAAACTTTAAAAAGCAACAGAGAACAACTAAACAAGAAATAAGGAAAGGAAAGATAGAGTATGAAAGTAAATTAGCACAAAATATAAAAACAGCAAAAGTTTTTATAAATATATAAAGCGGAAGAGGGTGGCTCAAGTCAGCATAGGTCCCTCAGAAGACGAGAAGGGAAAATTGATATTGGGTGATAAGGAAATGGCTGAGGCATTGAACGACTATTTTGTGTTGGTCTTCATGGTGGAGGGCACATCTAATATGCCAAAGAGGGATGTTATGGACAAAATGGGAGGTGAGGACCTTGATAAAATCACTGTCACTGAGGAGATAGTGATGAGCAAACTAGAGGGCCTGAAGGTAGATAAGTCCCCTCGTCCTGATGGAATGCATCCCAGGGTGCTGGTGGAGGTTATAGTAGACGCGTTGGTAATCATTTATCAAAACTCTGTAGACTCTGGGCAGGTCCCAACGGATTGGAAGACAGCAAATGTCACACCACTTTTTAAAAAAGAATGTAGGCAAAAGACGGGCAACTATAGGCCAGTTAGCTTAACATCTGTAGTCAGGAAAATGCTTGAAGCTGTCATTAAGGAAGAAATAGCGAAACATTTAGAAAGGAGTGGTTCCATTAGACAGATGCAGCATGGATTCAGAAAGGGCAGGTCCTGTTTGACAAACTTACTGGAGTTCGTTGAGAACATAATGGATAGAGGGGAACAGGTGGATGTCATGTACTTGGATTTCCAGAAGGCGTTCGATAAGGTGCTGCACAAGAGACTTATAAATAAGATACGGATGCATGGAGTCGGAGAAAGTTAATTGGCATGGATAGTGTATTGGTTAACCAATAGAAGGCAGAGAGTTGGTATAAATGGGTGATTCTCCAGTTGGCAGTCAATGGTGAGTGGGTTGGTGCTGGGCCTGCAGCTGTTTACCATTTACATTGATGATTTGGAAGAGGGGACAGAGTGCAGCGTAACAAAGTTTGCTGATGACACTAAACTGAGTGGAAAAGCAAATTGTACAGAGGATGTGGAGAGTCTGCAGATGGATATAGATAGGTTAAGTGAGTGGGCAAGGTCTGGCAGATGGAATACAACGTTGGTAAACGTGAGATCCACTTTGGAAGGAATAATAGAAGAGCAGATTATTACTTAAATGGTGAAAGATTGCAGCATGCTGCTGTGCAGAGGGACTTGGGAGTGCTTGTGCATGAATTGCAAAAAGTTGGCTTGCAGGTACAACAGGTTATTAAGAAGGCAAATGGAATATTGGCCTTCATTGCTAGAGGAATTAAATTCAAGAGCAGGGAGGTCATACTGCAACTATACAGGGTACTGGTGAGGCCGCACTTGGACTACTGTGTGCAGTTCTGGTCTCCATACTTGAGGAAGGATATTCTAGCTTTGGAGGCAGTGCAGAGGAGGTTCACCAGGTTGATTCTAGGGATGAAGAGATTGAGTCGCCTGGGACTATAGTCGCCTGGGAGTTCAGAAGAATGAGAGGGGATCTTATAGAAACGTGCAAAATTTTGAAAGGGATTGATAAGATAAAAGTAGAAAAGTTGTTTCCATTAGTAGGTGAGACTAGAACTAGGGGAAATTACCTCAAGATTCAGGGAGAAGATTTAGGACGGAGATGAGGAGAAACTGTTTTTCCCAGAGAGTGGTGAATCTGTGGAATCCTCTGCCCAGGGAGGCAGTTGAGGCTTCTTCATTAAATATATTTAAGAAGCAGGTAGGTTTTTACATAGTAAAGGAATTAAGGGTTATGGGGAAAAGGCATATAGATGGAGCGGAGTTTACGGACAGATCAGCCATGATCTTATTGAATGGCGGGGCAGGCTTGATGAGCCATATGGCCTACTCCTGCTCCTATTTCTTATGTTCACTGGGTTTTCTTACAATAATCCTGACCTCTGAGGTGAAGAACAAGAATGCTTTAATAATAAGCAACATACAATCTGGTGGAAGAACTCAGTGGATCTGTCAGCCTCTGAGGGAGGAAAAGAATTGTCAACGTTTGTTGTGGGGTTTGAACCTGAAACATTGACAATGCCTCCCCCCCCCCCCCCCCACGGAGGCTGCTCGACCTGCTGTGTTCCTCCTCCTGATTGCTCATTGCTTCAGATTTCACCATTTGCAAACTCTTGCATCTGCTTTAATAATAACTTCCTTACATCGCTTTATTGTATTTCATGTGATCCAAAGTGTTTTTGCTGACTGAACCAGATTCAGGTTAAGATACTGAATAACATTTCTGACTGCAGAAAGTGTATGCATATGTATGTGTTTTTAATGCATTTAATTGCATCTTGTCTGCTCTGTTCAGTTTGGAAATCCCTACCATGAAACAGTCGGCAAGAAAAGAAAAATTGAGATTGCCCCGGCACAAACTGATGGTCTTAGTACGCAAGCGGAAAGCAGCTGTGAAAGTATTATTCTCAAGTGCCGAAGTATACGAATAGGAACATTTCGCACAACAGTATTGGAGCCTGTAATTGTGAGTGCAGTTGTTACAAATACGTATTATTTTAAAGCTTATTTTGTGTTGCAAGCTACATTTTGATTTTTTCCCCTAAAATTCCATTCCATAATTAGCGACCAGAAGGCGGGAAATATATTGGAAAGATTAATGGACTTGACATGAGGAAGGAAGCATCATTTTTGACATTGTGCAATATGAAAGTATTGAAAGGGGTTACATTTTCAAGCAAAAATGCTGGCACCAGAAAGATCTCTTATTTTCCCATGGAAAGTGAGCTACTGGTTTGTTTGCCTGTCAATCATTGTCCACCTCAGTACATTTGATTAAATTTAGCTACATATATATTGGTAGCCAGCTGGTGGTGGTGTGGCATCAGCACCGGACTCTGAGGCAAGTGGACCCAAGTTTGAATCTGGCTAGCAACTCAACCTTGTTTTTTAAAAAGTCAAATAATACAGAAATGCTTCCCAATGCACCACAAGGTGTGAAAAGATACAACAGCAATAACAACATGGGCTGGGTGGTACTCACAAATGGACAGGCCACAGTATTCAGAAGCTGGTAGTCCCACTGAGGTATCAGCTGCAATGACAGAAATGATGTCTGAAGTAAAGGGTGTGAGACAAATCCATCTGAATTTAAAACTGATGCTTTGGCTTTCTGTTTCGTTTGAAGAAAAATAAATCTTCCAGTGTTTTTTTTTTTAATTTGAAATGTGATTTACATTGAGAATATATTGTGTGCTTTAGTTTTATTAACTTTTATCTGTCTTTGTGACATCTGAAGTTAATGGACTGATAACACTTAAAACAGATTTTTCTTCTTTCAGTTCAGTCTAGACTTCATCAAGGTCAGTATGGGAGGTGAGTCAATTTCAATTCATAATTTCTAAGGTTAAGAATCTGGCCTCTATAACTGGATTTCAATATGTGTGGGAACATAGACCATGAGTGCCATTTGAGTTCAAGTGAGGCAAAAAATGCTTAAAATGTGCTGCAAAAATGGTGGGTACTCTATTTTTTTGCTGAACTTTTCAATTAAGCAACATTGTCAGTAACGTAAAGCTGCAGAGAAAATCTGCACCATTTTCACTCAGTCACCTCAGATACAAATGAAAATCCAATGTTTAGTATTCAGTAACTCGAGAGAATCTGCAGATGCTGGAAATCCAAAGCAACACATACAAAATGCTGGAGGAAGTGAGCAGGCCAAGCAGCAACTATGGAAAACAGTAAACAGTCAATGTTTTGAGCCGAGACCCTTCATGTGTCCTGATTTTCCACAGATACTGCCTGACCTGCTGAGTTCCTCCGGTGTTCTGTGTGTGTTGCTTCATTATTCAGTATCTCATTTGTTTACCAGTGAACATAAAACTAAAATATGATTTGGCTAAGCTGGATAGGAGTATTGTTGTTGAATCAGGATGTAATTTTTGACTTTATACTTTGCAAGTTCACCTAGTGAGTTGAAGCAGGGAATCAATACCAATAGATAAGAGGTGGATTTCGAATTTCTTGGCTTGCTAAGGTTACTCAAATTAACAAATCAATACTTCCAGTAAAGCCTAACCTTTTGCGATTCCAGATTGTGACTTCCATTTCTCATATATAATCACAGAATTAAACAAATGAAGGTCCTCCATCTCTGCCTGCCCTTAGCCACACAGATGAGGATTCTTCATTGCTGTTTCCATAACCATTTTGTTTGACCAGTCAGGGTTGTTAGCCCTGAGCTGAACCCCCAAACCTGGAGGACAGATGGACCACTCTCAGGATGCTCTCCACCCTTTGACCTGTTTGGCATGGGTGACCCTACCAAGAGCCAAAGCACAAGGCCCTGACTCCAGCCAGCTTAGCTCTCCAGGTCATTGAGGCATGCAAGCCTCCAAACCACAACAAAGTTGTGGTCCTCTTGGAGGACCATGCAGGCATGGTGTTTTTGAAATTGGGGTACTTTCAATTTCTTCCACATTGCAATGACTACTTATGTAGACATTGTTTTTAAAACCTTTGCAATCAAGATCAGACTCCTCACTTCTTCTCACTTAGTGCTTTAAAAAGAAGCATGCTCTTTTGCAAGGATGCCACGCCCTCGGTGTCCTGCTTTTCCAAATAGTTTGAGTTTTCTTCTTGTATGAGTGGATGTAATGACATCAGGTGATAACTGCATAATGGCCAATTGATTTATGGAAATTCACCCTTGTGGAATTTGCAAATAACTGCCCAATGGTTTATGATATTAAATAAAATTTATTCTCTCAACTTATATGGGTGGTGGAAAAGTAAATAAAGCACACAATTTTTTTTTCAACTTTCATTTCTCTTAAATGTCCTTAATGTGTCTGCCTGTGAATGGTGGGGTAGCGATACATCTCTGCCAAAGGAGGTGTAAGGTGCTCCTTCTCTCCACTAGCCTGCAGGTCACCCTTGGGCAAGGTGTAGCACCTGCTTAGTCCCCACCCACCCCCCACCCGATCAGAGTCACATGAAGTCATGGAGCAGGTGGTGGCTGGTTGTGTGAGCAGCTGGTTCATATCATGAGACCTGGTAAGGCGACCACAGACACCAGGCAGACAATCTGTGAAGAGTAGTGATCATGGTTGGGTCACCGGTCTTCTAAAGAAGCTGCCCTGAAGAAAGCAATGGCAAACCACTTCTGTAGAAATAAGAACATTCATGATCATGGAAGGACCATGAGATATACGATATAGGAGCAAAAACAGGGCATTTGGCCCATTCAATCATGGCTGATCTTTTTTTCCCACTCCTCAGCCCCTCTCCCCAGCCCCACTCCCTGTAACCTTTGATGCTGTGTCCAGTCAAGCTCTACCTTAAATACACCCAACGACCTGGCCTCCACTGCTGCCTGTGGTAATAAATTCCACAAATTCACCACCCTCTGGCTAAAGAAATTTCTCTGTAACTCTGTTTTCATCGCCCACATAACGAACAAATGTATCTGTTGCTGTTACCACCCTGACAGCACGTTCCATGCATCTACCACTGTGTTTTTAAAAAAAAAACTGCCTGTGACATTCCACCCAGTACTTTCTTCCCAACACTTTAAAGTTATGCTCCCTTGTTTTTAGCCATTTCTGCCCTGGGGAAAAAGTCTCTGGCTCTATCTATGCCTCTTATCAAGCCACTTCTCACCCTCCTCGCCCGAGAAAAGCCCCAGCTCACTCAGCCTCTCCTCGTGTTCCGTAAACCAGGTAAATATTTACACACTCTCCTAAAGTTTCCACGTCCTTTCTACAGAAACTTGATGGATTACTGCAGAAAAGTTTGTGAATGATATTAGTGTTCAAAATGGTTAATTACTGGAGCATCCTAGTAAAGTGATTCCACAACTGCATTTCTAATTTTGCTGTTCATAGTAATGGGATAGCACAGGCACTGAGACCTTTTTAAATAGAGACTTTAATCAGCATTCATATACAGTTTTACATAAAATCCATTGCAAACAAGGATACTGCTATTTATCAGTTATCTAGTTACTGATATTAAATGTCATGAATGACAATAGAAGTTGATACCATTTCTGTCTGTCCTTTATAGTGCCTCACGAATCATCCCAGGACATTGTTTTAGAAGCTTCGGAATTCACTAAGTGTGAATGGTGCAATACACGTGTATTACCAGTACTTTTTCTGCAATTGACACCAGCTGCCTGCCGCAAAATACGGTCGTCCCTCAGTATGAGCAAAGAGAAGAGCTGGTTTGATTCTGAAGCAACCAGTAAGTGTAAAGCACTACATTATGCTCGTTAAAATGGCATTCATGTACCAAGTTCAAGAAACTTGAATATAAAAATTATAGGGCTCATTAAATGCCTTTTAGACTCCCTTTATGAAGATGCAATACTAAATTGCAAATATTGCATTGTCCTTTGCTGTGTTTTGTGGGTTAGAAATTCATAAAAGCAGCTAGATGACTTTCTACTGCAATGTTCAAGCCTTTGCTGGCTACCTGCTCCACCATGAAGCACATTTACAAGGAGCATTGCCACTAGAAAGCAGCAGCTGTCCAGGCCATGCTCTCTTCTCACTGCGCTAGTGAGAACCTTGGGTCCTACACTACCAGGTTCAAGGACAATTATTACCCTTCATCCATCAAACTCCTGAACCACGTGGGTAACTTTACTCACCTAAACACTGAATTGATCATTGAATACGACCTATGGATGCACTTTCAAGGACTCAACAACTCATGACCTCTCCCCCATCTCTCCCCATTGTATTCTACTTTGAATGCCTGCAAAACAAGTGAATCTCAGGATAGCATATGGTGACATCCTTTAATAAATTTACTTTGTACTGGGCCCAAGCATTCTTTTCAGGCAAAGCAATGATGTACTTGAACTGTTTTCAATGTAGCATATGTATCCTCTCCCTCATCTGGAGTGAATGAAGTTTGACTGCTTTGCAGAGTACTGTTTAATCCTGAGCTTTCAGGCTCTTGGAATAGCTACAGCATGTAAGGAGACCATTCAGCCCATTGAGTCTTGCTCTAGCCTTTCCCACTCCATGTAGCCTTGCAAATTCTTTTCATTCAGTTTGATGCCCAGTTCCCTTTGCAACGATACAATTAAATCTGTCTCTGCCTCCACTGCTGCCCCATGGCAGAGCATTTTAAATGTTTTTTTGCCAGTGGGCTTCGTCCTGTATATCCTGGTTCTTCACCTACCTATTGGAACAAGTTTCCTCTCTTGAATTCTGTTCATAACTTCCAGTAAATGCCCTCATAACCTGCCGTGTGCCTGGAGAACAACCCCAGCTACTCTATTCTGTCTACATAATTGAAGTTCCCAAGTCCAGGAACCAATTCAGTAGATTTCTTCTGCTCCTTCTCTAAAGCATTTATCTTCCCCAAGGCCCAGAGTTGTTGGCAAACGAGTATTGTCTAAAAGTTGTTCATGATTTCTTTGTTCTTATTCTCTGTGTCTTGATTGATGAAGCCAAGGATCCCATGTACATTTTTAACTGCCAATTCAATTTTTCCTGGCACCTTTCAACAAACTTTGCTGTATGTACTTCTCTGTCCTTGTATCACTTTTTGAATTGTGCCCTTTGTTATATAGATTCTTCTCATTCTTTGTACTATAATGTAACAAAATCATGAAGTGTGAAATGCTTCATTCAAATAAGGACAATAAGCAAATCTGAATCTGACATATTACATGCCATTTACCCATCTGGTTCACTAGCCTGCGTCTCATCTCCTGATTGTTCTCAAAGTTCATTTATGATCAGGTTTTATTTCACCTACAAATTGTGTCTGGCATGCACCCACGCCCAAGCAGTGGTCCAGTTACCATGTCACTGAGAACTTCAGAAAGCTTTTCACTGCTGCATTCTCTCTGTTACTAAGTCTATTTTCAATTCGTACCTGTTTTGAGTAATAGTCCCCGCTCTCAGCATCAGCCCTGAAAGTTTAAATGTTTGGAAGAACTCTGCAATGTACAGTTGTCCCTTGGTATCCATGGGGGATTGGTTCCAGGACCCCCCGAGGATCCCAAAATCCGCGGATGTTCAAGTCTCTTGTATAAAGTAGCGTAGTATTTGCATATAACCTACGTACATCCTCCTGTATACGGTACTTTAAATCATCTCTAGATTACTTATAATACCTAATACAATGTAAATGCTATGTAAATAGTTGTTATACTGTATTGTTTAGGGAATAATGACAAGAAAAAAAGTCTGTACATGTTCAGTACAGACGCAACCATCGTAGCTCTTCTGGGAACGCTGATGCTGCCTCGGCATCAGCCGATGCCGATTCTCCCATGATCTTTAAGTTCTTGAGGCTATAGCATTTCACATAGCTAGCCAGCCATCACTTACTAACCTTAAACTCCTTCCTCCCGCTCTCAACACAAGTAGCAAACGAACGAGAAGCGAGGCGAACAATGCTCAAATAACGAGTGCTGGAGAATATTTTCAATCCGAGGTTGGTTGAATCCATGGATGCGGAACCTGCGGATATGGAGGGCCGACTATACTTCATTTTAATTCCTTTAGCATCTCGTGGACCTGGATTTTAACCCTTTGTACATCTTGCCTTTCTGACACATTCCCTTGATTAATTTTTCTGCCCATCTAAAATTCCAATCACATCTTCCTTTCTGAGAGTCCAGTGGTTTCTTTGTTCTCTGCAACTCTATGCTTCCATCACCTTTGTCCATTCGATGCCACGTCCCCTCCATCCTTTCTGCAACATGACCATCTCTGTTCCATCCTGAATTAACCATCACCAGCTTATTCATTCTCTTACCATCTCCAGACTTGGCATTTCCACTGTTCAGCTGGTCAACTTCTGATTATTCATCCTACACAAAATTTCTAAACAGGGAGTGAATTCAAAAATCAGGGGTGCAAAGGGACTTGGCAGTCCTTGTGCAGGATTCCCTGAAGGTTGAGCCAGTAGTAAGGAAGGAAAATGCAATATTAGCATTTGAGATGACTAAAATATAAAATCAAGCATGTAATGCTGAGCCTTCATAAGGCATTGGTCAGACCACATTTGAGTATTGTGAGCAGTTTTGGCTCCTTATCTAAGAAAGGATGTGAGGGTCCAGAGGAGGAATAAACTTCTCGGGCTTCCAGCCAGCCAGGTTAAGGTATTGATTTTAACCAATGTTTTGATGGCAAACTCTGCCTTCTTCATCAGGGATGATGCCTGGACATGTCTAGTCTGGAGGTATTTATATCCCCTGTAGTCCATCCCTCCTGACTGTTTTGTCATCGAAACGTCGATTAAAATCAATGCCCGCACCCAGCTGGAAGCCCAAGAAGAGTTTATTCGCCATATACACCGGGAAAATGAGATCTCTTTTGTCCAGAGGAGGTTTACGATGATCCCAAGAATGAAAGGGTTATTGGCTCTGCGCCCGTACCCGCTGGAGTTTAGAAGAATGAGGGGTATCTCATTGAAACTAATCAAATATTCACAGGCTTAGATTGAGTGGATGTGGAGGATTTTCCAATGGTGGTAGATCCTAGGGCAAGAGGGCACACCATCAGAATACAAGGAACTCTATACAGAACAGAATTCCTTATATTCTGAGAAATTTAAGAGGAACTTCTTTCACAGGTGAGTGTTGACTCTGTGGAATTTATTGCCACTGATGGCTGTGGAGGCCAAGTCATTAAGTATATTTAAAGTCGAGATTGACAGGTTCTTGATTAGCAATTTTTATAGTTATTTGGGGGAAAAAATAAAGATACATACTAAAATTATTTTGAATTCCATGGAGCATGTGGGGATCCTCCGATATCCAGGCAATCCTTTCTTTCTTTTTTTTAGACAGGGATGTAAGGGGGGAAGGGGAGGGGGAGGGGTTATATTAATTTTCATTACTCTATTATTCTATTCATTGTATACAATTCTCTTAAAAATTTAATTTAAAAAATATACTTAAAAAATCCTCGCTGATTTGTTTTGACACAGACAATGCATATCTCTGTGTGCTTTGATGTACACGTGGCATATATATCTTATCTTTCTGTTGTATTTTTCAGCTACTGATGAACGGTACATTGTTTTGATATTTGAGTCTCTTCTGGAACTTCGTGCAGCTGCTATTTTCGAAAGAATATTAACTGAAGTTGGCAAAAAGAACAATATATCAAACTTTTTTGCTTCCATACCATTTTTTGAAGCAAACAACAGGCTTCTTATGTTCACACAGAACCTAGAGGAACACAAGAGCAATCTATCACTCAAGGACAGCAGGGTAAGCATGTTGCTCTTCCAATGGATGCATGTTATAATGCAGAAACAATGTGAAGTGAAATGTGAACAGGATGTGGAGCTGGGCTGAAAAGTGGTAGATGGAGTTCAATCCGGAAAAGTGTGAAGTGATGCACTTTGAAAGGACTAACTTGAAGGCCGACTACAGGATTAATGGCAGTGTGGAGGAACCGGGGGATCTGGGAGTTCAAGTCCATAGATCCCTCAAAGTTGCTGTGAATGTTGATGGGTTGGTTATGGTGTGCTGGCCTTCAGTCATCATGGAAATTGAGTTTAAAAGTCACAAGGTAATGTTGCAGCTCTATGAAGCTCTGGTTGGACCACTCTTGGAGAATTGTGTTCAGCTCTGGTTGCATCATTACAGGAAGGAGGTGGAAGCATTAGTGAGGGTGAAGAGGAGATTTACCAGGATGTTAACTTGATTAGAGAATGTGTCTTGTGAGGAAAGGCTGAGCGAGCTAAGGCCTTTCTCTTTGGAGTGAAGGAGGATGAGAGGTGATTTGATGGAGATATACAAGTTGATAAGAGGTATAGATAGAGTAGATAGCCAGCACATATTCTTCCCAGGGTAGTACTAGCTAATACCAGAAAACAACAGTGACTGGAGGAAGGTTGAGGAGAAGCTGAAGACTTTTTGCTTTTACACAGAGTGGTAGGTGCCTGGAATGCACTGCCAGGAATACCTGCTGACATTGGTACATTAGGGACACTTAAAAACTCTTAGACAGGCACATAGGTAAAGGAAAAATGGAGGTTTTGACCTATATAGGAGGGAAGGAGTAAATTGATCATGGAGTAGGATAAAATGTTAGCACAACATCATAGGCTGAAGTACTGTAGTACTCTTAAGTTGTATGTAACCTGGAGACAAGAATAGGCAGTTCTGCCCCTCAAGCTGTTCAGGTATTCATCGAAAACTTCTACACTATCCCTTCATTGCACCATAATGTCCAAAACTCCAGAATTTGTAGGATTCATCACCCTCTTGAAGGAGGAAGTTGTTATTCTTGGCCCTTAATCTCTAGTCTCATTTTCCTGAGGCCACAAAGTAATTCTGGAGTCCATAGCAAGGAGATCTGTTTTGTACCAACTGTGAGCTCTGTACGAATGTTAATCTTTTAATAAGATCCCCTCTGATTCTTCTGAGTTCTGGAAAAATGTCTTTCCAGTCAGTCAGTTGACTTAGGAGAACACATGCTGCTCAAGAAAACATCCAAAGAAATTTTATTGCAATGCTTCAGTGGGAAGACTATCCTGTTAGGCTCTGATTTATGAACCACCTTTGAAGATATCATAGGGAAGATCTCTTAATCCTGGCCAGTATCTCTCCCTCAACTAATCATTTCACACTGTTGTTTATGACATGTCCTTGGCTGTAAAGGATTTGGAGGCTGTAGCAAATGCTACAAAAATTCAAGCTCATGGGTCAAAACTGCCATATGAAGAATGGCAACTTCTAAAGCAACAGAATATCAATGTAGAAACGGGAAGGGGCACTTTAAGGAGGGGAGGGAAGGATTTTATAGGGACAGAAGAGAGAACTATGTGCTTCTCTTATTTTTCTCAGTAGATTTTTACTAGGAATGAGAAAATGTAGCAATCGTGTTTTGTCTTGGTCTCTTCACTTTTAAAGAGTTACTACATGATCCAGATACAAGGAGCAGCTCTTTGACTTCATCTGTTCATGAACTTTTTTCCCTTGCCTTTTGTAGTTTTTTAAGGAAGTCTCTTGGATCAGAGAACAATTTTATTGTGACAAATTAAGTTTATCCCCTATTTCCTCAGTGGAACCCCTCTCCACATTTGACCTTGTCCAATTTAATAAGCCTTGGTGCAAAGAAATCTGGACGTAAATCTAATGGCATAGAAGGTAAAATGGTACAGAAATTGCAACTTGGGTAACATAATGTTTAGATAATAGTATCTTCTCTTCTGTAAACTAGTGAATATATTAATAAGTTTGTGAACCCTTTGCAATTACCTGATTTTCTGTATTAATTACTCATAAAATGTGGTCTGATCTTCATCTAAGTCACAACAATAGACAAACACCATCTGCTTAAACTAATTACACACAAACAATTGTACTTTTCATGTCTTTATTAAACACATTGTTTAATTATTCACAGTCCAGGCTGGAAAAAGATGTGAGCCTTTGTATTTAATAACTGATAGAATCTCCTTTAGCTACAATAACCTCCACCAAATGTTTCCTGTAGCTGCTGATCAGACTTGCACAATGGTGACAAGCAATTTTAGACCATTCCTCCATACAAAACTGTTTCAGTTCATCAGTATTTCTGGGATGCCATGCATGAACAGCCCTCTTCAGGTAATAGCCCAGCGTCTCAATTAGGTTAAGGTCTGGACTCTGACTTGGCCATTCCAAAACATGAATTTTCTTCTTTTTAAACCATTCTGTTGTTGAATTACTCTTGTGTTCCGAATCATTGTCTTGTTGCATCATCCAACTTATATTAAGCTTCAGGTGATGGTCTGCTACCCTGACATTCTCCTGTAAAATGTTTTGATACAATTATGAATTCATTGTTCCCTAATGATTGCAAGCTGTCCAGGCCCTGAGGCAGCACAGCAGCCCAAACCATGATGCTCCTTTCACCATATTTCACAGTTGGAATGAGGTTTTGGTGTTAGTGTGCAGTGTCCTTTTTCCTCCAAACATAGCAGTGTGCATTTCTGCCAGAAAGCTCAGCTTTTGTCTCATTTATCCACAGAACATTATCCCAGAAGTGTTTTGGAATATCCGGGTCGTCTTTTGAAAACTTGAGTTGTGCGACAGTGTTTTCTTTGGAGAGCAGTGGTTTCCTCCATAGTGTCCTTCTGTGAACACCATTCATGTTAAATGTTTTTTTTATTGTGACCACATGAACAGAGACTTTAGCAAGTTCTAGAGATTTCTGCAGATTTTTTGCTTTTATCTTGGGTTTCACCTCCTTCAGCATTACACATTGTGCGTTTGGTGTGCAGGATGCCCACTCCTAGGGAGAGTAACAACAGCACTGAATTTCCTCCATTTGTAGACAATTTTCCTTACTGTGGACTGATGAACACTCAGGTCCTTCGAAATCCTTTTGTCACCTTTTCCAACTTTATTCATCTCTGGAATTCTTCTTAGGTCCTCTGAAAGTTATTTTGATCGAGGCATGGTGCACATAAACAGGTCTTTCTTGAGAAGAGCAGGCTCTGGATCTGTCAGTAATTTGACTTTGTGTGTCTTTTTTATAGGGCAGGGCACCTGTACAACCCTCACCTCCTGTCTCATCTCATTGATTGGAACACCTGACTCCAAATAGCTTCTGTAGAAGGCAATACCCCAAAGGTTTACATAGTTTTTTTTTGAACTTAGACTGTGAATGTTTAAATAGTGGTACTTAATATTGACCAGGAGTACCATTGTTTAAGTGTTATTTGTTTAAGCAGATTGTGTTTGTCTATTATTGAGACTCAGATGAAAATCAGACGACATTTTGAGTGATTAATGCAGAAAACCAGGTAATTGTAAAGAGTTCACAAACTTTTTCTTGCAGCTGTATGCTGGATGAGCCAGCAGATTTAATATTAACTCAACTAGATTCAATATTAAATGGCTTTAAATAATTATTAATTTCGAACTAACTGATATTTTTAATCTGCATTTCTAGAAAAGAAATGTATCAGGCTCCACTAAGACTTCCATGTTGACTTCTCCATATTGGTTGATCTCTAGTAAATTTGAGCTCTGGATCTCATGCACTGGAGAAGTATAGGAGATCATAATTCTGCCTGAAATACTGATTAGAATAGACTTCACTACTTATTGCTGGATCATGACAGATAATATCTGGTACTGTGAAACGAGCAGAAAATACTGAAAGCACTCAGCAGGTCAGGCAGCATCTGTGGAGAGAAAAGCAAAGTTAATGTCTGAGCTGAGGCCTGAGTGATGATTTGTTTTCTTGCTCTATGGATGCTGCCCGAAGTGCAGATCTGTTTCAGATTTCCAAGTTTGTACTATATGGGAGTTGTCTATATGGAGTGCCTCAAGTGAATAAATACGGTAAGTTTATTTTCCTCCCTTCCCTTTGCTCTTCATTCTCTGCATAATCTGTTTTAATTTTAACTTTCTAGGCTTCCCCCAAATACTGTTTGCGGAATACCATCCGCTCAACGGACGATGGTTTGGAATCATCCCATTCTTCTTTTACGGGTCCTATTGAAAAGTAAGTGTTTGAGTTAAAACAGAAATTGCGGGAACAAGTGTTCGTTTTCAAACAAATTGTTGTATGCAAAAGCTTCAAAGCCTTTTGGAAAGGTCAGTGTTTATTTTTAATAAAATAAATTGACTTTGACTTTGAATTGTAGGTGCTGATAAGCTAGTGGTATATAAGGTATGAACTCTTCAATACATTTGTATTTGCATTTTGTATTGTGCTTTTAGACACTGGAAATTCTTACCTTGTCTAATTTTTACTGCTGGATTTCAGTATTTCATGGTCTAGAATGAGAAATTACTTAAATATTTCATTGCTACTCCACGAGGACCATTCTAAATGTAGTTCTGATTCTTTCAACCAGGTTGATAGTTTATCCTCCTCCTCCATCGAAGGGTGGCATATCTGTGACTAATGAAGATCTCTACTGTTTGGAAGAGGGAGAATTCTTGAATGATGTTATTATAGATTTTTATTTAAAGTAAGTAACACTGTACTATGAATTTTTGAAAGCAGTGTGCAGAAAATACAGTGACAAAGCTTAAAGGGGAGTCACAAGACTGCAGCTGCTGGAATTTCTGGAACAAAGATAAACTGCTGGGGGAGCTCAGCAAGGTTAGGAAGCAACTTTGGAGCAAAAATGGACAGTTGACGATTTGGGTTGAAATCCTTCACTTTGATACTAGATGAAGGGTTTCACCCTGAAATGTTGACTCTATCGGTTTCAGGGAGAAGTTGTTTACCCAGCCAACAACAGACTTGTTAGTCTGCGATGGGTAAAATGGTTGAAGTTGTTTTATGGAGTACAAATCTACCAACACTTTCACAGTGATGGTCTGCTGGGGGAAGAATAACCAATAAAACAGTGCGATACTGCTGAGAAATGGCCTTGGATTTCTTTGTCATTGGTGAACAGAATCAGCAGTGAAAAACCACCTTGTAGTTCGTTTGAACTTTGAGAAAGACTGGCAACATACCATGTTCCAGCTTTGCGGAGAATTCAAGAGACAAGTTAAGAATTATCAGAAAGATGTTGGAGTGCAACATAACATGGAGATTGCAAGATATACAGAGGAGAGCAGCATTTTGCCAAGACTGACTTACAGGGTGGCAAACGATAGTTCACACATCCTCCTTGGTAAAACACTACAAAACACCCATCTTAACAAGCAGCTAGAAGTTTTGCCACTCCTGAACTTCTCACCAGCATCCTTGTATACACTACCAGGACACAGTTCCTATTCATGTCCTCCATTCTCATGTAAGGAATAGAGTCATAGGAAAGTACAGCACAGAAGCTGGCCCGTCTGGTCTGTGCCAAACCATTTAAGCTGCCTATTCCCATTGATCTGCCCCAGGATCATAGCCCTCCCTACCCCTACCATCCAAGTACCTATCTAACCTTTCCTTAAGCTTTGAAATTGAGCTCACATGTACCACTTGTGCGGGCAGCTCATCCACATCTCTCAGCCCTCTGAGAGAAGTTTCCCCTCATGTTCCCCTTAAACCCATGATCTCTGATTGTAGTCTCACCCAACCTCACTTGCGTTTACCCTATTTATACTCATAACTTTGTATACCTCTATCATTATCACCTATGTTCCAATAATCTGTGGCTTGCTTTTTTTTATTTAAAAAAAAGAACATCTGCCTATGATCTCCAGCAAATAGGTGCATACCTTGGCAAGGAAGCTCAAAAAAGCCAGGTGAACGAGCACAAACAATAAAAATAAATCTCACCTCAGAAGTAAGTGCCAGTTCCTCTCACATTGTCTCACGAATGTGTAGATCTCATGAACAAGTGCTCACAAATCCCTTGTAATGAGCACTTTGTAGTGTTGCCACACTTTGTAGTGTTGCCACAGTATCCGATGCAGCCCCAAAACCCATATAAAGATAGATGCTGATTATGGTGGTGGTCACCTTTCCATGGGACATTGAGGTGTGATTGTGCAGACCAACACATTCAAAATAACACAAGTATCAAATTAACTTTGCTTGAAAACATTAAGATGGATAAGTCCCTGGAGCCAGACAGGATTTATCCCAGGGTATTATGGGAAACGTAGGAAGGAATTGCTGCGTTTTGGGCGATGATCTTTGCATGCTCACTGGCCACAGGAGCAATACCAGATAATTGGCAGGTGACAAATGTTATTCCTTTGTTCAAGCAAGGAAATAGTGTTAACTCCTGTGAATAATACTCCAGTGAGACTTGTTTCAGTGGAGGGCAAATTATTGGAGAAGATTTTTAAGACCGGATTTACCAGCGTTTTGAGAAGCATCATCTGATTAGGGATAGTCAACATGGCTTTGTGAGGGGCTGTCTGGGATCAAAGGGCACGGCTTCAGAATAGAAGGATGTCCTTTTAGAACAGAGATGAGGAGGAATTTCTTCAGCCAGGAGCTTATTCCTTAAGAGTCTTAATAATTGTATATTGCTTTTTCAATCTTTTTATTAATATCAACATGATAAGATTGATACATAGTTATTGGGATTACAAAATTAAAATGAGCACAAAAGGATACATAAGCAATAAGTACAATATAGTTAAGTCTTCCCAAATCATACGTGATACAAATATAATACAGACAAGACAAAAAAAAAACTGGGTATAACAATATAAAAATAACAGAAAAAGAGAGAAAAATTATTACCCCAAAAAACAAGAACTAATCTAACAAACTAACCACTAACTAATAGAGAAGAAAGAAATGAAAAGAAAAAAAAACATGGGCTGTTTATAGTGTCTAAGAAAAGACAAAAAATCATTAGTGTCCCCAACTCCGATCCTCTCTACATATATAAAATCAGAACCAGAAAAAAAATAGGATTGGAACAGGGTCCGACTACATCATGTGAAAATATTGAATGAATAGCCTCCAAGTCTTTTCAAATTTAATAGAAGGGTTATATATGACACTTCTAATTTTTTCCAAATTTAAACATAATATAGTTTGAGAAAACCAATGAAATGTGGTAGGGGGATTAATTTCTTTCCAATTCAATAAAATAGATCTTTTGGCCATTAATGTAAGGATTGCAATCATCCGACAAGCAGGGAGATAAATGAATTGACTCCGTCATTGGTAAACCGAAGATTGCAGTATTTACTGTGCTTGAGAAGTTTAACTTTAGTCCGACATTTATATCCTGGATTAAATTGATGCCTCGGTTTTTACTAACAATCAAAGATCTCCCTTTTTTCGTTTATTTCGGGGTACCAGGCAAGGCTGTCCTCTTAGTCCATTATTACCTGATATTGCCCTGGCACCTTTGGCAATTGCTATTAGAGAATCACCTAACATTTTTGGCATTACTTGTGGGATGACTGTACATAAGTTATCATTATATGTAGACGACTTGTTGTTATACATTTCCGATCCTGAGAAATCCATTCCTGCAGATATATCATTGTTGGCACAGTAGACACAATTTTTCCGGGTATAAATTGAATCTTAATAAGAGTGAATTGTTCCCCCTAAATAGGCAGGTTCCAATTTACGGAAATTTACCTTTTAAATTAGTTAATGATTAAAATCACAAAAAAAGATAAGAATTTATTTAAGGTTAATTTGTTACCCTTAATTGATCAGATTAAATGTTTGTTTACTAAATGGTCACCATTGTCTTTATTATTAATAGGTTGGATTAATGCTATTAAAATGATTATTTTACCTAAGTTTTTATATATATTTCAAGCGGTACCAATTTTTATTCCAAAATCCTCTTTTGATAATGTTGATTCCAAAATTTCTTCATATATATGGCAGAATAAAAATCCTAGGTTAGGTAAAAAAGTATTTACAGGTCAAAAAAGGAAGGTGGATTGGCATGGCCAAATTTTAGATTTTATTACTGGGTAATTAATATTCAATATTTGAAATGTTGGTTAAGGGATTTGGATTTATCTCCTAGCCCTCGTTGGGTAAATAATTGTATATTGGTTATTGATATTAGCGTAATATTGTGAAGGTGGAGGTGTTACAGAGTATGTCATCGTGACTTGGCAAGCACTTTGCCTTGACCTTTCTTTGCTGTGAAAAGTGACAGTTAAATTTCATTCTGACCCTGCAGGTATTTAGTTCTTGAAAAGATCAAACAGCAGGATGCAGACAGAATACACATCTTCAGCTCCTTCTTTTATAAACGACTGAATCAGCGAGAGCGACGCGGCATTCCTGAATCTGCCACCTTATCGTAAGCTATCATGCCTGAGAATTAAGGGTTGTTTAATGTTTTCTGTAGAAAGGAATATAAAAAGATGTGTGTGGATGAATAATTTGTTAAGTAATCCAGTGTTCATTGAACATTTTAAGGTCATAGTGCTTTACAGCACAATACAAGCCCTTAGGCTTATCTAGTCCATGCAAACTATTATTCTGCCTAGTCCCATGTTCCTCCCATCCATGTACTTAACCAAATTTCACCTGCATCAACCACATTTGCTGGCAGCTCATTCCACACTCTCTCTGAGTGAAGAATTTCCCCCTGGTTCCCATCAATATTTCACTTTTCATCCTTAATCTAATACCTTTTATTTCTAGTCTCACCT
Source organism: Hemitrygon akajei (assembly GCF_048418815.1). Classification (NCBI taxonomy): domain Eukaryota; kingdom Metazoa; phylum Chordata; class Chondrichthyes; order Myliobatiformes; family Dasyatidae; genus Hemitrygon; species Hemitrygon akajei. Next base: position 112,180,883 of record NC_133130.1, on the reverse strand, counting down.
AACCTCTGTGAAAAGCCTGCTTGCATTTACCCTATCTACACCCCTCATAATTTTGTATAATTCTATCAAATCTCCCCTCATTCTCCCGCTCCCCAGAGAATTTCAGCTTTTCCCTATAACTCAAATCCTGGCAACATCCTTGTAAATTTTCTCCGTACTCTTTCAATCTTATTGATATTTTTCCTGCAGGTGGTTGAATAGAATTGCACACAATACTCCAAATCAGGCCTCACCAACATCCAATACAACTTCAACATAATAGACTAACTCTTGTATTCAATACTTTGATTTATGAAAGCCAATCTGTCAATAGCTCTCTTTATGTCTCTATCTAGCTGTGATGCCACTTGCAAGGAATTATGGATCTGTATTCCAAGATCTCTTTGTTCCTCCTTAATCCTCAGTGCCCTACGTCCACTCTGTAAGTCCTACATGAAGTCCTACGTTCACTAAGTCCTGAAGTCCAACACCTCACAGTTGTCTGTATTAAATTTTATCTTTCTCCCCCTTTACTAAATGAGTACATCAGGAAAAGGTTCATGTGGTGGAAAGTGGTACCTGCTGTTATATTTTTGTTAAAAATATCCTGCAAAGAATACATTTAGCTTGATTTGAAGAACCTGTAGATCTTTACTGTCCCTGTTGGACTTCTGAGTTTGTTTTGGAAGAATAAAGTGGTATCTGCCATACGCCGTTTATTTCAATAATGTGTTGGATTGCTGGGTCTGCAGTCTTTTAGTTTTATCTATGATATCTTCTTGAAAATAAGTATGCATGATAACTATTTACATACCCCAGGAGTGGTAATTGGAACTTTTTTGCTGCCCACCCTGCAATTTGATATGCATTCATTTTCTTCAACTGAGCATCACAAGGTGGTATAAGACCATAAGACATGGGTGTAGAATTAGGTCATTCGTCCCATCAAGATTGCTGCGCCATTGTATCATAGCTGATTTATTGCTCTCAACTCCATTCTCCTGCCCTTACCTGATAACATATAATGCCCTAACTAATCAAGAACCTATCCACCACCATTTTAAATGTACTCAATGACTCAGCCTCCACAGCTGCCTATGGCAGTGAATTCCATACCACTCTCTGGCTAAAGAAATTCCTCCTCACCACTGTTCTAAATGGCGTCACTCTATTCTGAGGCTGTGCCCTCTGGTCCTAGACTCACCTAGTCTAGAAAATATTCTCTCCTTATCCACTCTAACTAGACCTTTTAATATTATATAGGTTTCAATGAGTTTCCCACTCATTTACAAAATTTGGCAAGTACAGGCCCAGAACCATCAAATGCTCCGTGTACATTAAATCTTCCATTCCCAAACTCATTCTTGTGAACGTCCTGTAGACTTATTCCAGTGCCAGCAGATCCTTTCACAAATGAGGGGCCAAGATTGTTCACAACACTCCCGAGTGCGGACTGACCAGTGCCTTATAAAGGCTCAGCATCACAGCCATGCTCTAGTTCTCTCAAAATGAATGCTAACATTGCATTTGCCTTCCTTGCCACTGATTCAGATTGCAAGTTAACCTCTAAGGAATCTTGCACAAGGACTCCCAAGTTCCTTTGCACCTTTGATTTTTGAATTTTCTCCTTGTTTAGAAAATAGTGTATGCCTTTATTCAGTCTACCAAAAAACATGACCATACACTTCCCTGCACGAGATACCATCTACCACTTTTCTGCCCATTCTCCCAATATGTCAAAGTCCTTCTGCTGACTCCCCGCTTCCTTATCTCTACCTGTCTCTCCACCTAGCCTTGTATCGTCAGCAAACTTGGCCACAAAGCCAACAATTCCATCATCCAAATCATTCACGTATATTGTGAAAAGAAGTGGTCCCAATATGGAACACGTCTCGTCACTGGCAGCCAACCAGAAAAGGTCCTTTTGTTCCCACGCTTTGCCTCCTGACAGTCAGCCAGTCTTCTATCCATGCTAGTGTCTTCCCTGTAATACCATGGGCTCTTGTCTTGTTAAGCAGCCTCATGTGCAGCACCTTGTCAAAGGCCTTCTGAAAATCCAAGTAAACGACATCCACTGACTCCCGTTTCTCTATTCTGCCTGATTTTTCCTCAAAGAATTCCAACAGATTTGTTAGGCAGGATTTCCCCTTAACTGCTGACTTTATCCTGTGCTTCCAAGTACCCTGAAGCTACAACCTTAATAATGCACTCCCAACATCTTTCCAACACCTGAAGTCAGGCTAACTGGCCTATCGTTTCCTTTCTAATGCCCCCTCCTCTCTTAAAGAGTGGAGTAACATTTGCAATTTTCCAGGCCTCTGAAACCATTCCCGAACGTAGTGATTCTTGAAAGATCGTTACTAATGCCTCCACAATCTCTTCAGCTGTGTCTATCAGAACCGTGGGGTGTAGTCCATCTGGTCCAGGTAACTTTTCTGCCTTCGGACTTTTCAGCCTCCTTAGTAACAACAAATCCACTCATTTCTGCCCCCTTATGCCCTTGAATTTCTGGCATATGTTTAGTGTCACTTTGAAGACTAATGTAAAATACTTACTAAATCGGCTGCCATTTGTTTGTCCCTCATTACTACCTCTCTCCAGCATCATTTTCCAGTGGTCTGATACCCACTGTTGCCTCTCTCTTACTCTTTATATATCTGAAGATTCCTTTGGTATCCTCTTTATTGTTGGCTAGTGATTTTCATATTTCATCTTTTCTTTCTTGCTTTTTTGTTGCCTTCTGTTCGTTATTAAAAGTTTCCCAATCATCTAACTCTCCACTAATTTTTGCTATACTTTGTGCCCTCTCTTTTGCTTTTGTGTTGTCTTTGACTTCCCTTGTCATCCATGGTTGCCTCATCCTTCCCTTAGAATACTACTTCATCTTTGGGATGAATCTAACCTGCTCTTTCTGAATTTCCTCCAGAAACTCCAGCCATTGTTGTTCTGCCGTCATCCCTGCTAATGTTTCTTTCCAATCAACTTTGGCTCATTCATCTTTTGTGTCTTGTAATTTATATCCCACATCTTTGCTACTGTTCAGAGGCTTGAATAGAACTTCTATCAGGATCTTTTTCTCCTTGCAGTTTCTGAACTACCCTCAAGGATTCTATATCTTCAGATTTTATGTCACTTCATTTTTTACCAATAGAGCCACCCCACCCCATCTACCTACCTACCTGTCTGTCTTTCCAATACAATGTGTATCCTTAATGTTGAGCTCCCAGCTATGGTCTTCTTTCAACCATGACTCAGTGATGCCCACGTCATGCCTGCCAATCTCTAACTATGCTACAAGATTATCTACCTTATTCTGTAAATTGTTTGTATCGAAATAAAACACCTTCGGTGCTATATTTATCACAGTTTCTGATTTTGCTCCAATGTTACACTTCAATGCATCCCACTTTCTGCAATTTTGCCCTACAATATACCTGAACTTCCTCAATCTCATTATACACTGCATCAACTTGTATACCAACTACCCCATCATTAACCCTATCCTTCTGGTTCCTATCCCCCTGCCAATTTAGTTGAAACCCTCCCCAATGGCTCTAGCAAATCTGCCTGCAAGGGTATTAGTCTCCCTCCAGTTTAGGCTTAACCCTTCCTTTTTGTGCAGGTCATACCTTCCCCAGAAGAGATCCCAATGATCGAAAAGTCTGAAACCCTGACCAGCATGTGGTACCAGGAAGAATCCAGCACCCCATTTCTCTATCACCTTGATGGCTTTTGGAAGGAAAATTAACGTTTTTTAGTTTTTCCCCCACAGTGTGTGCATTCACTAAATATGAGTTGCAACTTCTCTGTTCTGAATCTGAAGGTTTTGTTAGGCTGTAATGACTTCATTAAGGGGTTTGGGATTCGAGAAAACCCACAGCTTCTGCTGCCTCTCCTCTCTTCTGTAGCCGTGGCCAATTGCTGTTTAGTTGTAAAGCGATCTGCCTCTACCACAGCCCCTGGTAACTCATTCCAGGTAATGACCAATCTCCGTGTGGAGCAATCTACCACTCTCTGCATATTTCTTCCCTCTCACCTTAAAACCTGTTCCTCCTCGTTCAAAGCTCCCTTACCATGGATGAAAAAAAAATGACCATCTTATCTATGCCTCTCATAATTTTACAAACATCGTAAGGCCACCCCTCAGCCCTCCATTCCAGGCACCATCCTGGCGAATTGCTTCTGCACCTTTTTTTTCTATCACATCCTTCCAGAGGTGTGGTGAACAGAACTTTAAACAGTATTCTAAATATATCCAAACCAATTTTTTGTTCAGCAGCAATAAGATATTCCATCTCTTAAAGACAAGCATACCTAGTGCCTTGTTCACTACTTGTCCACCTCTGTTGTCACTTTTGGGGATCTGGGGCTTGCATCACAAAGTCTCAGCTTATCAGTGCTCCTGCCGTTTACTCTCAAGTCCAAACAGAATTTGACATCCCAAATTACATTGCCCAACACTTCTTTGGATTAAATTCTATCTGTCATCACTGTACACAGTTCCCCAGCTGAATGAAATAATCTTCGCTGTCTATGCCTCTTTCAATTTTTGTATGATCTGCGGCTTTCTAATCAGACCACCTATAGTCCCACCAGAAATGTTACAAACAGCAAGAGTCTCAGCACTGATCCCTGCTGTTGTAGAAATTCTGTCAGAAGAACACTGCCCTCTGAGTCTGACTTAAAACTTCACTGACTTGCTGATTACTGACTGAACACTTCCTCCAAGAGTCTTGCAAAAATACTGGGAACAATTCAGGAGAAGTGGAAATCCTTTTGGCTTTCCAATAAAAAGCATCAAGTGCAGTAAACGTTCTTATTTTTGGATCAGAAGGTATTCTAAGAATCTGTCCTGAGTCATATTGGGTAGTGTTTGCTAAAGTGTTTGGAGTGTCTTCTCTGCATCCGTGTCACTATTGGCTGTGTAATCCACTGAAACTAGAACCCATGGTGTCCCTGTCATCAGCAAGGCTTTTAACCTTTGCCATTACAGCTTGCTTCAGTGTGCCATGCTCTGTAATCACAGGATCTAATGATGTTTTTCAGCATGTACAGTATTTGTGGAGAGAAACAGAAAGCATCTATAGGAAATAGTATTGTAAGGAAGTACCTGTGGCATGTTTGCAGTGTGAATTTTGGAGCTCCTTAGTGCTGCCATTGACTACAGTCGGAGCTTCAGTTGATATATCATGATGTGTCACTCATTTATATGGACAGTACCCACTGATGGTGTGTATACGAATGCAGTAGTATGCACATTACCCTGGTATGAGAGGAGCTGGTAATTGGAGTAGCGAGGTAGCGAGTACCTGATCTCTTGTGTTTCCCCATGAAGTACTGACTGTTGTGGGTTGATTATAAAACAGTACAATAAAACAGTACAGTCGACCCTCCTTATCTGCGAGGGATTGATTCTAGGACCCCTCGCGGATACAAAAAACACAGATGCTCAAGTCCCTTATCCAACCTGTCTCAATTCGGTGAACCTTAGGACCCAGCGGAACCCCAGACCTTATTTAACCTGTCTCAGTGCGGTGGACATTAGGACCCAGCGGAACCCCAGACCTTATTTAACCTGTCTCAGTGCGGTGGACATTAGGACCCAGCGGAACCCCAGACCTTATTTAACCTGTCTCAATTCGATGAACCTTAGGACCCAGCGGAACCCCAGACCTTATTTAACCTGTCTCAGTGCGGTGGACATTAGGACCCAGCGGAACCCCAGACCTTATTTAACCTGTCTCAGTGCGGTGGACATTAGGACCCGGCAACGGAGCTCTGAATCCACAGTGTTTCTGTTCACGAAAATAATCACGATCACAATTGAAAATAAAGTGGAAATAATAAAGCGATCGGAAAGAGATGAAACGCCATCGGTCATCGTAAAAGTGTTAGGCTACGTTGGTCAACGATCAGAACAATTTTAAAGGATAAAGTGAGAAAGGCTCTGCCCTAATGAAAGCTACAATTATTACTAAGCAACTCAGTGGTTTAATTATTGGGTTTTGGGGTTTTGAGTTTTTGATCCTCCACATCAACCTGGCACGGATGGAGAGCGCACTCGATAGCGGTCTGACACTGGATCGAACTCAGGAACTTCCATTCCCGAGCCCAGCACTGAAACATACTTAAGTGTTTTATATGCAGAGAAAGGTAAAATATATACCGTATACTAAGACAAACGTTTGACTAACTGACGCTAAATAATACCGGATGTACCTGTTCCGACTTACTTAGTAAGAGAACTTGAGATTTTTTTCGATCCTGATCCACGATAACCCATGTACATCCTCCCGTATACTTTAAATCATTTCTAGATTACTTATAATACCTAATACAATGTAAATGCTATGTAAAATCGTGTTATACTGCATTGTTTAGGGAATAATGACAAGAAAGAAAAGTCTGTACATGCTCGAACAACAAGTGCTGGAAGACACTTCTGGGTTTTCTCGATTCACGGTTGGTTGAATTTGCGGATGCGGAACTTGCGGATAAGAAGGGCCGACAGGGCAGCAAGAGAAAAGATCCTTGGAGAGCTTGGCTTGGAGCACTTCAGCTCCCAGCTTTGATACGGGTACAACAGATTAGAACAAGTTACTGGGCCAGGGTCAGCAGTCCAGAGACTTGAGTTCAACTCCACCTATGGCAGCTAGGAATCTTATATTAAGGAATTAAACAACTATTTTAAAAACTAGTGACAGTAATGTAACTTAGAAAACTACAAGCCAGTCTAGTTCACTAATGCTCTTCAGGAAAGAAAATCTGCTTTTCTTGCCCTAATATAGATCAACTCTATTTATCAAATACATTTACGAGTATTAGGAATTTGCTGTGATGTGTTGGTCAGGGCACCACGAAACAACATTAAACAGTTACAAAGAATAAAGAATTATATTAAAAAAATAAAGAAATGTATATCAAATTTTAACATGGCTAATAACGTTAGAGTTCAAAGCACAGGAATGCAGTAAAACATTCATAAATTCCTAAACACTAGCATGTATTTACAACATAAACAGCATTATAAAAAGTGGTTTAAAGTGTTTGTAATGCAGTGATGGGGGTAATAGATAGAGGGGTGTGAGGGGAGGTCTAACTTAAATGGTTGATCAGATTGGCTGCCTGGAGGGGGGGGGGGGGGAAGAAACTGTTAAGCTGCTGTGTTTTTGTTTTAATAGTCCTATGGTGTTTTCCAAAGGGAACTTATGGTAAAGGCAGTTTGTGGGGTTGCCAGTGTCCACGGTGATTTTTTGTTTCTCTTCTGCCTGCTTCCTTGTCCTGGACACATACAAGTCCTACAGTGATGGTTAGACTGCAGCTTTCTTGCTAACTTGACAGTTTGCGGTAGTTTGCATATATTGTGAGAGGATGCTGCACCACACCAGACAGTATTGGCTGACGTGAGGAAGGTCTCGGTGATGGCAATATAGAAATGCACCAGTATGTTCTGCTGCAAGAAATAAATCCTCTGCTTTGCCCTTTTGTTAATGAAGGAGGTAAGGTTCTCCCACATGAGATATCTCACAGATGTGGGCAGATGGGGTTTAATCTGAGGCAGTGTAATGTGTTGCATTTTGCGAGATCAAATGTAAGAGGAAAGGATACAGTTAATGGCAGGATATTTGACAGTGTTGTACAGAGGGATCTAGGACTCCAAGTGCATAGCTCCCTGATGGAACTTTACCAGTTGCTGCAAGAAGTACATTCTCTGAGAGCTCTTTTGTTAATGCAGGAGATGTAGTTCTCCCACTTGTTAGTGAGAGAGGGAGAGACTGTGGCAAGTCCAATTGTTGGGTAAACAATTAGTCCTTGCTGGACTGCAGATCATAGTCTCTCTTTGAGAGGCCTTGTTATTGCTTGCTTAGTGGGTGGTGGGATGATGCTTCCTGCTGAAATAGGGGAAGGGGGAAGGCTGATACTTTGCTGGTGCTTGTGTGTTGGAGGAGGGGGGAGGGCTTTGAGGTTCTAACGTTTTACTGTCATTCATTCTTTGGGGTTCTATTCTGTTTTTGTGGATGCCTGCAAACAGCAAGAATTTCAGGTTGTACATTGTATACATTCTCTGACATTAAATGGAACTATTGAACCATTAAACATAAGCTCAGATCCTTTACGTAACACCAGACCCACCCAGTGTAGTTGAACCTTAACATACTTCGGAACAATTAAGGAAGGGCCACCAAAACAGATGTCTCCATTGATGGCCATTTCCCCCTGAGAAAATAAATAATCTGCCTAATTAATTTAAGACCTACCCTGTTCATTTGTATCTGCTGTGCAGCAAAATTTGTTTTTATAGAAACATCAAAAACCTACAGCACAATACAGGCCCTTCGGCCCACAAAGCTGTGCCGAACATGTCCTTACCTTACCCATAACCCTCTATTTTCTAAGCTCCATGTACCTATCCAGAAGTCTCTTAAAGACCCTATCGTATTTATGTAATAATTAGTTTGGCATAGATATGTTTCAGTTTCATAACCTAGAATCTTCTCTCTTTTTAGATTGCCACAGCGTCGACATGCCAGGGTGAAAACATGGACACGCCACGTGGATCTATTTCAGAAAGATTTTATTTTTGTTCCAATTAATGAAACGTGAGTGTTGTAGAGAAATATTCCTTATCTGTATTTGTGTAAGGCATGTTATCAGCCATGGTCTTCAACTTGACTGAAGTATTGGGATATGATACCTTCTCTCCTTTAAAGGGCATTTGCAGCAATATTCCACTGGTTTTATAATTAAGCAAGTCCAAATTTGCAAGGCGAGGGTATTGATTAAACAGAATGTAATATTGAAGATGCACTCACAGCTATTTCTTCACCCTAAATATTTATTTCCACTGTCTTTCCCTTTTGGTACACTAGCTGCATAAGTGCTGTCTACAAAATACATGGGAGCAGCTTGCCAGGGCTTCTTTGACAGCATCCCCCAGGACTGCAACCTCGGCCATCTTATAAGAGCAAGGGTAGCAGGCTTATGGAAGCAACTCTATCTGCATTTTCCCTTCCAACCAACACAGCAACATGATTAAGGATTATCACCACCAATATTATCACCTGTATGTCTAAATTATGAGATTCCCTACCCAGCAGCTCTAAGGGAGCACTTTAGTCATGTGAACTACATTGATTTAAGATTCTATGCTTCTGTTTCATCCACAAAAAGTGCATGACCATACACTCCCTGACCTGTATTCCAACTGTCATTTCGTTACCCATTCTGCAATCTGTCTAAGCCCTTCTGCAACCTTCCTGCTTCCTTAACACTATCTGCCCCTCCACCTATCTTCATATCATCTGCAAACATGGCCAAAAAGCCATCAATTCCGTCATTACAATTATTGACATATGATGTATAAAGAAACGGTTCCAACACAGATCCCTGTGGAATGCCACTAATCACCAGAAGCCAACTAGAAAAGGGTCCTTTCATTCCCACTCTGCCTCCTACCAATCAGCCACTGCTTTATCCATGTTAGTATCTTTCCTGTAAGACCATAGGCTCTTATGTTGTTGAGCAGCCTCATGTGTAACCTTGTCAAAGGCCTTCTGAAAATCCAAGTACACAACATCCACTGATTCTTATTTGTCTATCCTTCAAAAGAAGCAAGATTTTCCCTTAAGGTTCCCTTAAAACTATGCTGACATTGGCCTCTTTTTATCATGTGCTTCTAGGTACCCCTAAACCATATCCTTAACATAAACTCCAACAGTTTCCCAACCACTGAGGTCAGATTAACTGGCTTATAATTTCCTTTCTTCTGCCTCTCTCCCTTCGTAAAGAATGGAGTGACGTTTTCCAGAATCTATTGATTCTCGAAAGATTATTAATAATGCCTCACCATCTCTTGAGCCACGTTTTTCAGAGCCAGGTGATCTATCTACCTGCGGACCTTTCAGTTTGCCAAGCACCTTCATCTAGTATCAGCAACTTCACTCACTTCTGCCCTCTGACACACTCGGATTTCCAGCGTGCTGGCTTACATCTTCCACAGTGAAGACTGATGCAAAATACTTATTCAGTTCATCTGCCATTTCCTTGTCCCCCATTACTACCACTTTCCATCATTTTCCAGTGGTCCAATATCTACTCTTGCCTCTCTTTTACCTCTTTATATATCCAAAGAAATTTTTGGTATCCTCTTTGATATTAATGGCTAGCTTACCTTGCATTCCATCTTTTCCTTCTTTATGACTTTTTTAGTTGCCTTCTGTTGGTTTTTAAAAGCTTCTCAATCATCTAACTTCCCACTACTTTCTGCTGTATTGTATGCCGTCTCTTTGGCATTTATGTTGTCTTTGATTTCCTTGTCAGCCATGATCAGGTCATCTTCTCTTTAGAATACTACTTTTTCTTTTGGATGTTTCTGTCCTGTGCCTTTGGGATTGTTCCCAGAAACTCCAGCCGTTGTTACTTTGCCATCATCCCTGTGAACGTCCCTTCCAATCAGCTTTGGCCAGCTGCTCTCTCATACCTCTGTAATTCCCTTCACTCCACTGAAATACTGATACATCTGACTTTAGCTTTTCCCTCTCAAATTGCAGAGTGAATTCTATCATATAATGATCACTGACCCCGAAGGTTCTGTTACTTTAAGCCCTTTAATTAATTATGTTTATTGCTCAACACCTAATCCAGAATAGCTGATCCCCTAGTGGGGTCAACCATGAATTGCTCTAAAAAGGCATCTTTTAGGCATTCTACAAATTGTCACTCTTGGAATTCAGCACCAACCTGATTTTCCCAATCCGCCTGCATATTGAAAGTCCCCATGACATTGCTGTTTTGACATGCATTTTCTATCTCCCATTGTAATTTGTAGTCCACATCTTTGCTAGTGTTCAGAGACCTGTATATACTGTAACTGCCATCAGGGTCTGTTTACTCTTACAGTTTCTTAGATCTACCTATAAGGATTCTACACTTCCGATGCTATGTCACCTCTTTCTAAGGATCTGATTTCATTTTTGACCAACAGAGCCACCCCACCCCCTCTGCTTACCTGCTTGTCCCTTTGATACAATGTCTATCCTTGGATGTTAAGCTCCCAGCTATAATCTTCTCTCAGTCAAAACTCAGTGATGCCCACAACGTCATACATGCCAATCTCCAACTATGCTACAAGTTCATCTACCTTATTCCATATACTGTGTGTGTTTTTTGAAAAAAACACCTACATTCCTGTATTCATTACCCTTTTCAATTTTACAGCATCCTGCTGACTGCAATTTTGCCCTATCATTGGCCTGTTCTTGCTGTTTGTCTCTAAACCAACTGGCCCATCCTCAGCACTATCACTGCGGTTCCCATCCTCCTGCCACATTCGTTTAAACACTCTCAAACTGCCCCATCAGGACACTGCCTGCAGTAACTGTTGACCTTGCCGGAAGCACCAACATCCTGAGAAACACAGTTTAAAATAGAATAGGTAACATCGGAATGGAGTGTTTTTGAACTTGTTTGAGTTAAGCAATTATTACACCCTAAAAGATTACTGCTTTATTGAAAAGAAAGTTTTTTTTTCTTCCTGCCAACATTTGCTGCCTTCAACTGGAGTGCCGTCCCTGGGACGTCCTAGCATATGCATGCCCACTACTGACACCTAATCTGACCCTCAACACAGGAGCCCCTCAGGGCTGTGCCCTAAGCGCCCTCCTTTACTCTCTGTATACCCATGACTGTGTCGCCACTCACAGTTCCAAACTGCTAATTAAATTTGCTGATGATACTACATTGATTGGCCTTATCTCAAACAATAACGAGGTGGCCTACAGGGAAGAAATCATCCTGACACAGTGGTGTCAAGAAAACAATCTCTCCCTCAATGTCGCAAAACAAAGGAGCTGGTTGTGGCCTACAGGAGGAACATAGACCGGCTCACCCCTATTAACAGCAATGGATCAGGGTTGAGAGAGTGAACAGTTTAAAATTCCTCGGTATACACATCACTGAGGATCTCACTTCAGGCGGTTGAAGAAGTTTGATTAAGTCCCCAAATTCAAAGAACTTTCTACAGGGGCACAATTGAGAGCATCCTGACTGGCTGTATCACTGCTTGGTATGGGAACTGTACCTCCCTGAAACACAGGGCTCTGCAGAGAGTGGTGTGGACAGCCCAGCACATCAGTGGATGTGAGCTTCCCACTATTCAGGACATTTACAGCAACAGGTATGGGACCTAAGTCACCCCAACCACCAGCTGTTCCAGCTGCTACCATCCGGGAAACAGTACCGTAGCATTAAAGCCAGGACCAACAGGCTCCCAGGCAGCTTCTTCCACCAGCTGATTAATTCATGCTGATGCAATTGCATTCCTAAGCTATATTGACTTCTGTTGTATATCTCACTGTACATACTACTTATTGCAAATTACTATAATTTGCATATTGTACATTCAAATGGAGACATAGTGTAAAGATTTTGACTCTTCATGTATGTGAAGGATGTAAGAAATAACGTCAGTTCAATCCTAGAGTAATATTGACAGGCAAAATTGTTTTTGCCTGAAATTTGTGTGCACTTCCAATAAAAAAACACTAGGTGGCAGTTCAGTGCAGGAAACACTGGCGAATATTTGAGCCAGTTGCCTTTTTTTTCTATTGTAACCCAAGTAAAATTAATGAAATTTGTACACATTTAGAATAGAGTTTGGTTTTCAGTCAGATACTAGATCATTTGCGATGCTGTCAGTTTATCTATCTTACACTATTTCTGCAGTTGAAGTTCTGAGTTAATTATCTGAATGTAATGTTCTTATTGTTCAGAAATAAGATTTTTACTTTTGTTTGTGCTGCAGGGCTCACTGGTTTCTGGCGGTGATTTGTTTTCCTGGCCTCTGCAATGAACCAAATCCTAAGTTGCAGAACAATGAAGAAACGCAGCACAACAACAGCTACGCCCCAGCAGAAAGCAACAATAACTCTGCTTTGCAAGAAGAGATGGACAGTCTAACTGAGAACTCGGCTGCAGATAGGCAGAGAAAAACTCATACCATCATCGGCAGAATGCCAGAGCTCTCTGCTGGCAATAACTGTGAGAGTGCGGAGTCTGATAAACTCCACACAAGAAGATGCTTGTCTGCCGCTGAGCATGTCCTTAGCAACTTTAATCAGCTGAACGCAGAATCAGAAGATCACCAGAACTCTGCCCAGAGAAAAGAAAATGGTATGGAAGGTAAACAGCTAGGTAAATACCAGTCACCTTTTAGTTTCACAAGGAGTCTTATAAAATGCTTCACTTTGAATGAAATAACATTTCGAAGATTTTTAATGGCTGTTCATGAAACAGCTGAAAGTGAACATGAAGTAAACTCGCATGTTTACAAGCTGCCAGTTAAGAATGGTCAGGGGCACGTTGCCGTTTGAATCAGATTTACTGTCACTGAGTTTGTGTGAAATTTGTTGGCTTGTAGCAAATACATAAAATGACTATCAATTACAACATTACTGAGCAATAACGAGTTAGGATTTGTGGACTCTTATTGCAGAGGGGAGTTTCACAATAAGATCATGAAAACCTTCAATGATAAAGTTTATTGACTTAGAAATTCTACTATGTGCCTCAATCGTTTGCACAGGGGACATTTAGCAGTTTTTTTGGTTTCTTATGTATAATGATACAGTTACAAGCTTGTGTGCAAAACGGAGATTTAGTGATGTGATTGTCTACGCTATTGGAAAATTACAGCAGAGGCACTCAGTGGATGGGGTCTCGAAATTTGATGGTCAAAGTCAAGTTTATTGTCAAATACACAAGTCCACGTGCAATGAAGACTTGTAGCAGCATCACAGGCACATAGCATCATATGAGCGGCACTTACAAGAACACCTAAAACATAATTTATATTTTTTTTAACAATAAAGGACACCATTAGAACAAAAAGAATGTGCAAAGTGGTCATAGTGTTGCTAGGCTAAAGTGCCAATTGGTTCACGAACTGAATGGTTAAAGGGATCTAGCTGTTCTCAAGCCTAGTGAATCTTCAGACTTCTGTACCTCTGCCAATGGTAGATGTCTGTGAGGGCATGGGCTGGATGGTGGGACCTTTGATAGATGTGGCCTTCTGGAGATGGCAATTCCTGTAGATATCACCAGTGGTGGAGAGGGCTGTGTTCATGATGTATTGGGAAGAGTCCACAACACTGCAGCTTCATACATTCCTACACATTCAAGTTGCTGTACCAGACCATGATACAACTCGTCAGGATACTTTTCAACTGTCTTACCTCGTACGTAGGAGCTGTTTGGTGCATAACTGAAGATTCAGTGGTGAATCCCCAGCTGTTAAAGAGTGGCTGTTCAATTTCCTTTGGAGCAAGCTGCTTTTTCCATTGAGGCCCGTGTGGTTACTGAACTACATAAACACAAATCTTGCAGCATTTCACATTGACTGACATCCAGCAGTTTCTCTTAGCTTGTCAACACATGCGATGGACTGCACTATAATTTCCCACGGGCATGTCGAACGCATATAGCCGTTGAATTTATGATTTTGCTCTGTTGCATGAAGCATTATACAAGCAAAAATTTATAGTGTATAATGTCGTGCTATGTCCATTGGTCTCCAATTGACCTTGGAACATTGATCCACTTAGTAGCAGTTACTTTAAAACAAACCAAACCACTGAAAGATGAAGGCACTGTATGACGCGCTTCCAAATAATGAATTTCCAAATCGATAAAGGTACGTTTGAACCTTTATTAAGAAGCCAGCAAAGACAAACAATCTTATAGCAATAAAAAAAAATTTAATGAAACTGAATAGGCAATATAGCAACCTTGGCATTCAAATCAGCGTAACTAAGCATTTTCAGTAGCAATATCAGAATTAGCATTCTATGTGTATTTAAGTGAGGTTAGCGTGGTAAGCAATTGAACTAAATTAGCAGTCAACAAAAATCTCCACATGGCTTCCTCCCTCTCAACTTGATTAAACAACTAAGACAAAGTGTGAATACGTAACTACACTCATTTGTTTCTATTAAACCGTAACCCACCTGACATAACGATAATAAACACTCCACAAAATACCATACAGATAGAACGTAGATATATAGCTCCTAGACCTTTATTAATTACACTTTAATGACTAAAATTACATACCACTAAAATAGGAGATATGAAATCTTCAAGGACAGTGTTTATACAGATGTCATCTGTCTTCTTTCTTCTTCCAGTCTAGTCATGTAGCAGTCATCTAGGCCAGGGGTTACCACCACTTAGCCCAGTACAGAGTGATCTTTACCACCACTCTCTGTCGTCAAAGTCATGAAGCTTCTAGACCTGCAGCTCCTGAAAATCACCTTCTGTAGAAGACAGATCTTGGTTATAGGCCTGACCATACAGCTGGTCTTGTTCTTGATGCACACCTGCCACACAAATCCTCTTCTGCCTGGAAAGACAAAATACTGTCCCCACGATCCATGACTTTTGTGATGCTGTGACATCAACTATAAGCACAATGTCTCCTGGAAGGAAATTGAGTTTTATACCTGACCATTTCTGATGTTCCTGGAACTGTGGTAAATATTCCTTGACTCACCGTTTTCAAAACAAGTGCGACATGTATTGGACTTGCTCCCATCTATGTGAGCATAAATATGTTCCCTTTGAAACTCTCATGGTGGTAAGGGTGGTGAGGTCTTCAGAAGCAACAGATGATTGGGTGTTAGTGCTTCCAAATCATTGGGATCAGATATGCTTTAGTAATTGGACAACCGTTGATAATAGCCTCTACTTCACAAATGACTGCAGAAATCCTCTTCGTGAAGATTCTGTACCTTCATGGTGGAATTGAGTTGGATAATCCAAATCAGGGGTGCATGAAAAGAGCGATCAGATTTTGAAGGCAGAGCTTTACAGCAGTTTCTCAGAGTTGAGGAGCGATCAATCAGCAAGATTCATTAGAAAGGATCAAGAAGTATAACTCAAGTGCAAGCAGAGGGGCCTTCTTTTCGAGTATGCCAGACTTTAGAGTAGCTTTGGCTCATCAGGTTTGGGTGAGGTAAATTGTATTGTAAGTTGCACTCTGTTCTTATTTGTTCATTCCTAATCTTTTAGTGCAGAGTATAGTGAGAATGGCCCCTGGGCAGTGTTTTGTTCTGTGTGTGGGATGTGGGAAGTCTGGGAGACCTCCAGTCTCCCAGTAAACACCTCTGCACCAGGTGCGCAGAGTTGCAGCTTTATGACCTTCAACTCATACAGGAGAATGAAGAGGTGATAGACAGGATTTACAAGGAGGTAGTCACCCCTAGACTGCAGGAGACAGGTAACTGAATGACTGTCAGGAGAAAGAAGGGAAATGCACAGCCATTGTAGTATACACCTGTGGCCGTTCCCCTCAATAATAATATTTAATTTTTAATTTTAGATATTATTGGGGGGGTGACCTATTGGGGGGTGGGGGGAGCCACTATGACTGGGTCTCTGGCACTGAGTCTGGTGCTGTGGCTCAGCAGAGCAGAGAGGTGAAGAGGACTGCAGTGTTGATAGGAGATTCCTTAGAGGAACAGAGATGAAGTTCTGAGGGCGTGGTAGGGGATACCTGTATGGTATGTTGCCTTCTTGGTGTCAGGATCAGGGATGTTTCAGATCACAACCATGGAGAGGGTGAGCAGCCTGAAGTCTTGGTATATATTTAGCACCAATGACATAGGTAGACAAGGTGAGGCAGTCCTGAAGAGAGATTTTAGTGAGCTAAGTAAAAAGCTGAGAAACAAGACTTCAAGAGTAGTAATCTCTGGATTGTTGCTTGTGTCACGTGTCAGTGAGGGTAAGAATAGGGTGATTTGGCAGGTGAATGCGTGGCTGAGGAATTGGTGCAGGGGCAGGGTTCAGATTTATGGATCATTGGCATCTCTTCTGGGGAAGGTATGACCTGTACAAAAGGGACGGCTTACACCTGAACCCAAGGGGATCCAATATCCTTGTGGTCAGGTTGTTTAGAGTCGTTCGAGTGGATTTAAACTAATTTGGCAGAGCGATAGGAACCGGGGTGATAATGCCAAAAATGAAGTCGCTGGTTTACAAACAGAGACAGTGTATAGTGAGACTCCTAGCAAGGAGAGGCTGATGATAGGGCAAAATCACAGTCAACAGGATGAGTTGCAACGTAAAAGGTGGACAAAATCGATAAAGGTGAATACGGGACTAAAGGTGTTATATTTAAATTGTGCAGTATACGGAATAAGGTTGATGAACTTGTAGCACAGTTACAGATTGGCAAGTATGATTCTAGGCATCACTGAATCATGGCTGAAAGAAGATTATAGCTGGAAGCTTACACCTTGGATCACCTTGTATCAAAAGGATGGGTAGGAAGGTAGAGGGGATGAAACAACTCTGTTGGTAAAAAATGAAATTAAATCTTTAGAAAGAATTGACAGAGGGTTGGATGGTGTTGAATGTTCCTGTAATAAAGCCTTCGCCTTTAGATATCCTTTCTTAGGGTCAATATGCTTCAACTTCTGACAAGTTCTCTAGGGCAACCTCTGGTGTGCTGTTCAAGGAAGTAGAGACAGGGACTAGAGCTGTCAGTCTTGCCTTCAATACTGTTTTCAAAAGCCTTCATGAATGTACAATATTGCAAAGGATCTCCATCGAAGATTTGAGTCTCTCTTAGGCAAAGATGAAATGTGTTGCTGTGGTACCAAAAAGGTGGTTATTTCATTTTCCTCCTTCATAATATCAGTAGTACTATTTTGACCTCCATCAGCTGAAACAAGAGTGTTTCTATGCTGTAAGTTAATGTCGCCATGAGTCCTTTGAGCTGTTGGATATGACATAGATTCAGAGTGCCTCATTAGTGCAGGCTGAGAATAATCACCCTGAACTACCTCTTGGGTGTCTTGTTCATGTTTCACAAACACTTAAACAAATGAATCAACATTAATATTGAGTGTTTTTGTTTTTCTTTGTGCCTTCTCAGTATAACACTGTACTGCTGGAGCACTTTTAGTACTCCACAAGACCATGAGATAGATCGATAGATACTTCATTGATCCCAAAGGAAATTACAGTGTCACAATGGAAATCAGAAGTGCACAGATATAAATATTAGAAGTAGAAAGAATAAAAAAGTAAGTTACCACAAACAGTTAGACAGGAGGAGGTCATCACTTCCCCAGCTATAAGTTGACTCATTATAGAGCCTAATGGCCGAGGGTAAGAATGACCTCATATAGTGCTCTTTAGAGCAGTGCAGTTATCTTTATCCATTACTAAAAGTGCAGAAGTTTACTATAAGATACAGGAACAGAATTAGGCCATTTGGCTCATCAAGTTTGCTCCCCCATTTCATCATGGCTGATCCAATTTTCCTCTCAGCCTTAATCTCCTGCCTTCTCCCCATATCCTTTCGTGCCCTGACCAATAAAAAAGCTTATCAACCTGTGCCTTAAGTATACATTAAAAACTTGGTCTCCACAGCAGCCTGAGGCAAAGAATTCCACAGATTCACCAATCTCTGGCTAAAGAAATTCCTCCTCATCTCCATTCTAAAAGAACACCCCTCTATTCTGAGGCTGTGTCCTCTGGTCTTAGACTCTCCCACCATAGGAGACATCCTCTCCCCATTCCACTCTATCAAGGCCTTTCGCCATTCAATAGGTTTCAATGAGGTCACCCATCATTCTTCTGAGTTCCAGTGAATGCAGGCCCAGAGTCATCAAACACTCTTCATATGTTAAGCCATTCAATCATGGAATAATTTTTGTGACCCTCCTTTGAACCCTCTTTAGTCTCAGTACATCCATAAGGGGCCAAAAACTGCTTACAATACTCCAAGTGCTTTATAAAGTCTCGACATTACATCCTTGCCTTTATATTCTAGTTCTCTTGAAATGAATGCTAATATTGCATTTGCCTTCACTACAGACTCAACCTTCAAATTAAACTTTAGGGAATCTTCCACAAGGTTTTCTCTTCAATTAGAAAATAGTCAACCCTTTCATTTCTTCTCCACCTGCCATTTTTTTTACCCATTCTCCAAATCTAATCCCTCTGTAGCCTCTCTACTTCCTCAAAACTACCTGACACTCCACCTATCTTTATATAGTCTCCAAACTTTACAACAATGCCATCAGTTCCATCATCCAGATCATTGGCATATAATGTAAAAAGATTCAGTCCCAACACAGACCCCTGTGGAACACCACCGGTCATCGGCAGCCAACCAAAACGATTCACTTTGTTCCCACTGTTTGCCTCCTGCCAATCAGCCACTGCTTTATCCATACTAGAATCTTTCCTGTAATACCATGAAGCTTGTTAAGCAGCCTTGTGTGGCACCTTGTCAAAAGCCTTCTGAAAATCCAAGTACACACATCAACTGATTCTCCTTTGTCTATCCTGCTTGTTATTTCTTCAAAGAATTCCAACATATCTGTTAGGCAAGGTTTTCCCTTGAGGAAACCATACTGACTATGATCTGCTTCATCATGTGTCTCCAAGTACCCTGAGACCTCATCCTTAATAATCTACTCCAACATCTTCTCAGTCACTGAGGTCAGACTAACTGGTCTATAATTTCCTTTCTTCTGCCTCTCGCCCTCCTTGAAGAGCGGAGTGACATTTGCAATTTTCCATTCTTCCATAACGATTCCGGAAAGATCATTACTAATGCCTCCATGATCTCTTCAGCCACCTCTTTCAGAACACTGGTGTGTACCTCATCTGGTCCACGTGACTTAACTACCTTCAGACCTTTCAGTTTCCTAAAAACCTTCTCTCTAGTTATGGTAACTTCACACACTTCATGACCCCTGACGCCTGGAACTTCCACCATACTACTTGTGTCTTTCACATTGAAGACTGACGCAAAATACTTATCTAGTTCGTCCGCCATTTCGTTGTCCCGCATTACTACCTCTCCAGAATTGTTTTCCAGCTGTCCAGTATCCACTCTCGCCTCTCTGTTACACTTTATGTATCTGAAGAAATATTTGGTATCCTCTTTAATATTATTGGCTGGCTTACTTTTGCATTCCATCTTTACCTTCTCAATTACTTTTTAGTTGCCTTCTGTTGGTTTTTAAAGCTTCTCAATCCTCGATGTCCCACTAATTTTTGCTCTATTATATGCCCTCTCTTTGGCTTATATTTTGGCTCTGACTTCTTTTGTTGGCCATGGTTGTGTCATCTTTCCTTCAGAATACTACTTCCTCTTTGGGATGTACTTGTCATGTCCCTTCCGAATACCTTCCAGAAATTCCAGCCATTGCTGTTCTGTCGTCGTCCCCGTCAGTGTCCTTTTCCAATCAATTCTGGCCAACTCCCCTCTCGGGCCTCTGTAATTCCTTTTACTCCTCTGTAATACTGATACATATGACCTTAGCTTCCCCCTCTCAAATTTCAGGGTGAATTTGATCATATTATGATCACTTGCCCCTCAAGGTTCTTTTACCTTAAGCTCTCTAATCAATTCTGGTTCATTGCACTACACCCAATCCAGAATAGCTGATCCACTAGTGGGCTCAACCACGTTCTGCTCTAAAAAGCCACCTTGAAGTCCTTAGCACGTTAGCGAGACGTGCGGCAATTTCTTCCTCCAACTTGAGCTATTCCTTTTCCCATAGCTATTCCTCTTGCTCTTCTAGCATATGTTTGACCTTTTATAATTGTGGACATACTATTAATGCAGCAGCTAAAGCGTCCTCTGTTTTACTGCGTGCAGAGGTGATAATAGGTAATAGAAGATTTTCTTCCTGCGACAGAACTTCGAATGCTGACATTAAACACACCATCATTTGGTTTCATGTCATCCTTTGGGTCCCCTGCTCTATGTGTGGTCAAAACATGCCCTGGAATTTGAGAAACATTTGTCTGATGGAAGGTGAAGCACATATTTACTTGTTGCGGCAACATGACCTTCAATTTAACATGTTTGTTTCAAGCATTGTTTCACATCCCTACGAATGCACTGCAACACTACGAATGCCTATTTACTTTCCTGCTGAGCTTGGGAAGTAATGAGATTAGTCTGTGATGTTGCTTGACAACAGCTTCACAGAGATTAGTCAAGTCCTCAAAAGGAGATTGCACTTGTGAGGCATTTTCTTTAATTTTCATAAGATCATTAATAAATGGTGTTAAACCTTTAATTATTTCCATATTTGTTTCGTACTCCTTTTGAAGACTTTCAATTAGACTAGCCTTAGCTTCAGCTTTAATTCCCCTTTGCAAGCCCCAACTGCAAGGTCATTGGCATCAGTTCCATGCTTCAATACACTCATGTTACTTTCTCTAGTTGCGTGACTTGCAATTAACTCTTTGTTCGCCTGCAGCACCGGCGATATTCGATTCAATAAACATAGTCAACAAACAAAGTGTCCGCACATACACAACGCTTAAACCAGTACGAACAAACAGCCTTCAATTCAAACATCTGCATCCGGAATATTTCAGCACTTCAGTAAAACAAAGCGGCGAAGCCTCGGGCAAACATCACGTGATCGAGCGACGGTCCCCAATAGACAGGCAGCGCTGACCATTCAAAACTGTGTTCAGACCACTAATAAACAGCATGAATCAACATAAAGTCCATTTACTTGTTGCAAGCTGCTCCAGTTTCGCCAGGAAGTCCAAGGCGAAACCTTTGTTCATTTGGTAGAACTTTTTTTTGTTGACAAATGTAGCAGTTACTTTAAAAGCAAAACTGCTGAGCGACAAAGCCAAGAGATCGACACTGTATGATGCACTTCCAAATAACAAAGTTCCAAAGTCGAAAAAGGTACGTTTGATCCTTTGTTCGTCTTTGCTGGTTTCGTAATAATCTTATAGTGATTCAGAAACGAATGAAACTAAATTAGTGATCTAATAATCTTCGCGTTCAAATCACTGTAGCTAGGTGTTCAAATTAGCGATATCAGAATTGGCATTCTATGCATATTTAAGTGAAGTTAGCGATCTGGTTAGCGTTCCAATAGCATCGCTGTAAGCATAGTAAGCGGTTGAACTAAATTAGCGGTCAAACAAAAAAATCAGCCTGCGGCTTATCCCTTCTCTACTAGACTAAACTAAACAATTAACTAAGGCTCAGCGAGAATACATAACTATTAATTTGCTTCCAACACACCCAACCCACATGACAGATTACCATACTGTAATAAATGAGGCACAAGATATGATACAGAAAAGTGATACATGGCTCCTACACACTTTAAATTTTCTCTATCTGCTTGTGTTGGAACTTTTCCCAAGCTTGTCACTTACTGAATGTTTTGCAGCAAGTAAAATGTGCTCTTTCTGAGGCCACAGTGCACATACCAAAGGATAAAATGATCCGATGGACCATTTGAAATGGGGAATGGAAGCCACTGAAGTAAGTTGTATTGTCTAGCTGCATTATTGTTTTAACTGTTGGCACCCTCAGATGGTTCAGGTGAGCTCACTTCAGTTTACTTGCACACATCACCTGATGACTTCATCTTTCGGCACAGCCAGTTTATGATCAGCACAAAGTTGTTCATTCTGAAATCTATTTTCTCACAACTTCGGTTCAGATTTTGCAGATTCTAGTATCCCTACTCATTCCTCCATGCCATCTGTTTGCTTCTCCTCTAGTTATCATGCTGCCTTTGAGAAGGGCTCATCATTCACCTCCCCTCCCCCCCCCCCACACACACACACACACACACACTCTATTCAATGTCTCTATTAAATGTTTTACACTTTTTGTGGTTTCTTATTTCTGAAACACTTAAAATTTTGCATTCATCAGATTAAAGTTTAGATTTACCTTTTGGCTGATTCTATGAAGGCACTTGATATATATTTCCTACCCTCACTAGAGTTTTACTATCCAGAGGTTAACTTGAGACTTGTGTCTTCAAAAAATAATTTGTCACTAGCCAGTTCTATGCATAAAATGGGTTTTGCAAAATATGAAGGTGAGAGCATTTTTCTGGGGTCATGGCGATCCTAACACTGCCTCCCAATGTACTAACTGGTATGACTCTATGTACCTTGACATAGTTAGCAGCTGCTTGAAGATTTGTCGGATGCATTTAGGTGTGACTGACTGGAGGTTTCAACAGCAGGATTAGCCTGAACTGTTTTTTAAACCACCTAATGGACAGCTTGAATAACCTATGGCAAGAAGCTGCAGCTTGGGGAAAATCCAGCAGAAAAGGCAGGATAGACCCGTGTTTGGATGGGCGCTGGTGTTAGGAGATTGGGTGGCATGGAGCAGGTTGCTTTTCAGGATTTGGTAAATACAGGTTATTGGTTGAAGATGGAGCATTGACCCCTCCGAGCAGAATTGTCTTCCTTGTGTAGCTGACAGCTCTTGTCACAATCAAGTTACTTTTCACTTGAGCCCATTATAGGGTTAAATTCCCCAATGTCTACATATTCCTTCACACTTAACTGTTAACACCCTGACACACAAATGCTCATTGGAGGGAAGATGTTAGAACTGTCGCAGTCTTTTGCAAAGGATCCGCAATGACTTTTGAGGACAAATTGTTATTGGATGTGGGTCTAAACTGTACAGATACGGGACAATTGGTGATGATTCTAGGTGATTGTCACAGCTGGACCTCTGACGCTGCTCACTTCAGGATTAAGAATGCTAACGTGTGTTCAATTTTCTGAACAGATGCCTTGAAGCAAATCGAAGTTAGTTACGCGGACGACAGTGAAGATCCCTTTGACTTTTCACCAGATCAGGAATATAGCCAGGTGAGATTTCTATCATCCTTCTTATAAGTAAATGGGATTTATGACAATGGGAATCCTTAAAGTATCAAACGTTTAGGAATTGATGCCAACTTCACCAGGGAAATGGTAGCAATTTGCTGAGTATCCCTATGGATACTTGTGTACAACACAAGAATTGTGGCAGACATTCCCAAGGAGACATTGGATTGTGTAGTGGGAGAGATTTCAAAAGAAGCTAGTGAGGGTCCTCACGCCACAGTTCCCGAGGAGATGTTGGATTGCATTCCATGAGTGAGATTTCTAAAGGAGCTAATGGGGGCAGTCAGAACATTCTGCGCACCATAGGAGGCATTGGATTGTGCATAATTAAGGCACTTGTCAAGGGCCAATAAAAACAATTGTGTTTAAGCGGAGTGGCCATTTAGTGAGTGGGGTGTTGGAGTGGGGTGTTCAGGCTTTGTAAAAATTTTGTTTGACTTTTCTTTCCTTTACACAGTTAAAGCAGATGGAGATCCCAGGCAAGAGAATGGAATACACTTTTTGTGGCATTTCAGAAGGCAGGGAGACCTCCAGTGTCTCTGATTTTATCTATAAGAAGTTCATCCAGCTTGCAGCTTCTTTCAGGCTATGTTAAGGAATTGGAGCTGAAACTGGATGAACTACAGATCATTCAGGAGGTTGAGGGGTTGATTGACAGGATATACAGAGAGAGGTAGTTACACCTAAGGTGCGTGACATAGGTAACTGGGTGACCATTGCAGGAGGAAAGGGAATAGGCAGCCAGTGCAGAGTACTCTTGTATCTGTTCCCCTCAACAATTGCCTTGGATATTGTTGGTGGGTGGGGTGGGTATGACCTAGCAGAGCAAAGCCCCAGTGGCACTGAGTCTGGCTCTGTGGCTCATTTGGGGAGGAGAGAAGAGGAGTGCAGTACTGATAGGGGATTCCATAATTGGAGGAGCAGTCGGGAGATTCTGTGCACATGAAAGCGATAACTGGATGGTATATTGCCTCCCACGTACCAGAGTCAGGATATCTCTAAACGGGTCCAAGCGTTCTAAAGGGGGAGAGTGAGTAGCCAGAAGTTGTTGCACATATTGGTATCTACAATATAGGTAGGAAAAGGGAGGAGGTCCTGAAGAGAGAATAAAGGTAGTAAGCTGAAAAGCAGGATCCCCAGGGTAGTAATCTCTGAATTGCTGCCTGTGCCACACTGCAGTGATGTTAGGAATAGGATGATTTGGCAGATGAATGTGTGGCTGAGGAACTGGTGTGTGGGCAGAGTTTCAGATTTATGGATCATCAGAGGCATGAGAGAGGAACTGGCCAAAGTTGATTGGAAGGGAACACAAGCAGGGAAGACAGCAGAACAGCAATGGCTGGAGTTTCTGGAGACAGACAGGTGGGTAGAGGTGATGGGGTGGTTCCGTTGGTTAAAAAAAATGCAAACAAATCCTCAGAATGAGGTGGCGTTGCTACGGAAGATACAGAATCCTTGTGGGTAGAGTTAAGAAACTGCAAAGGTAAAAAGACCCTGGTGGGGGGTATATACAGGCCTCCGAACAGTTGCCAGGATGTGGGGTACAAATTACAATGGGAAATAGAAAAGGCATGTTACAATATTGTTACATAGACATGAGAGATTTCAATATGCAAGTAGATAGGGAAAATCAAGTTAGTGCTGGATCCCAAGAGATGGAATTTATAGAATGCCTATGAAATAGCTATTTCTAGGAGCTTGTGGTTGAGCCCACAAAGGAAAAGGCAATTCTGGATTGAGTGTCGCACATGTGGCTGCTTAACAAGCTAAAAGCCCCTGGTATTACAGGAAAGGTACTAGCATGGATAGAAGACCGGCAGGAAGCCAAGAGTGTGAATAAAGGAGGCTTTTTGTGCCAGTGACGAATGGTCTTCTGCAGGGTTCAGTGTTGGAATCATCTCTTTTCACAGTGTATGTCAATGATTTGGAGGACAGAAATGATGGCTTTATGGCCAAATTTGCAGATGATACGAAGATAGGTGGAGATGCAGGTAATGTTGAGGAAGCAGGGAGTCTGCGGAAGGACTTAGACAGATTGGGAGAATGGCTAAAGAAGTGGCGGATAGAATACAGTGCAGGGAGATGTTAGGTCATGCACTTTGGTGGAAGGAATAAAGGCATAGGCTATCTTCTCATTTTAAAATCTTATTAATTATTATTGAAGATTAACAAAAAAGATACATTGAATCAGTATGTCATTGTAAACAATAAAGAATTAAATTAGCAAATAACTGATTAACAAAGCTAAGCAACATATTAATAATAATAAGAGAAAATAAAGTGTTAAGAATTTTTTTTTGAAAGAAAAAGAAGGAAAAAAAAGAACCCCTACTAACTAAAAAAAAACCCCCCTACTAACTGAAAAAGAAACAAACGAAAAAAACCCATTGGGAGCACAACCCCGGAGCTATACATCATACAAGCTTCCATAGGAAAAAAATACCAATCTGCTAACTCAGATCCATTTAAAGAAAAAAATTAGAAGGAAACCATATTAATTAACTCAATCAAATGATAGTAGTGGGCGAACCTTTTCTCAAAACCAAATCGAAGATCGAAAGTTCGACTTCTGATTTTCTCCAGACTAAGACATAACATCACCTGAGAGAATCATTGTATCAAAGTAGGAGCAGATGTATCTTTCCATTTCAACAAAATAGCCCTTCTGGACAACAGTGTAACGAATGCAATTACATGTTGGTCTCATGGAGAAATACCATGGATATATTGAGGGACTATACCAAATAAAACTGTCAATTTATTAGGTTGTAAATTAATTTTTAAAACTTTAGAAATTGTAGAGAAAATAGACTTCCAAAAATGTTTCAGTACAGAACACGACCAAAACATATGTGTCCTATTTTCTAAATGGGGAAAAGCTCCAAGTCAGAGGTGTAAAGTGACTTGGGAGTCTTTGTGCAGAATTCTCCAAAGGTTAACTTGCAGTTTGAGTCGGTGGTAAGGAAAGCAAATGCAACGTTAGCATTCATTTCATGAGGACTAGAATATATATGCAAGGATGTAATGGCGTGGCTTTATAAGGCATTGGTCAGACCACACGGAGTATTGTGAGCAATTTTAGGCCACCTATTTATTAAAAGCTGTGCGGGCATTGGAGAGGCTCCAGAGGAGGTTTGTAAGAATGACTCTGAGAATGAAAGGCTTAACTATGAGGAGAGTTTGATGGCCTTGGGCTTGTACTCACTGGGGTTTAGAAGAAAGAGGGGGAATCTTATTGAAACCTGTCAAATATTGAAAGGCCTCAATAGAGTGGATATGGAGAGGATGTTTCCTGTAGTGGGGGAGTCTAGGACCAGAGGGCACAGCCTCAGAATAGAGTGATACCCTTTTAGAACAGAGTTTAGGAGGATTTTCTTTAGCCACAGGGTAGGGAATCTGGGAACTCATTGCCACAGACGGCTGTGGAGGTAAAGTATTTGGGTATATTTAAAGTGGAGGTTGATAGGTGTTTGATTAGTCAGGGCATCAAAGGTTACGGGGCGAAGGCAGGAGAATGGGGTTAATAGGGATAATAAGTAAGCTATGATGGAATGTCAGAGCAGACTCAATTGGCAGAATGGCCTAATGCTGTTCTTCTGTCTTGTGATCTTTAAACAGTATTTTATCATGTTCATCTATACACATTGTAAGTTGGCTCCTAATCCATAACCACAAGGGTAAGGGACCATGGTAAGAAATTTTAAATGTTGCAAACTGTATAGTGAGGTGTAGGGATAAATTTTTTATTAAAAATGATAACGTCAGTGATTTGGAGCTCTGTGTTTATTCGGGTGGGAATATTCAGTCAGGGTTTTCACAAGGGGAAATATTTTAAAGGGCTCCGGTGAATGAGCATGGATTGGACTGCTGTGCGTGGACCACTCTGGACTCAACAGGTCACATGGTCTCTCACTGTACCCAAGAGCTGTTGCCATAATATAAAGAGAGCTGAACTCCAGAGTAACTGCACTTGAGAACCCTGTGGCTGATTGAGTACGAGAGCCTGTCAGAATTGAAGTCACTGAGGATTATGTGTGAGCTCGAAATGCTGGTGTATATGCGTGGGTATTTCAATTCAAGACACTTAATATTTCCTGTAAACAAGATCCGATGCAGCACAAAAAAAAACACAATGCGGGTAGCTTCTATACATAGGCTCACATAAGGTAGCATAGATTGATGCTAGCCTGTCCATACAGTGACTGATGAGAAACAATAAAGTAGTGGTGGAAGTGTTGATCAGCCTTGCTGCTTGAGCAGAGTAACTGTAGTTGAGTCTAATGGTCCTGGTGCGGATGCTACATAGCCTCCTTCCTGATGGGAGAGAGGCAAACATTTCAGGAGCAGTCCTGATGTTTACTGGCCCTTTTCCAGCATATGTCTTTGCTGATGGGTAGGCTAGTCCTGGTGATGCATTGTGCAGTTTTCTGGAGCCTTCGTGCCTGCTGCAATGCAGTTTCTGTACCGAACAGTGATGCAGCTGGTTAGGATGCTCTCTGCTGCACATCTGCAGAATGACATGAATATGGATGTGCAAAGTCCCGCTCTCTGCAGCCTCAGAAAATGGGGCATTGGTAAGTTTCCTTGCCTCCAGGATATGTTCTTGGACCATGGAAGGTTGTGTATGAAGTGCACTCCCAAGTGTTTTAAACGGCTTGCAGTTTCTTCTGTTGTACCGCCAATGTAAATGAGGATGCGAGGTCTCTTGAAGTTGATAACTATCTCCTTTGTCTTGTTGATATTAAAGAAGAGGTTACTTGCCTGGCACCAAGTCTCAAGCTCTTCCACCTCCTCTCTGTAGGCTGTCTCATCCTCTTTGAGCCCCACCCTAGCTGTGTCATCAGCAAACTTGACAATATGTTTACTGTGGTGTTTGGCTGTGCAGTTGTGCGTGAGCAGAGTTTTCAGTGGGCTCAGCACATGGCCCTGGTGGGGGGAGGGGCACCTGTGCTGAGGGTCTTGGGGAGGGAGGAGTGGTTGTGTCCTGACTGTCTGAGGTCTGTTGCTTAGGAAATCCGATTCCCAGTTACACAGTGGTGTATTTAGATCGAGGAGCAGGAGTTTGTTCACAGGGTCTGTGGGACAATAGTGTTGAATGCTGAACTGAAACCTAGAAGCAGCATTCTGATATAAATGTCTGTGATTTCCAAATGTGTCAGGGCCAGCTGAGCGGTTCTGTCAGTAAGCATATTGATGAGTGGCCATTGTGGCAGGAATGGAGTTTTTGATATGTACCATTATCAGTCATTCAAAGCACTTCAATTCAATTCAAGTTTAATTATCATTTAATCATACATGGCTACTCATGAATACAGCACAAAGCACATGCAGCATGTATAAGAAGCCATTCAGTAGATTACAAACTCGAGCCATCCAACACCACCAAAATCTGTGGGTGACCACAACAGAGATTGTCCTTTGCCGAGCGGACACTGGAGTGGGTAGCACTGATTCCAGCCTGGACACAGCGCCACACTGCCCCTGGTGGAGTGCACTGGCTCTGCCTCCCAGCAGCTTAAACAGATGAAACTGCAGCTTGCAGCCTAGTCCTGGCACGTACAAGATGGTAAGCATATAGGATATCAGTAAAATTCAGTCATGCAAAATATATCCAGACCCCCTGCGTTCATTGCCATGTGAATCCTGGGGTGCAACACCAACTCCACCCTGATACTGTGCCAAACAACGAACTCTGGGTCAGTCTGATGATTGGCATTAGTGTCACTGGGCAGTAGTCTTTAGTTCTGAAGGTGTAGAGTTTTTTGATAAAGGGATGGTTGTTGCTGATTTGAAGCTTGTTGGGACAGCAGCCTGGATGGATGGAAGTGTTGAAGGTGTCAGTGAGCTAGTGTGCATATTCCCTGAGATGTTGTATGGCCCAATCTCCTTACAGGGGTTGACTCTCACAGAGTCCTTCTCACGTCTACAGACAGTGGCTGCTCACCTGGAAGGGGTTAGCTTTCATGGCTGGCAGTGTGTTGCATGCCTGAAAATTGTTTAGAGCATCAGGGAGAGAAAGATGTCACTGATGCAGTCAACGCCGTTTTTCCATGCGTAGTCAGTAATGCCCTTACTGCCCAGCCACATGTTGGGGTTTGTTATCAGATAGGTATTCCTGAAATTGCTACCTAATGAAGTTTGTGCTGACTGCTCTGTTCACCAGACTTGAAGAGAGCATCCCAGGCTTTTAAGTAGGGAGCACATCCCTGCATTCAGCCAAGGCTTCTGGTTAGGCCAAGAGATGACCGAGAGGTACCAACATCATTTACACACTACTGACGTAGCCGATGGCAGATGAGGCATATTCCTTGAAGTTTTTGTCTTCTCTATTTATGGTGACCTCCTTGAACATCTGCCATTCGGTCCATTCAGAACAAGTCAAGTCAAGTCACTTTTATTGTCACTTCAACCATAACTGCTGGTACAGTGCATAGTAAAAATGAGACACCATTTTTCAGAACAAGCCTGAGGTATAGAGATTGCTTCATTAGGTGATAGAGTGATGGTCTTCATGACTGGTTTTTCCATTTTCAGCAGCGGTTGGTATGCTGGGATTAACAGGGAGATGTAGTCAAGGCCAAGATGAGGGCGTGGGATGGCTTTCTAATTACTTCATCTGGTTTTATACACATGGTCCAGTCTATTTGTTCCCCCAGTGGTCATGATGATGTGTTGGTGGAATTTGGGTAAAATGTCTTGCAGGCTAAAATGATTGAAGTCTCCTGCAATTATGAAGAGACTGTCCAAATGCTTGTTTTGTAGAGAGCTGATGATGCTGTAAAGCTCTCCCAGTGCTTCTTTGACATTTGCACTCAGTGATGGGGGGTGGGGGGGATGTAGACAGTGGTGACAAGTATAACAACAAACTCCCAGAGCAAATAATATGGCTGGCATGTACATAAAAGATGCACAATTTACCCAGAACAGTGACTGCTAACTACAGTTGTAATGGAATTTCCGTGCCCATTGAGTTGAAGTGCCAAGTCAGGCATTTTGTTGTTTGACTACGTTTCAGTGAAAACCAGAATGCAGCAGTTGGGAGTTCAGTCATCTTGACCCCTAGGTATCACAGTAGGCAGGAATATTAAGTTTCTAATCTTTCTGCTTAATAAGTAAACTTTTTAATTGCCACAGATCTGATGTAGCCAATGATAGATGAGACACATTCCTCAAGGTCTGTGTCTACTCCATTTATGGTAGCCTCCTTGAACAGCAGCCGTTCAGACTGTTCAAAACAGTCCTAAAGCATAAAGATTGCCTCACTATGATTGAAAGTCCATCCTAAATGTTCCAGTTGCAGGTGGTTTTCAAATACATATCATGACAAATTGTTATATTTCGATATAGTGTTTCTCTGTTCTTGACTGTACCAGCAGTGTTTCTGCTTGCTTTAACTCCACTCTGCTCTGCTTCAAAGTGGAATTACTACATTTAAAAATGCCTCTCCTGGATCTCCAACCTATTATGCTGTTAGCCTAATAATTACTTTCAAATTACCAATATTTGGAGAAGGCCTGTTTTTAACTGAAGAAAGGACAGTGTAATGTCAGTAAGCATAGTTTGCTGTTTAAAGTGCACATTTAAGAAAACATCAAAATCCATCTGATAAAGGGAGTGCAGCCATAATCTAGAAATGTCCTCACTTTGCAAGAAGTGGTGAGCCTCCAGGTTTATTGGTTTATTATAGCTGCTTGGCTGCTAGAACATCCAAATGTAGCTGTTCAGGAATCTCAGCCCCAGGACCAGTCCTGGTGAAGTTTGCAGGCCCTGCCACATGCACTACTGAAGTGCCACTTTATATTCAGATTGCACTTTAAGATGACTGAAATATTTATTTCAGGTTTTCATAATGTTTCCTTTTCATGTTATTTTTCAAAGGAGAGAGTGCCAAATAACCATATTTTTGCTTTCTAGTTTATTTGTACAAGAACAATTGACAAGCAAATTCAGCTGGGATCTCCTTTGTGTATTGGTGTTACACCCTCCACTGCAACATAAATCTAAGCTCATTCTGTGTTGGGACTTAAACTTGGGTGAACAGTGAATTTGAGGCAATGTAGAGTTGATGCGTAGTGTTGCACTTTTCACTTAAAAACCTGCCATTTAAACTTTAAAGGATGCTAAATTTGCTTGGCTTGACGTAATATGCCTTTGTATATGGCTTTTTCATTTAACCCTTACATACTGTTCGGGTCAAATTTGACCCGTTTTGACATTTGACAGCAGTAATAACACTCTAAACGCCATTTTTTTAAGCCGAAATTTGATTACTTTTCCTAAAAGTGACCCAAAATATGCAAAAATGAAAATATTTAAAAATTTTATACTTTTGTACAGGTGCTACAAATTTGTGTACATTGAGGCTGTTTTGGGTCAAACTTGACCCGTATCTATTGAAATAGATATTAAATCTCTGAAGCATACTAAGGATTAATCACCCATTTATTAATGTCAGATTGGCTATTTATACATTCTAAATAGATCTGTGGTTCAAAATTTGGTACAGATACTTGTTATGAAGGGATTCTTGGGCCGGGTCAAAATTGACCTGGTCCATACTGTAAAGGTATAGAATATGAACTGTATGTAAGGGTTAAAGAAAAGATTGGCTGCTTGCTTCTTGCTATGTAGTTTACTTTACATATACGCTTCCACCTAACAAAAAATAATGAAGATCAAAGCAAAAACACTTATTCTTGAAAATCTGAAATAGAAGCAGATTATTTACTGTCTACCTGTGCAGCGCAATATATGTACCTTGAATTATATTTTATTAACTTACTTGTGGTAATATTTTGTTATATATGCTGTGTTGTGGTGCAGGTTTTGTGGGAGCATCGTGGTCCAGAGAAATGTTATTTTATTTGGTTGTATATATGTATGATCAGATGACAATAAACTTGAACTTGAGAAAATACTGCCTGACCTATCTGCTGTGTGTTTCTGGCATCTGTTGAAAGAGAAATCAGGTCTGAGACTCTTATCAGAAATGAAATGTCCTAAATCTAAAACATTAGTTCTATTCTTTCCACAGATGCTGTCTGACCTGCTGAGTTCCCAGCATTTTCTGTTTTTATTACCACTTCAATACCATTGGTGTAAAAGTTGTAAATTTAAAAGTATCAACTTTCAGTCATTTTTCTTGTCTGAATACCTGTATTGCTTGGAATGTGGGTGAGAAACTGGTGAGATGAACTTGTTATATAAATTAAGGTGCGTCACATTAGTTTGTAAAGATGGTTCCTGTGTGCTATTGTTTAGGAGGATAGCAACGATGCTGGAAGTATGGTAGAAGACAATTCTTCAGAAAGTGTGCCGTGGGGTCAGCAACCCTCTAAACAGTGAGTACTGGAGCCTCAACAAGTGACGTTAACCTGCACTCAGATTCGTTGTAGCTTGATTACAGGTTCATCTTTCATTGCACAATCTTTCATCTGAGGTAAATTTTTCTTCTTGAATACTAAATAAGGCTTGAGAAAGCTCCTCATATGATCCTGTTTAGTGTCGTTCATCATTTGCTTTACCCTTCCTCAATGTAACCATCAGAATGCTTTCAGTAGTAAATCTGTAGAAGCTCGTTAGTGTTTGTGACAAGCCAAACCTCATTAACCTTCTAAGAACATAAAGGTGCTGGCGTGCTTTTCTAGTGATTGCAGCTATGTGCTGGGCCAGAGTAAAGTTGTAAACAACATCAAACTGCCCTAGGGACCCCAGCTCTGGATTTCTTCCTCGGGGTTTACTCTCGAAGCCTTTCCCATGCTGCAGGTTTGAAATCAGAGTTTTCCTTCTCTTGTCAGTAGTAACAGTTCTCCCTGGCCTAGTAGCTAAGCCACATGTGAAGGCCAAGAGTTGGACTTGGTTGTCAGAGACTGTTAGAGACGCACGCCATTTGGAGCACTTTAGTGGGAGCTTATCTCCACTACCGCTCCCGACTATGATTGAATTAGGTGGAACTAGATCTTGTGTTCTAAAACCTTGTTAGTACATAATTTGGAATATAATGTCTCAAAAGTCTCCAGCTAAATATATTGAGTAGGCGATCTTTTGATTATCAGTGAGAAACTGCTCGGGATCTTACTAATCCTGCCATAGACAGAAGAGTTGAGCTGCAGCTATGATGTGAGAGTAATTGCCCCGAATATCATGGTTCATATACCATTGAATATGACTGAGGAGTCTTGGAAATTTTGAAGTTGTTGTCAGTTGTGGCAAAATTATCCATTGGTCTAAATTGTAACCAGAGCCGAGGAAGGTGGTTGTGATCAACAGCTAGGAGATTGGTCATCTTGTTAACGGGACGTTAAGGAAGGAGATCCCAAGAGTCCAAGCATGTTCAGCTGTTTCATCATGACCTTCCCTCAGATTTTAGACTCACCCATCGGGTAAAAAGGCAATGCTGAAAATATTGAATAGGTTCTTCAGTAGTTGAGAGGTTGGCACAACATCATGGGCTATAGGACTTTGTACTGTGCTGTACTGTTTCTTGTTTTCTGTGTTTTGGATCGATATTTCTGAATGACCATGCTATTCTGCAATAATGTCCTGACCAGAGAGGTGTGGTGGGGATGGGATGGGGAAAAACTAAGAGCGGTTGACTTGTGCGAGACAGGCATGTATTTTTAAAATTCACAAGCAGGTTTGCTGAAGATGCTGCAGTTGTTTCGTTTGGCTGTATCTATGTACAATCATATGACAAAAAACTTGAATGAACGGATGTTGTACTAGGAAGGGCAACTTGGCTGGTGGAAGTCTGAACTGATTTATCTAATGTGCAAAAAGTGACTTAAGTGGGTATGGCATTACTTTTGGACATCCCACTACATGAGAAGGCAGGGATATTTTTTTTTAAAAAGTAGGATTCCCATCAGGATTTATCATCTCTCTGGATTCATTAGGCAGCCAAACAATAAACAATCACTTTCAGCTTCATCCCTCTCATTTTTTTTCCACAGGCCGTGTATTCTGATCATGGATTCTTTGCGTGGTCCAAGTCGCACAAATGTGGTTAAAATTCTGCGAGAGTAAGAGCATTTCTGCTAATCATTTTCCTCTGTCTTTTGAGATACATTCTGAATTCTTGCAGGATTGTTTTTATTTGACTGCCGCCTTCTGGTGTTGTGAACAGGTACCTTGAAGTAGAATGGGAAATGAGGAAAGCAAGCAAAAGGTCTTTCACCAAAGACATGATCAGGGGATCTAATCCTCGTGTTCCTCAACAAGACAACTTCAGTGACTGTGGTGTATATGTCCTACAATACGTTGAAAGCTTCTTTGAGGTTGGTATCAGCTTTCATTGTGAGTTGAGATGCAGAGTAAATGGTTGTAAAAGAAAGAAGCGTTTGGTTTTAATGTATCTTCACAATGATAGCCAGCCAATTTTGTCTGTCCATTGCTCTCCATTCCCAATAACTTGCGATGAGGAAGCTTCATAGCAAGTTACAGCCAGCCTGCACGTTGGTCATTGGGAGTTTGAGCTAATCTGGTCTTTGCCCGGTCCATTCAAGTGCACAGTAAGTTTTTCCGGTATGGAGTTATTGGGCATTAATGATCTTCCCAACAATGGCAGCATATTTATTGACACCACTGGAAACCTTTGACCTTTTTGCACACATACAAGCTAAAATCAAAGAATAAAGAAGGATCAGAATTTCAAACTACAACCCACTAATCAAAAGCCTGGCTTCCAGTATTAAGAATGCATTGCAGTCTTCAGATTGAAGCATTCAAATTCATTTGTTACAAAAGAGTTTTGCATTGACAGAGCCTCTTATTAGTGGCACCATTGTATTCCTCTCCTGGAATAAACAACAATTAGCCTGTCTTGTCCCCTTCTTAACCAGCTCTCTGTAATTGCCACGACGTAGTTCTATACTATGGCTATCTCTACTGTAATCCACCTTTAATTCACATTTATAAATATGTTGCACAGCAGTGTAATGGATTTTCTGGTGAGTTTAAAGAGTGCAGGAAATCGGCCCCTGGTAAATTTGAAGGGAGCGTAGGTACAGAAGACCCAGTGAGTTTAAAGGGAATGTGGTGTCAACACCTGGTGAAACCTTTGGGATTTCTGAGTAATAGTATGGTAGATTAGAAGAGTTTTACGAGAAAAGTTTTAAAAGCACTGTGTAGTATTTTTATTGCAGTGGGATGCTAACTCGTTCCTCCCATCTCCTTTGAACACCACTGTTGGAAATAATATTTGCTGCGCCTTGCTGTTCACAGAATCCAATTCCAAGTTTTGAGCTACCCATGAACTTGACAGACTGGTTTCCTCAGCAACAAGTTAAAAAGAAACGTGAAGAGATCCGCAATGTCATCCTGAAACTGTGCGAGGAACAAAGCAGAGGTAAAAAAGGGCAGGAACTCAAAGTAGCAGAGGCACCTTCATGAGTAATGCTTACCTGAGGCGGACACTGACGGAAGATGCCTTTATCGGATACGGGATACTGTTGCACTAATGCAAGAATTGGATTTGTTCTAGTGTAGGATTCCACGGCAGGATAAATACCCAGTGTGCTGTTGACCTTTTCAGAACATTGTTTGATGCACACATCTACATTTTACAGCCACCCAAATGAATGTTTATGTACTGTTATAAATATAACAAACTGTACATATGTTCATAAACAGATTTTGAAGCATTTGTGATCAGTTTTCACTGTTTGGGTTAGTAAGCATTTTGGTATGTATTTTTGTTAAAAGTAGTTGGATAGCTACTTGCAAGTATGATTAAAAGTTATTGCAGTATTAAATGGACTGGGCAAGTTTCTTATTTCTTCTTGCTGACTTTCTCGATGGATTTTCCTTCCCTCCTTCCCGGCCTTGCTGGGCTTTGTTGTGCTTCAGCTCCTCCTCAAAGTCCTAGGATGGAGATTTCTCAATCCTGTTCTCATTCCATAGGTACAAACTTCCCACACTGGTCACAGAAGAGCAGCTTTCAGAGTTTGCCTCCCATGGGTACTGAAGTCAAAGTGCACCCTTGCCTGAGATCACCTGATTCTCATGTTGGCCATCAAATCTTCCAGGCCTTCATGATTCATTGAATTAATTGAATATATTTCTTTCAAAGAGCAACTTGTCTGATGTTATCTGTGAGGGCACTTGCTGTGGTTGCAGATGGCTTTTGGGGTCTGGAGTTTGAGCTGTGGCCTCCACATAAAGAAAGCCTATTTAAAGAATCTGTCTGTGGCACCATACCTCAGCAAGTACCCATCAGTTCCCAAGAGGATGGGAGGGGAGGGAAATTGGTAAGTGAAGAGGCGAAGGATGGGGGTAAAGGAAGTAGGTGCCTTTGAAAAGAATTCTTTGAGGTGGTAGGTGTAAAATTTTGCATCTCTAGAAAGTGTTATTACAATTAAATCAGATTCTAGTGTCTTCCCTTACAGAAGAATGGCAAAACCTTGAGTTTAAAAATTCCATAGAATTGGTTCACTGAAACCACATCTTTTAAACTATTTCTTCATTTAAGTGTAGAATTAATCCTTTTTGTCTAATTCTCAGAGGTCTATTTAATCCAAACAATCGGAACTCAGCTGAATATTTTGCTTTTCTGCAACAATACCTCAGAATATTTTTGCACACTGTAGTTGTGCACTTTTGTGTAAACTGATTTTCTGTAAATGCAGTTTTGAAATTTTAATGTGTACTGATGTCTGGACTTGTAATTATATTTCATTTTTCTGCACTACAACCACAATTGCTTCACAAGTATGTTATTTGAACTGCAAGAATGACACCTGTTATAAGGATTTACTCCTTAGTAGCAATGATCAATGTGGCACAGAGGGAATCTTTATTTACTGACAAATACCTTTATTGGCTCTGTTCACAAGCACGTTAATTTACATAAATGAATAACTGAGTGCACACCTATCAAGCATCCCTGACCCTTCATGAACAGTCCAAGAACAGTAAAGGTAATACCTGGGAAAGGAGTCCACGTTGGCCAGGTATTCCTCATGCTCTCTATCTAATCTCCATATGTATGTGGTGTCCTCCACATCTGCAATGGTTTGTCCTGGAGAGTCACATTCAAAGCTCCTTACTTTTAAGCACTTCTTATCAGTTCAAATGTTGTTTCCATCTAGTTAGCTCAAATTTATTTGCACAGAAGCCACTTGGCTTTACCTAGGTTGTTGTCTTATTGGCTCTGGTCCAGGGCTACGACCAGTATTGTTCTATGGTCTTTGCCTCAGCCCTGAGCCTTTGGTTTGAATCAGTCAGAGTTGAAAAGAACCAGATGACCTAGACACAGATTTCTCCTCTGCAAGCCTATCACTTTGCATAATAAATAGCTACTTGCCTGAGCCTGGTCTCAGGTTCAGCTGGTCATTAGCTGAAACTTCTTGGGTCCACATTCAGTTGCTCTGATTAAGTTATCCCGGAGCAAGAATCAGTTCATCAAACAGTTCACAAAATGGTGGCTGCAGGGCCAGACTCACAAATTGGCCGCTTTCATTCCTGTTCACTGACTATCATTCTTTCTGGCCAACATGCTGAAATAAGAGAACATATACTAATTTATTTGCACAGAAGCCACTTAGCTTTACAAGATTTCAAAGTTCAAAGTAAGTTATCAAAGTACATATGTCACCATATACAACCCTAAGATCCAGTTTATTGTGAGCATACTCAATAAATCTATAATAGAATAAATGAAAGACCATACCAATTGAGCATTCAACCAGTGTGCAATAGGCAACAAACCGTGCAAATATAAAAATAGAGAAAGTAATAATAAATAAATAAGCAATAAATATTTAGAACATGAGATGAAGAGTCCTTGAAAGTGAGTTCATGAGTCGTGGGAACATTCCAGTAATGGGGCAAGTGAAACTGAGCAAAGTTATCCCCTTTAACCATAGAGATAGGAGCAAAATTAGATCATTTGGCCCATCGATGCTGCTCAACCATTTCATCATGGCTGATCTATTTCCCTCTATGTTCTAATCTTCTACCTTCTTCGTATGACTCTTCGTGCTAAAAATTGGTAGGTGCAATGAAAGGGTTGACTATTTTCTAAATGGAGAGAAAATACAAAAAAACTGGGGTGCAAAGGGACTTGTGCAGGATTCCCTAGAGGTTAACTTGCAGGTTGAGTCTGGTGAGAAAGGCAAATGCAACGTTAGCATTCATTTCAAGAGGTCTAGAATATAAAAGCAAGGATGTAACGTTGAGACTTTGTAAAGTACTGGTGAGGCCTCACTTGGAATATTGTGAGAAGTTTCGGGCCCTTTATCTTAGAAAGGATGTGCTGGAACCAGAGACTGATCAAAGGAGGTTCACAAAAATGATTCCAGGATTAAGTAGCTTGTCGTATGAAGAGCGTTTGATGGCTGTGGGCCTGTTTCCACTAGAATTCAGAAGAATGAGGGGTGACCTCATTGAAACCTATTGAATGGTGAAAGGCCTTGATAGAGTGGATGTGGAGAGGATGTTTCCTATGGTGGGGAAGTTTAAGACCAGAGGACACAGCCTCAGAATAGAGTAGTGTTCTTTTAGAATGGAGATGAGGAGGAACTTCTTTAGCCAAAGAGTGGTGAGTCTGTGGAATTCTTTGCCACAGGCTATGGAGGCCAAGTCTTTATATTTAAGGCAGAGATTGATAGATTCTCAATTGGTCAGGGCATGAAGGGATACAAGGCATGAGATTGGGGCTGAGAGGGAAATGGATCAGCCATGATGAAATGGCAGAGCAGGCTCGATGGGCCAAATGGCCTAATTCTGCTCCTATATCTTAAGGTCCAGCATCTTCCCAACCACTGAGATCAGACTAATTGGTCTATAATTTCCTTTTTTTCTGCCCCCCTCTCTTCTTGAAGAGCGGAAAGACATTTGTAATTTTCAAGTCCTCCAGAACCATGCCAAAATCTCTTGATTCGTGGAAGATCATTACTAATGCCTCCACATTTTTTCAGCCACCTCTTTCAGATCCCTGGGGTGTAGACTACCTGGTCCAGGTGATTTATCTACCTGCAGACATTTCAGTTTCCGAAGCACTTACTCCATAGTAATGGCAACTTCTCTCACTTTTGCCACCTGACACTTTCAAACTTCGGGCAAACTGATAGTGTCTTCCACATTGAAGACTGACACAAAATACTTACTCAGTTCGTCCCTCAATACTATGCCTCCAGCATCATTTTCCAGTGGTCCAATATTTAGTCTCACCTCTCTTCTACTCTTTTTATCTACCTGGCGAAACTTTTGGTATCCTCTTTAATACTGTTGGCTGGCTTACCTTTGTATTCCATCTTTTCCCTCTTTATGACTTATTTAGTTACCTGTTGGTTTTAAAAGCTTCCCAATCCTCTAACTTCCCATAATTTTTGCTGTATTATGCGTCCTAGCATATGTATTACATGTATTATATGCTTTTCTGTATTTGCTGATTGTGCCTGCAGTAAAGGATCTCAGGGTTGTATGTGGTGACGTGTATGTACTCTGATAATAAATTTTACTTTGAACTTTTGAACTCTCTTATGCTTTTATGTTGGCTTTGACCTCTCAGGATGACACAGCCACGGTTGTGTCATCCTGCCTTTAGAATACTACTACTTTGGGATATATCTATCCTGCGCCTTCTGAAATGCTCCCAGAAATTCCAGCCAAACCCCGCTGGTGTCCCCTTCCGTTCAGGTTTGGCCAGCTCCTCTCTCATGCCTCTGTAATTCCTTTTATTTCACTCTTTATTCTCCCTCTCAAACTGCAGGGTGAATTCTTATCATAGTGATAGTTGAGGGGTTCAAATGGTTGCATTTAATATCAGAGGATGTGAGTACTATACAATCTGAAATTCTTACCCTTTGCAGACATCCACAGAACAAGAAACCCCCAGAGAACGATAGAAAATTATAACCCCGAAGTCCCCCTCCCCCTCCCATGCACAAGCAGCAGCTGGAGCGTCAGCCTTCCCGCTACTCCCCACTTCTGCTTGTAGCAGCACCAATTCCCACCGTGTAAGTAATAGCAAAAACCCTCCATTGAGACCTTGATCTAGAGTCCATCAAAAGCACACACCCCCCCAGACTCAAGGACCAACAGGCTCTCAATCACCATCGACAGAGAGAGTGGGATGGCTCAAGTGCAGAGGCAGCTTCCTGGCAGCAGAACACAGTGCCTGCTGTCCTGATGTTTCAGTCAGTAAAATCGGCGAGGAACCGGGCTGTCTATGGGGCTGCTCCCCAAAGGAGCACACCTTCCAGCTGTTCCTGGAGGTAGCGATGCACCAGGCTGCACACCTGGTCCGAAGACCCAGTGTTTGTGAAGAACTGTAGTTTGAGCTGTAGATCATGGACTCCGGCAGAACCTCAGCCACCTTGGAAAGGAAGGAAAGGCATAAGTGAAGAAGAATAAGTTGTTTCGTAGACTAACACCAAGA
This sequence comes from Hemitrygon akajei, assembly GCF_048418815.1. Classification (NCBI taxonomy): domain Eukaryota; kingdom Metazoa; phylum Chordata; class Chondrichthyes; order Myliobatiformes; family Dasyatidae; genus Hemitrygon; species Hemitrygon akajei. Next base: position 112,139,821 of record NC_133130.1, on the reverse strand, counting down.
AGTTGCCTGTGTCTACAAAAACCGCTGGTGCCATCTTTCCTAGCTCCTCCTCCTCCTGCTCCCTGCACCTGGTGGTGTGAGTCCTGGGGATCCTGTACCATCTTCCTAATGGCAGCAGTGAGAAGAGAGCATGACCTGGGTGGTGGGGGTCCCTGATGATGGATGCTGTTTTCCATATAACAATTACAGCAGGGAACAGGCCATCTCGGCCCTTCTAGTCCATGCCAAACGCTTACTCTCACCTAGTCCCACTGACCCACACTCAGCCCATAACCCTTCATTCCTCTCCTGCAGCAATGCTCCATGTAGATGTGCTCAATTGTGGAAGGGCTTCATGATGGACTGGGTCATATCCACTAGATTTTGTAGGATTTTCCATTGAAGGGCATTGGTATTTCCATATCGGGTTGCAAAGCAGTCAATATACTCTCCACCACGTATCTATAGAAGTTTGTCAAAGTTTGAGATGGCATGCCAAATTTTTGCAAACTCCCAAGGAAGTAGAGGCGTTATTGTGCTTTCTTTACATGCTGAGTCCAGGACATGTCCTCGAAAATGATAGTGCTGAGGAATTTAAAGTTGCTGACTTTCTCCACCTCTGATCCTCCAATGAGGACTGGCTCATGGGCCTCTGGTTTCTTCCTCCTGAAGTCAATAATCAACTCCTGATTCTTGCTGACATTGAGTGAGAGGTTGTTGTTGTGGTTCCACTCAGCCAGATTTTCAATCTCCTATATGCTGATTCATCACCACCTTTGATTTGGCCTATGATAGTGTGTCATCAGCAAACCTGAATATGGTATTAGAGCTGTGCTTAGCCACAGAGTCATAAGTGTCATGAGTAGAGCAGGAGGCTAAGCCCACAGCCTCGTGGGGCACCTGTGTTGATGGAGATTGTGGAGAAGATGTTGTCAATCTGAACTGATTGGGATCTGCAAGTGAGGAAATCCGGGATCCAATTTGCACAAGGAGGTATTGAGGACAAGGTCTTGAGGCTTATTGATTAGTTTTGAAGGGATGATAGTATTGAATGCCGTTGTAGTTGATTGTCAGCATCCTGATGTATGCATCTTTGTTGTCCAGATGAGTGAAGAGCCAGTGAGATGTCATCTGCTGTGGGCCTGTTGAGCCAGTTGGCAAATTGAAGTGAATCCAAGGCACTTCTCAGGCAGGAGTTATGTTTCATCACCAAATGGGTTTTCATCCATTGTAAGGATATCAAGCTTGGAATTTATGTAAAACAACATTCTTGGGAGCAACAGAGTTATTTTGTGAAGTGAAGTGACCGTGACATACAGTCTGTCTGGAAGATGGTGGTATTTTGGCCATTCAGCTGGAAGGCAAGAGGGGAAGGGGTAGGAAAACAGGTGAAGCTAAAATTCTTAATTCCGAGCCAGAAATTCTTTGTTGCTGGACTGCCTTGTGTCAAATCAAGCAAGACTATAAAATCAAGTAGAATTCGGCCATTTGCCCATCACTTCTGCTCCATCATTCTATCATGGCTGATTTATTTTCCCAATCAACCCCATTCTCCTGCCTTGTCCCCATAACCTTTGACAAGCATTAATCAAAAGCCTGTCTGAGGCAATGAATTCCGCAGATTCACCGCCCTCGGAAAAACATTCCTCCATGTCTATGTTCTAAATGGATATACTCTATTCCAAGGCTGTGCCGCCTGGTCTGAGGCTCCTGTACTATAGGAAACGTCCTCTCCATGTCCACTGTATCTCGGCCTTTCGATATTCAATAGGTTTCAATGAGATCCCATTCATCCTTCTAAACTCCAGTAAGTACAGGCCCAGAGCCATCAAATGCTTCTCGTACATTAACCCTTTCATTCCCAGAATCATTCTCCTGAATCTCTCTTGGACCCTCTCCAGTGCAACACATCTTTTCTTAGATAAATGGACCAAACCTGCTCACCATATTGCAAGTGCATTCTGACCAGTGTCTTATAGAGCATCAGGGTTACAGCTTTCCTTACTACTGACACATCCTGCATGTTAACTTAAGGGAATCTGGCACTAGGACTCCCAAATCCCTTTGCACCTCTGATTTCTGAATTTGCTCTCCAGTTAGAAAATAATTATGCTTTTATTCCTTCTACCAAAGTGCATGACCCTATGCTTCCCTACACTATTCCATCTACCACTTCGTAACCATGCTCCTAATCTGTCCAAGTTCTTCTGTTTCCTCAACACTACCCACCCCTCCACCTATCTTTGTATCATCAGCAAACTTTGCCAGAAAGCCATCAATCTCCTCATCCAAATCAGTGACATATAACGTGAAAAGAAGCAGTCACAGTACTGACCCCTGCAGAACTCCCACTAGTTACCGACAGCCATTCAGAAAAGGTCTCCTTTATTCCCACTCTTCGTTTCCAGTCAGCCGGCTAATCTTTTATCCATGCTAGTATCTTTCCTATAATACCATGGGCTCTTGTTTAGCAGCCTCCTTGTCAAAAGCCATTTAAAAACCAAGTAAACAACATCTATTGGCTATTCTGCTTGTTATTACCTAGAATTTCAACAGATTGGTCAGGCAAGATTTCCCCTTGGGAATCCATTCCGACTTTGGCCTATTTTATCATGTGCCTCCTAGTACCCTGAAGCCTCGTCCTTAATGGACTCCCAGCATCTTCCCAATCTCTGAAGTCAGGCTGACTGGCCGATAGTTTCCTTTCTTCTGCCTCCCTCCCCTTTTGAAGAGTAGGGTGACATTTGCAATTTTCCAGACCTTTGGTGATTCTTGAAAGATTTATACTAATACCTCCATAATTTAGGCGCCAGGCCAGATTGGAAGGGTCAGGTACGGGCTGAATAAAGCCAGCAGGGCATATTGAAATGGCAAGGCCCATGTACCAGAGTGAGAAACAAGCCAACATTTGGCCGATTTAAGCTCTGAGCCAGATTGGAATGATCAGAGTGTTGAGGCCAGAGGCGAGGGATGGCTCGGTGTTCAGCTCGCTGCTCAGCGAGGTCTCAGGTCTGAACTGAGGCTGCAACCTGCGACCAATGGGCTCCTCGACCAGCTGTAGTGGCAACCAGCTTCGTGGCTGTGAACTCACTTTTGTGAACTTTAGTTCTGAATGCTATTTGTTACTTTCTATTGTTTGCACAATTTGGTTATTTTTTGCACACTTGGTGTTTCATGGTCTTTTTTTAATGTGTTCTATCAGGTTTCTTTGTTCTGTGGCTGCCTGTAAGGAAACAAATCTTAAGAGTTGATTATAATATACATACCTTGATAATAAATGCACTTTGAACAATCTCTTCAGCTACCTCTTTCAGAACCCTGGGATGTGCATCTAGGCCAGCTGAATCATCTACCTTCACACCCTTCAGCTTCCCAAACACCTTCTCCTTAGTAATAGTGGCTACACTCAGTTCTGTCCCCAACACTCTCCAATTTATGGCATATTACTAGTGTCTTCCACAGTGAAGTAATTTCCTTGTCCTCTTTTACTACCTCTCCAGCATCATTTTCCAGTGTCCACTTTCACCTCTCCTTTACTGTTAATATATCTATAAAAAAACTTCTGGTATCCTTCATTTTTCACCTTTTCTCTCCTCATTGCATGTTAGTTGCCTTTTATTGGGTTTTAAAAGCTTCCCAATCCACTGGCTTCCCATTAATTTTTGCAATCTTTTATGCCCTCTCTTTTATTTAATGCTGTTTCCTTCTCAGGCATGGTTGCCCCATCTCCCTTTAGAAGACTTGTTCTTTTGAATGAATCTGTCCTGTGCCTTCTCCAAATTGCTCCCAGTGTCTCCAGCTATTGCTGCTCTGCCATTGTCCCTGCTAGTGTGTTCCCTTCAACTTTAAGCCATCTTTGAGGAGCTTTGGCCAGCTCCTCTCTCATGCCTCTGTAATTCTCTACTCTGCTGTAATACTGACACCTCTGATGTTAACTTCTCCCCCTCAAACTGCAGGATGAACTCTTATCACATTATCACTGCCGCCTAAGGGTTCTTTAAATATAGTGTTTTCCCAGCTCAGTGCTCCAGTGATGGTCTTTGTCCAGCTTTATGTAAGACAGAAAGTCAAGCTAGCTCCTGGGCACAGATGAGAGCTTGTCAAGTTCACGTTTATTGTCAGTCATCTACTCATATATACAGCGATACGAAACATGGTTCCTCTGCAGTCACTGTGCAACACGCTATACGTAGTCACTGAATAAACTAGCACAAGGCCCTGAGTGGCATGGCCTGAAGACTGACAGGTTGACATCATGTGCAAGGTCCACATTGTATGTAATGTTACTGGCACTACTATAATAAAACAAGCAGTTATAGAAATATGTGAAAGAGCAGCAATAAAAGGTGAAGAGAAACCAGTGCAGGATGAGAGTGTGTCTATGAGTCGGGGAGGGAGGTTGTGTGGCCATTCAGAGTGTGGATGTGTGCTGGCCAGCAGCAGAGTGGGGCAAGAAGCTGTTACCCAGACTGATGGTTCTGCTTCTTATGCTGTAGCACCTTCTGCCTGATGGCAGGAAGTCAAAGAGATTGTGGGAAGGATGGGAGGGGTCTTTGACAATGCTGGGGGCACTGTGTATATGCTATGTGTCCTGAAAGGGTCTTGTGATCTGATACACTGCAATTCCCGTACCAGGTAGTGGTGCAGCTGGTCAGGATACTCAGTGGTGCTCTGGTAGAACGTGGTTCCAATTGGGGGAGGGGAGCCTCGCTTGTCTCACTCCTCTCAGGAAGTGGAGGCGCTGTTGGTTAAAGAGGTGGTTTGGGGGACCAGGAATCAGTAATGTTCTTTCTGCTGAGTTGAAGAGGTGGTTTGGGGAACCAAGGATCAGTAACATTCCACCTTCTGAGTGGAAGTTGATGCCGCAGTCTTACTTGTTGCCGCAGTTATTTTTCAGGTAGGCGTAAACACTCAAAGTAGCATATTTACATCTTTCCCCCTTCAATAAATTTCAAAAACAAAAAGGACAAAAAGTATTTTCTCTATGGTGGCTTAATATACTATTTATTTGCCCATCAAGTTATCTTTATCTTCCAATGTCTCAACTTGAAACTACAGTGAAAGGAACCAGTGTAGTTGAGAAGTTGGCACCATCTTTGACTTTCTTTTCCATCCTTTGCTAATATTTGTGAACGTTCTTGTTCTGATTTAAGCTGATTACTTGCCAACTCTCCCCAGCTCGAAGGTATCATTCTGACAGTTATCAGGTAAACAAGAAAAGGTGGGAGGGGAAGGAGTACAGGCTGGCAGGAGATAGGTGATACCAGGTGAGCAGGTAGGGACTGCTTTGATTGGAGCAGAGGAGAGTGACGGGTGATAGTTAGGGTCAATACACACAGTCATTTACCCAAAGATGGGGAGTCAAAAACTAGAGGGCATAGGTTTAAGCTGAGAGGGGAAAGATTTGATAGGAACAAGAGGAGTAAGTTTTTCAGCCGGTGCTCGGTATAAGGAATGAGTTGCTAAAGAAATGGTTTTGGCAGATACATTTAGGACATTTAAAAGCTACCTAGACAGATAGTGTACATGGACCACTGTGCTGTGCTATGACCAAGTTGACTCCCTTCCATGATGTTAAAAAAAGATGTTCTTATAAACCTGTGCAGTTGGCGGAATGTTTAGCAAGACTTCCCTTTGAGTACAACCAACAAAAATAATGTAATGCATGTAGTGAAGTTACTGATCAGATGGATGTGCAATTTCAAGACATAGATCAGAAATCCAAACAGAGGTAAGTAACAAATATTTGAAATCATGGCAAAACAGTGTTTATTGGAAATAAGCTTAATTTTATTCTGTTTTTCATCTGGATGTTTCAAAGTACCTCATCCAATTGAAGCCAGCCTTTGAAGCACAACACACACTTTGCACGCACAAGTAGCAATGTGAGGATTTGCGTTAATGATAATAAAGAATGCTGAGGATCACGGCTGCCCTCCTCCTTTGTCTGAGCACACGGGGGGGGGGGGGAGTGAGGCCCCTCCAGCCCACTGCCCTGTGTTGATACCCGCCAAACTTGTTGCTTGGCGTGGAACCTGACCAACCTAGAGATGCTGCTGCCACCTACTGGAGAACTTATGAAACGTCAAAGCTGGGAAAGAAACCTAGATCTTGTGAAACATATGATCTTCTACTGCCCCATTGTGATTTCAGAAAACTACTTTGCCAGATGTACCCAGATAATCCAATGTGAATATATTACGTGCTAATAGCACTAAACTGTAGTCTGATCCAACCTTGAGCTTTGTCCTTGTTCCTCAGACAGCTTGCACCATGCTGCAACCTCCGTATGCCTTTCTCCTTTCCACTAGTGTCATATTCACGACCATGGTTTGAACTTGGTCTCGAGTACTTAATTTATCCAAATGCTTTGTGGACATTCATGCTTCGGTTAGGAAAACAGAAGGACTTAGTTCATATGGCTTGTGGACATAAGTCATAGCTGAATAAACGCTGCTCCCTATCATCATAAAATGCTTAATATTTACACCTGTTTTTTTTATCTAAAGGAGTTTCTAACGCACATCCGGAAAGAGCACATTCTTCTAATGAGTAGTTTAACCTTTACCACATCCTTAAGAACATCACACTCAAGCAGGTACATTTAACAACATTTAAACTTTGGGCAAATACATAGGAAAGGTCTGAGGGGATAGGAACCAAACATGGGACTAACTTAGGTGGGCTGAAGGGCCTGCTTTTGTGGTGTATGATTCCATGGACAATGATGAATGGAAGAAAGTCTCCACTCAACCTGTTGAACCCACAGTTCCTCGTGAATCACAGTTTACCCAATGCTGCATGAGCTGGAAGAGATGTAATCGGGTAAAAATTTGGATTGATATAGGAGTAAATTTCCGGTTATTCCCATTTTTGCACCTATGCCATTGTTTGATATCCTGATATTTGTTCCCTTATTTTTGAATATGCGAAATCTTAGTGACTTCATCAGTATTCTCCATTTAAATTAAAATGTAAAAAAACAAGAAAGATTAAAGGTGTAAGCTGTACAAGACTGACATGAGCCACCATTTGAATTCTGTCGCTTGTCAGAAGGTGATATGCTCAGAATGTCCCCAGAAGCCAGTCCATCATTTGCAGGAACATGTTGTAAGTAATGCCATATTTGTCCTATAGTTGGAGCTATTCCTCGTGCTTTATGTTACTGTCCATGTCATAGGATCAGAGAGCCACAGCACAGAATCAGGCCTTCCTGCCCATCTAGTTATGTGCTGAACTATTTAAACTGCCTACGCCAATCGACCTGCACCTGTACCTGGACCATACCCCTCCCATCCACATATCTATCCAAGCTTCTCTTAAACAATGCAATCAAAATTGCATCCACCACTTGCACTAGCAGCTGGTGCTATACTCTCACCACCTTCTGAGTGAAGAAGTCCCCCTTCACGTTTCCCTTAAACATTTTACCTTTCACCCTTAACCCATGACCTCTAGTTGTAGACTCACCCAACCTCAGTGGAAAAATCCTGCTTGCATTTACCCCATCCATACCCCTCATAATTTTGTAGACCTCTATCAGATCTCCAAACATTTGGCCTGTCTTTGCTCTGGTGGTTGTCAAAGGCTGAGCTCATCAATTTCATCAACTTTGCCTCTAACTTCCACCCTGCCCTCAAATTTACCTGGTCTATTTCTGCCACCTCTCTCCCCTTTCTTGCTCTCTCTGTCTCCATCTCTGGAGTCAGTGTATCTACTGATATCTATTATAAACCCACTGACTCTCACAGCTACCTGGACTATAACTCTTCCCACAGACACTTGTGAAAATGTCATTCCCTTTTCTCAGTTCCTCCATCTCCATTGGGGTCATCTACTGTATCCGGTGCTCCCAGTGTGGCCTCCTGTATATCAATGAGACCCGAAGTAGACTGGGAGATGGCTTTGCCGAGCACCTTCGCTTCATCCACCACAAAAGGTGGGATCTCTTGGTGCCATCTATTTCCATTCTACTTCTCATTCCCATTTCTATATGTTAGTCCGTGGCCTCCTCTACTGCCATGATGAGGTCACACTCAGGTTGGAGGAGTAACACCTTATATTCTGTCTGTATCGCCTTTAACCTGATGGTATGAATGTCGATTTCTTGAACTAATGATAATTGCCCCTCTCCATTCCCCATTCCTGTTTCCCTCTTTCACCTTATCTCCTTCCCTGCTCATCACCTCCCTCTGGTGCTCCCCCCCCCCCTTTCCCTTCTGTTTTCTCCTGATTCCCCCCTGATTCCCCCTTCTCCAGCCCTTTATCTCTTCCACTAATCAACTTCCCAACTCTCTACTTCACCCTCCCCCTCTCCCAGTTTCACCCATCACCTACCACCTTGTACTTCTCCCTCCCCCCTCCCCCCACCGGCTTATTCTGACTCCTTCCCCCTTCCTTTCCAGTCCTGATGAAGGATCTCGGCCTGAAACATCGACTATTTATTCCCCTCTATAGATGCTACCTGACCTGCTGAGCTCCTCCAGCACATTATGTGTAAGGCTTGTTCTTTGTTGCACGCTCTGCCCACTAATTCTCTCCAACTGTCCACATTGCACTTTATCTCATTTCAATTATGCTTCAGTGTACAGCAAACAGTACAACAGACCTCGGAGCATTACAGAGTTGGGGCTATTGCAGTACCATACTCTGATGCGATCACTACGAAGGTATGCCAGCAACTCTACGTCATTGGGAGCTTGAGAAAATCAGAATCAGCATTAATATCACTGGCATATGTCATGGAATTTGTTGTCTTTGCGGCAGCAGTACAATGGAATACATAATAATAGAGAAAAAACCTGAAATACTGTGTGTGTATGTATATATAATAGATACTTTAAATAAATAGTGTAAAAATAAAAATAAGAAAAGTAGTGAGGTAGTGTTCACGGGTTCAATGTCATACAGAAATCTGATGGCAGGAGGACGAAGCTGTTCCTGAATCATTGAGAGTGTGCCTTCAGGCTTCTGTACCTCCTTCCTGATGGTAGCATTGAGAAGAGGGCATGTCCTGGGTGATGGGGTTCCGCGATGATGGAGGTTGCCTTTTTGAGGCACCGTCCCTTTAAGATGTCCTGGATATTGTGGAATTTGGTGCTCATGATGGAGCTGACTAAGTTTAAAACTCTCTGCAGCTTATTTTGATCTCCCCCCCCCCCCCCAATACCAGAAATTCAATACATTATCAAAGATTCTTGCTAATTTCTACAGATGTTCAGTATAGAGTATGGTCACATCACAAGCTGGTATGTAGCCTCCAAAGCACAGGAGCACCAGAGGCTGAGGAAGGTTCTAGATTCAGCTAGTTCCATCGAGGACATCTTCAGGAGGCAATGCCTCAAGAATGTGACGTTCACCACTCAGGACATGGTCTCTTTGTATCACTGCTATCAGAAAGAAACTACAGGAATCTGTAGGCTCACATAACTTTTTAAGAACAACTTCTTTCCCTCTGAAACGTTCACGAACCCAAAAACACTAGGTTGTTATTAATTCTTTGCGTTATTTGTCCATTTTGTAGCTTATAGTATTTTAACGTATTGCACAGTTGTCTCAAAACAACAGATTGCATGCTATGTCAGTGATTATAAACCTGATTCTGGTACAGTCCTGTGCAAATGTCTTTGGCATATATACATATAGCTAAGGTGCCTAAGACATTTGCACAGTAATGTATTTGTCAAGGTGGAGTGGAGAATGAGTTTGTAAATGTGGTGGGAGCAAAAGTTGTTGAAAATGGTGAGGGTGGAGTGCCATGGAGGGGCGTGGGACAGGTGGCAGAGAAGGAGTGCCAGAGCGGGGGTGGGGTGGTGTAGGTGTAGACACACCCAGTCCTGAGACACCAGGCAAGGTTATTTGATTCCAGACGACTGATGTATTGATCATTACAGACTCTCCCTGGTGCCTTCCACTCCTTCCTCTCTCCTTTCCCCTTTCCCAACCATGATTCCCCTCACCCTGCCCCTTTCCTACCCTCAGTTCACAATAGAGACCCATATCAGAATTAGGTTTATCATCACTCACATCTGTCATGAAATTTGGTTTTTTTGCAGCGGCAGCAGTACAGTGCAGTTCATAACATTTCTACAGTACTATATAAATGTCTTAGGCACTCTAGCTGTATACTGTATATACATGCCTAAGACTTTTGCACATTACTGTACATTATACAGGAGGCAAGGGAACCATGTCTATTAAATTGGGGATGCAGTGTTTTCAACCTGAAACAAAATGCGATAAGCTGCCCCCTTCTCTTGCATCAGACACCACCTAAGCAGATTATAACCCATGAAACAGGGTTTTAATATAAGGGCAGTTTGCACCTTAATACCTCGGCCTGAAATTGTGCACATGATTGGTGAAGCTCTCTGCTGGAAACCTAAAGGAATCATCCCTATAGTGTTTCTGGTGTAAAATTGATAGCCAAGTGCTGCAGATGGCAACTAATGCCATTTATGTAGCTGCTATACTTAATAAGATGTTACATAAGTAATTACCACTGCTTCTATTACCAATAATCTCAAATATCAACTCTGTTTTGATAAGTGTGCCATTAATACCATTTAGCACTGAATGTTGTATCTGTCTGCATCGGGTAATCTGAGATCGAGGAAGACAGGAATGAGAGCAGGCCTTTCTGCCCCTCGTGATTTCTATCATTCAGTGGACGATAGTTTATTTTTACCCTGACTACGTTCACTGCCTTATCTGACAGAATTACTTTTTCCTTGTGCATACAACTTCTAGCGTTTGGCCCGGGCTTCCTGTAAAGACCATGACCCTTGTGAACAGCAGTCCTATTACAATTGCAGGCATGCACTTTTATTTGCTAAACAAGATTGAATTGAGTTGGGAATAACAATTGCACTGGGTCATAGTGGGAACAAAATTACAGATAGTGAAGACCAATTACATTTTATTTACAAATGAATAGGGCTTAATAAACGTGAACAATTCTTACTATGCTTTATTGACAGAGAGCAGGTAATCTCACAAACATATTGGCAAATCACTCCAGAACTACTTTATTTGAAAGTACTGTGGTACAGTACATGCATATCAAGTGACCGGCTAATTAAAACTGCCCGCTGTGTTGCTTTCATGCCTGGATAGAATGACAGCAGAATAAATGCTATGAGTAAGCTTGGATTTCCACACAATTTAAAAAATGCATGAAGCCCAGGAGAACATGTGCTGGTTGTCTCTTTGCTATTACCTCATGCAGTTTATATTACACTTCTACCTAATTTCATCAAATGAGTCAGGTTTTGCTGTCTTCTTGTTCACGTACTAAATGTATCAGTTCTAATATACAACTTTTAACTATCTTGCCATTGTTAACGTGTCCGTCAGCTGTATAGTTGTTTATTGCCTCAGAATAATTTTCTAGCATAGAATTATACAGCATAGAGGCATGCCCTTTGACCCAGCTTGTCTAGATCTGAACTCATTGTCCTATTTATCTGTGCTTGGCCTTCCCTTATCCATGTACCTGTATAAGTGTCTTCTAAATGTTCCTAATTGCACCTGCCTCAACCACTTACCTTCTCTGGCAGTTCCTTGGGTTTCATTTATTGAGATACTGCACGGAACAGGCCCTTCGAGCTCTGCTGCCCAGCAACCTCCCATTTAATCTCAGCCTAATCACGGGACAATTTGCAATGTGGGAGGAAATCGATGCACCCAGAGGAAACACACTTGGTCAACAAACTTCTTACAGGCAGCGGCAGGAATTGAACCTGGGTCACCTGTAAGGCATTGTGCAAACCACTACACTACCATGCCGGATTCTATTTTAAATAAAAAAGAATTTTATTAAGAAGGGTCAGAGCTGTCTCTATTTCCTGAGGAGACTGAGGTCCTTTACCATCTGCCAGACGATGCTGAGGATGTTCTATGAGTCTGTGGTGGCCAGTGCTATCATGTTTGCTGTTGTGTGCTGGGGCAGCAGGCTGAGGGTAGCAGACACCAACAGAATCAACAAACTCATTCGTAAGGCCAGTGATGTTGTGGGGGTGGACCTGGACTCTCTGACGGTGGTGTCTGAAAACAGCATGCTGTCCAAGTTGCATGCCATCTTGGACAATGACTCCCATCCACTCCATAATGTACTGGTTAGGCACAGGAGTACATTCAGCCAGAGACTCATTCCACCGAGATGTAACACTGAGCGTCATAGGAAGTCATTCCTACCTGTGGCCATCAAACTTTACAACTCCTCCCTCGGAGTGTCAGACACCCTGAGCCAATAGGCTGGTCCTGGACTTACTTCCACTTGGCATGATTAACTTATTTATGGTTTTATATTGCTATATTTCTTCACTATTCTTGGTTGGTGCGGCTGTAACAAAACCCAATTTCCCTCGGGATCAATAAAGTATGCCTGTCTGTCTGATATTATGTGCCTCAATAGGATTGTCCCTGCCGTTTCCTATACTCCAAAGAGTAAAGTCCAAGCATACCAAAGAAATAGGATTGCAAGTACAATTTAATAAAATACCATATGCAAATTGTGGTGTCAGGCAATAAAGGTGGTGGATAGGGGATGTCATTACAAATGTAACATCGAAGGTTAAGGAAATGAAAGCTATCACTGTACTCCTTTGGCCATGAGCTTTTTACATGGAGCACCAAGTTACACCAAGCAGCAGATTGTAAACACGAGAAATTTCTGCAGATGATGGAAATCCAAGCAACACACACAAAATGCTGGAGGGACTCAGCAAAATCAGGAAACGTCTATGGAACTGAATAAATAGTCGAGGTTTTGGGTTGAGACTTTTCTTCAGGGCTGGAAAGGAAGGTGAGAAGAGTAAAATGTTGGAGAGAGGGGAAGGAGGATGCCTGGAGGGTGATGGGTGAAGCCAGGTGGGCAGGAGAGGTAAAGGGCTGGAGAGGAAGGAATCTGATAGGAGCGGAGAGAGGGAAGGATGGGACCTAGGGGGGAGGTGATAGGTAGGTAAAAGAGGCAAAAAGCCAGAGTAGGGAATAGGAGAAGAGGGGGAAGGAGAAATCAACGTTCATGCCATCAGGTTGGAGGCTACCCAGATGGAATATAAGGTGTGGCTCCTCCACCTTGAGAGCGGCCTCATCTTGGCCCAACATGTCGGAAAAGGAACGGGAATCGGAATTGAAATGTTTGGCCACCAGAAAGTTCTGCTTTTGGCGGATGGAGCGGAGGTGCTTGACAAAGTGGTCCCCCAATTATGGACGGGTCTCACCAATGCAGAAGAAGCGGTATCAGGAGCACCAGACACAATAGACGACCCCAGCAGCTCCGCAGGTTAAGTGTCGCCTCACCTGGAAGGACTGTGGGGCCCTGACTGGAGGTGGATGGGCAGGTGTAGCACTTTGGCCCCTTGCAGGGAGAGAGATTAGTGGGGCGGGACGAATGGAGAAGGGACTCATGGAGGGAGCAATCTCTGTGGAAAGCGGAGGGAGGAGGGGTGAGGTAAAGGTATGTTTGGTGTAGGATCCCTTCGGAGATGGCAGAGGTTGCGAAGAATGACGTGTTGGATGCGTAGGCTAACGGGTGGTAGGAGGAACTCTGTCACTGCTAAGGCAGCATGGATTTTCAGATGGCCTTTGAGATGAGTCTGGTTAACAAGATTAAAGCCCGTGGTATTACAGGAAAGATACCAACATGGATAGAAGATTGTCTAACCGGTAGAAGGCAAAGAATGGAATTGAAAAGGGGCTTTTCTGGTTGTTTGCTGGTGACTAGAGGTTGGGTTTGGGGCTGCTCATTTTCACATGACATGCTAATGATCTGGTTGACAGAACTGATGTCTTTGTAGCCAAGTTTGCGGATGATAGGTGAAGTGGCAAGTAGTGTTGAGGAAGCTGGGAGTTTCCAGAAGGGCTTTGACAGATTGAGGGAATGGGCAAAGAATTGACAGATGGAATATAACGTAGGGAAATATATGGTCATACACTTTGGTAGAAGGAATAAAGGCATAGAATATTTTCTAAAGATAGAGAAAATTCAAAACTCCGAGGTGCAAATGATTTTGGAGTCCTTGTGCAGGATTCCCAAAAGATTAACTTGCAGTTTGAGTCGGTGGTAAGAAAGGCAAATGCATTGTTAGCATTCATTTTGAGAGGACTGGAATACAAAAGCAAGGAGATAATGCTGAGGCTTTATCAGGTATTGATCAGACGGCACTTGGAATACTGCGAGCAGTTTTAGAACCGTTATCTATGGGCTGCTCCTATGTTTTCTAGCCTGATCGTCTAAGCTTGGAGCCAATACGCCAGGCTGAATGGGGCTGTTTTGCAAAGGAGTTGTCCAGACTGTTTGTTCTCTCCATTGTGGAGGAGGTTGTAATATGAATATTGAAATGTGATGTACTAAATGGTAAAGTGGCCATGATATCTAGGAGGACTGTTTGGCTCCCTGAAATGTGGCATGAGAAAGGGTTGAACGTCCTGCAGTTGCATGTGAAACCCCAGTTTCCTTGGGCTACATACGTCTAGGGAAAACACACTCCGGTCCTGCCAAACCCATGAGATGGAGACGGCTCTCCCACCCCAAACCCCGGTTTGTGTGAATGCCGTGCCATTTGCTCCCCCGTTACAACTTGGTGCCAAAAAATAACAGACAGCACACTGCATGCAAATAAAGGAATTATATTTCTGAATGTAAACTTAACTAAAGAGTTAGTAAAGAAAAAGAAAACTAAAAAAGGGCCCATTATAATTAAACAGTCAAATGTGCCAAGTTGGAGCTCAACTCTTCCAAAAGTCATACTCACCGATCCTCAGCAGACTTCTGCACCTTGCTCTACTGAATCGGGGTCCCCCACCACGTCAGATCCTATGATTGGTTCTCTCTTCATCTACCACCAGATAAAAGACGTCAGCTCACACTGGTGTCAGGAAAAACATACTCCTTGGATTGGACGGCTCACATTCCAAAGCACCCGTTATCTCTAACCATAACACAGACCGGCTTCTACAGAAAGACCCTTACGTTAGCAGTGAAACCCTTCCCGGGGTGTTACACGTGGATAAGTGCAGTGAGACTGATAGGGGTTGGTGGAATTGGAAGAGAGAGCTGTGACCATAGTCCAACCATCTCTTCCCCCTGGTCCTGGTATTCGTTCCCCGTAATGAGGTTCATTTTTCACTCTGTTGCCTCCGTTTTATATGTGTGCTTACTGGGACTAGAAATCTGCACATGGTCCCGACCCACGCAGTGGCATGGGCTTTGCTGTCAGCCATAACAGTCTCAGAGCTCACCCTCAGAATGGGCAAATTCTGACGCAGCTTTGCAGAGTGGACGTGTCGATAAATGCAGAAATCCAGCAGCTGCTGTCAGTGATTTCCTGCTCCCTCCACACAGGTACCCCATTTTCTGGAATTTCCAGGGCAATTTGCAGTCCTCAGGGAACTGCCGAAACTCTCCATGTTTAGAAAAAAATAGCCTGAAGATTTATTGAATGACCTTTCTGGTCCTAAAGATGTACTGTACCTTTATATGGAGACACAAGAGGCTGCAGACGCTGGAATCTGGAGCAACCAACAGCCGGCTGGAGGAACTCAGCGGATCGAACAGTATCTGTGGTGGGAAAGGAATTGTCAGTATTTTTGGCTGAGATGCTATGTTGGATCATCCTCTGCGATAAATATCTTTAAATGTAATTGATTTATGGTATTTTTGCCTCTACCTGTTCTAATCTGCAGTTTCTGTTCTGTAAAATGCCTACAAAGTTAGTGTCATGTTTAGAGCCTGGTTCGCTACAGTAGAAGGTTGTTAGAAGGTTCCAACCTGATGACATGAATATCAATTTCTCCTGATAAAATTTTTCACCTCCCCCTCCCCTCTTCTCTGTTCCCCACTCTGGTCTTTTACCTCTTCTCACCTGCTTGTCACTTCCAGCTGGGTCTCGTCCACCTTCCCTTTTTCATATGGTCCACTCTCCTCTCCTATTAGATTCCTTCTTCTCCAGCCCTTGATCTTTCCTACCCACCTATCACCTAGCCTCTTTCCTCTCCCCTCACCTTTTCACTCTGGTGTCTTCCCCCCTCCTTTCCAGTCCTGAAGGGCCTTGGCTCGAAACATTGACAGTTTATTGAATTCCAGAGATGCTGATGGGCCTGCTGAGTTCCTCCAGCATTTTGTTTGTGTGGTAGGTTTGCTTCGCCTAACTATTGGAATCAGTCTTGCTGAAGAAGGCAAGACAGCGGCTATACTTCATTAGGAGTTTGAAGAGACTTGGCATGTCAACAAATACACTCAAAAACTTCTATAGTTGTACCGTGGAGAGCATTCTGACAGGCTGCATCACTGTCTGGTATGGAGGGGCTACTGCACAGGACTGAAAGAAGCTGCAGAGCGTTGTAAATCTAGTCAGTTCCATCTTGGGTACTAGCCTACAAAGTACCCAGGACATCTTCAGGGAGCGGTGTCTCAGAAAGGCAGCATCCATTATTAAGGACCCCCAGCACCCAGGACATGCCCTTTTCTCACTGTTACCGTCAGGTAGGAGATACAGGAGCCTGAAGACACACACTCAGCGATTCAGGAACAGCTTCTTCCCCTCTGCTATCCGATTCCTAAATGGACAATGAACCCTTGGACACTACCTCACTTTTTTTAATGTACAGTATTTCTGGGGTTTTTTGCAAGTTTTTAATCTATTCCTGTATGTATACTGTAATTGATTTATTTATTGTTATTATTATTTTTATTTTATTTATTTATGTTTCTCTTCTATATTATGTATTGCATATATTATGTACTGCTGCTGCTAAGTTAACAAATTTCATGTAATAAACCTGATTTTGATTCTGATTCTGGACTGCAGGAAGCTGTTATTGCTGTCTCCTATGGATTCAGTGTCACAAAAGGGGAAATCCATACCAGAGAAATCACTGGTTGTCAGTGGGTGGTTTTCTTCAAGACCAGGGGTAAAAAAAGTTCCTCTAACTGGTTATTGGCAATTGAAAGCCTTCTCCTTCAGTCTGCTGGGCTACAGCTGTATGTGGGGCCAGATGGAACAATGAACCTTCATCCTGCAGTCTGCTGGGAATGGTGGGCTATAGCTGTATGTGGGGCTAGACGGAAGAATGAACCTTCAGCTGTATGTGGGACCAGACGGGAGAATGAACCTTCAGCTGTATGTGGGACCAGACGGGAGAATGAACCTTCAGCTGTATGTGGGACCAGACGGGAGAGTGAACCTTCAGCTGTATGTGGGACCAGACGGGAGAGTGAACCTTCAGCTGTATGTGGGACCAGACGGGAGAATGAACCTTCAGCTGTATGTGGGACCAGATGGGAGAATGAACCTTCAGCTGTATGTGGGACCAGACGGGAGAGTGAACCTTCAGCTGTATGTGGGGCCAGATGGGAGAATGAACCTTCAGCTGTATGTGGGGCCAGACGGGAGAATGAACCTTCAGCTGTATGTGGGACCAGACGGGAGAATGAACCTTCAGCTGTATGTGGGACCAGACGGGAGAGTGAACCTTCAGCTGTATGTGGGGCCAGATGGGAGAATGAACCTTCAGCTGTATGTGGGGCCAGACGGGAGAATGAACCTTCAGCTGTATGTGGGACCAGACGGGAGAATGAACCTTCAGCTGTATGTGGGACCAAACAGGAGAATGAACCTTCAGCTGTATGTGGGACCAGACGGGAGAATGAACCTTCAGCTGTATGTGGGACCAGAAGGGACAATCAACTGATGGGTAGCAGATAGTATGACTGCAAGCCTGTGGTGATTGAAAGTCAAACATGACGTCATTGAATGTCCATCCAAAATTCTACCTGTGTTTTTATCTTGGATTGATTCACTGCTATTTTTTTTACTAAAGCTTGGCAAGTATGAGGTTCTGATCACTTACAACACTTTTTCTGAAACTAGTTTTTGAATTGATCTTGATACTTCTGTCTTTTTAAAATACATTTACACTTCTAGCTCGAAAGGAGGTATCAGTGATATCCAGATGTTCAATGTTGCTCCTTTGTGTCAAGCGAGTTGTAAGGATTTTCAAACTTGTATGGAGCTTGAATCTAGCTTACATAATCAAATGCCAAGATAGTTGTAACATAATGACTCTGTTGCCAACTTAGTAGTCATGCGATCACTCGAGTCCCAAAGGAGAACATGGAGATGCCTGTGCGTGACTTTGTTTAATGTGGGGAGGCTGATGCATGGGCAGTCCTTGACATTCTTGATGGGGTCAGGGTCCAGTGGCACGACATGCAAGATGACTGGGGAGCCTTCAGTGCTGCAGCCTTTCTCCGCTTCCGTTGCCCTTGTGATATGTCATCACCTTCCTCCAGCTCCACCACTGAGGTCGAGGTTGGGTCGCTCTTGTCCGGACCTTCCCTCTTGAGCTTACCGCCACGGGTGACTCTACCAGGATCTACACTCTAGACAGTATTGCTCTCAGGATCTCAGTAACTCACAAGCCTCCTCGCCCTGACGAGATAACAATTCTCAGAGAAGCCAGCTCAGTACATTGGAAGGAAAGTTTATGTGGGGGAAGATCCCACTTCCTTCTCAGTCCCAAAGAAGGGTCTCAGCCCAAAAGGTTGACTATCTATTCATTTCTATAGATGCTGCCAAGCCTGCTGAGTTCCTCCAGTAGAAAAACTCATCAAAAAAGGCTCTATCTGTCCTTGGCCACAGTCTGGACTCTTTTGAGTTACTGGTGGAGAGGAGGTCACTTAACTAACTGTTATCCACTATGGACAATCAGACACATCCTCTCCATGACCAACTGAATAAGCAGCAGAGTCCCCTTTCAAACAGACTCATTCAGCTCCGCTGTCACAAGGATCATTACAGAAAATCTTTCCTACCAAATGCCGTAAGCATATACAACAGTTCATCTCTGTGCGACAGGAGAACACACATCATTGTACAATAGTCTCTGCTTTATTATTTTGTACATTATTATTGCACATTAGTATTGTGTATGTTATTATTCTGTACCTTATCATTAGATAAGTCTGCACACTGGTAAGTGTGTTTTTAAATGTTGCTGCTGTAATGAAAGAATTTCCCCTTTCGGGATCAATAAAATACTTATTATTATTATTATTATTATTATTATTATTATTATTATTATTATTATTATTATTATTATTATATGACCCTGACAGACAAGCAGGTGAAATGTTACCTCACCAGGAAGGACTGTGTAGGGCCCTGACTGATGGTGTCGGGTCAGGTGAAGCATTAAGGGTTAGAGTTAAGTGCCAGAAGGGAGATCAGGACAAGGGATGCCTGACAGATGAGGAGGGACGTGTGGTCAAGCAATGACCGACAGATCACACCTCAGTATCTGCAGAAAGGAAAGCTACTGAGTTAATATTACAGACATATCACGGATGCCCAGCCATTCCTCTTTCTTTCATTTACCTGGGAGAAGATACCGGAGCTTGAAACAGAAAAGTGTCTGAACCATTCACCTCTACCACATCCCCTTCTCGATGGTGCGACCATGTTCTCAGACCTCTTCTCATATTGATAGTTTAGCGTTTCTATTTGCACCGACTATACAGCACTGCTTTGTTTTGTGCTCGTCGTTGTGTTTACTCTGTCAGCTTCATGTGAGCACGAGATTTCATTGCGCCCTAAGACTTGCTGTTTTCCTTTGAATGGGTGCCATGGTTTCCTTTGTTTCGTGGCTGTCTGTGGGAAAGAAGTCTCAAGGTTGTATACATACAGCATCCATACTTTGATAATAAATGTACTTTGAATCTTTGACTGCTCTCAGCATTACCCTTGCAGATTAAATGGAGGTGTACCACAAAACTGACCACTCAATCTGTGCCTGGTTCCTCAGATCAAGGAGACTACACAGCGAGGTGCAAATGCAATTGAAAACCAAATGAATACTGCTTCGACTGGAAGAACTGCTTGGAAGGAAGGAAAAAGGAGTGGTGTTACACCCTCTGCCCTTTGCATGGGGACGTGCTGCGAGAAGGGGAGCGGGTGGAACCAGGGAGAAGGGAATTGTTCCTTCAGAATGCTTAAAAGAGAGGTGCAGGGAGGATGTATTTGGTGGTGGAATCTCTGAAGGTGGCCAAAATTGTTAAGGATGATCTACCGAAGGTGGAGCCTGGGTGGAGGTGAGGACCAAGGGAAAAGGCAACAGCCTCTTGCTATGGCTGAGAGGAGAAGTGGTAAAAGCAGAGATTCAGGAAATAGAGCGGACCTGGTCAAGAGTTCTGTCAAGTATGGGACGGGGGAAGTTGTGGTTCAGGAAGAAGGAAGTAATCTCGGAGCTACCTATCTGCAAAGTCACATCATTAGAGTAGATGGAACAGAAATGGAGTGAAAAGCTTACAGAAAACAGTTTGGACAGTGTTGTAGTCAAGTTAGCTGAGGGTGTCCTTGAGCTCGTATTGGATATTAGTTGCTAATGTAGTCAATGAGATGGAGGCAGGAAATTACAGATGCGTAGGAGAGAGCTGAGTGCAAGCTGGCAGAGAGCTTGGACCCATGTGAGTGCCCATAGCCATGGTTTTATTCCTGGGGAAAGGGAATGGGGTTGAAGGAGGAATTATAGAGTCAGCGAGTTATAAGCCCTTCAGCCCAACTCATCCATGCTGACAGGATGTCAATTTGAACTAGTCCCATTTGCCCAAATCCCTTTAAAACACTTCCTTTTGTATGGATCTGACTTTTAAAAGCTGTGAAATCATTTCCTTGGGCCTCATTCCATACAGTGATACCCTCTGGTGAAAAATTTTTCCCCTCGGATGCCTTTCAAATCCCTCTCCCTCTCACCTTAAACCTATGCCCTCTCGTTCTTGATTTCCTCGCACCTGGGAGAAGGTCTGTGTGCACTCACCTTAGATTCAGATTTATTGGTTGCAAGTAGTGAAATGCGTTAAAAATCAATACACCAACATAGGTGTCAACATAGCATGCCCCCAGTGTTGAACACAGCAACAGCGCAAGACAACAACATCAAAAAAACAACAGCAAAGCAAGCCCCTATCCCCCCCCTCCCAACCCCTCACACACAGGCCTCCAACCCAAGAACAGGCCGCCATCATGCTTTTATACACCTCTGTAAGGTCACCCCTGTTTCCCATACGCCAAGAAGTGAGGCCCTAGATCTACTCCACCTCTCTATGTACCTGAGTTTGCCCAAATCCCTCTATATACTTGAGTTGGGGAGAAGTAGACTGTTGAAGTGGTGGAGAGCATCAGTAGCATCACGGCTGAGGTGTAACGGGACTAAACCGGGAAGGAAGGATGGAGCCAACCTCCAGTATGTGTGGGATCTTTCCATGCATGTTCTGTCTGCAGTGGTTGTGAAGCCTGGTCCAGACTTCCAGCTGTAGCGCCAATCCATCTCCCCACTGACAATGCCGCAGAAGGATGGGTGGGGCCGCCGTGTTAGGAACACCAGAGACTCTGCAGACGCTGGAAATCCGCAGCAACCCACACTAAACTCAGCAGGCCAGGCAGCATCTAAGGAAAAGAGAAAGTAAACAGTCAATATCTCGGGCCAAGCCCTTCATCAGGACTAGCCAAGAAGGGAAATAGGTCAAACTAAGAAGGTGTGGGGAGGGGAGGAAGAAGTATTAGGTGGCAGGTGATAAGGAGCTGGGAAAGGGGGTGATAAAGAGCTGGGAAGTTTATAGGTGAAAAAGTTAAAGGGCTGGACAAGGGAGAGTCTGATAGGAGAGGGTAGAAGATGTTGGATGAAAGGAAAGGAGGAAGAGCACTGGAGAGAGGTAATGAACAGGTAATCAGGTAAGCTGAGAGATGGACCTTCCAAATTGCCCCCCAAAAACTCCAGCCACTGCTGTTCTGCCGTCATTTCCGCTCTCAATCAACTTCAGCCAGCTCCTCCCTCATACTTTATTCCACTGTAATACCGATACATCTGACTCTAGTTTATCCCTCCTGCAGTTTGCAGGATGAATTCTATCATATCATGATGACTGCTTCTGAAGGGTTCCCTTACCTTAAGCTCCGTAATCATATCTGGTTCATTACAGAACATCCAGTCCAGAATTGCCTTTCCCCTCGTGGACTCAAGCACAAGCTGATCTAAAGAGCCATCTTGTAGGCATTCTGCAAATTCCCTCTCTTGGGATCCAGTACCAAGTTGTTTTTCCCAGTCTACCTGCATGTTGAAATTCCCCATGATCATTATAATATTGTCCTTTTGACATAACTTTGAAAGCTGGAGAGAATTATTGGAGGACAGTGCAGCTTGGATCAGGCCTTACACATAATGTGCTGGAGGAGCTCAGAAGGTCAGGTAGCATCTATGGAGGGGAATAAATTGTTGATGTTTTGGGCTGAAACCCTTCATCAAGACTGGAAAGGAAGGGGTAAGGAGTACAAGGTGGTAGGTGATAGGTGAAACTGGGAGAGGGGCAGTGTGAAGTGAAGTCAATTGGTGAAAGAGATAAAGTCAAGTCAACTTTTATTGTCATTTCGACCATAACTGCTGGTACAATGCATAGTAAAAATGAGACAACGTTTTTCAGGACCATTGTGTTACAAGACACAATACAACAAACTAGACTGAACTACGTAATAAAAAAAACAACACAGAGAAAGCTACACTAGACTACAGACCTACACTGGACTGCATAAAGTGCACAAAAACAGTGCAGGCATTACAATAAATAATAAACAGGACAATAGGGCAAGGTGTCAGTCCAGGCTTCGGGTATTGAGGAGTCTGATACCTTGGGGGAAGGAACTGTTACATAGTCTGGTCGTGAGAGCCTGAATACTTCGGAGCCTTTTCCCAGACGGCAGGAGGGAGAAGAGATTGTATGAGGGGTACATGGGGTCCTTCATAATGCTGTTTCCTTTGCGGATGCAGCGGGAAGTGTAAATGTCCGTGATGGCGTGAAGGGCTAGAGAAAGAGGATCTGATCGGAGAGGGTAGAAGACCACGGAAGAAAGGGAAGTGGGAGGGGCACCGGGGTGGGGTTGGGAAGACAAGGAGATAACGTGAGAGAGGGATACAGGAATGGGGAACGGTGAGGGGTGTCATTACCAAAAGCTTGTGAAATTGATGTGCATGTAATCAGGTTGGAGGCTGTGCAGATGGAATATAAGATGTTGTTCCTCCAACCTGAGTGTGGTCTCATCGTGGCAGTAGAGGAGGCCTTGGACTGACATGTCGGAATGGGAATTCAGATTTTCCGACACTGGAGAGGCCTCACTTGGAATATTGCGAACAATTTTGGGCCCCTTATCTTGGAAAGGATGTGCTGAAACTGGAGAGGGTTCAAAGGAGGTTCATGAAAATGATTACAGGATTGAATGGCTTGTCATATGAAGAGCGTTTGATGGCTCTGGACTTGTATTCACTAGAATTCAAAAGAATGAGCTCATTGAAACCTATTGAACTGTGAAAGGCCTTGATAGAGTGGATGTGGAGAGGATGTTTCCAATGGTGGGAGAGTCTAAGACTAGAGGACACAGCCTCAGAATAGAGGGGTGCTTTTAGAATGGAGATGAGGAGGAATTTCTTTAGCCAGAGAGTGGTGAATCTGTGGAATTCGTTGCCACAGGCCAAGTCTTCATGTGTATTTAAAGCAGAGGTTGCTAGATTCTTGACTGGTCAGGGCATGAAGGGATACGGGGGCAATGCAAGGAAAATTGGATCAGCCATGATGAAATGGCGGGGCAGAGTCGATGGGCCAAATGGCCTAATTCTGCTGCTATGTTTTCTGTAATGGGAAATGGTTGGCGATCCCGGTGCAGGTGCTCGGGGAAGCGGCCTCGCCGATGTGCAGGAGGCCACAGCGGGAGCGCCGGATATAATGGACAATACATCCATAACAGACTCACAGGTGAAGCGTCGCCTCACCTGGGGCGCTGAGCGGGAGCGAGGTGGGGGGCGGGGCACGTTACGGCGAGAGGCGGGGTCAGCGGGCGGAGGGGGCGGGCCGAGGCTCCAGTGACGTCACGTCGTTCCCAGGCCGGCTTCTTCGGGATTGCGAGCTGCGAGGAGGGTGCGCGCGCGCAGTCTGGTCAGACCAGCCCGGGAGCGGCGGCGGCGGCACTCGCGCACTGCACGGTAGGGAGTCCGAGTCCAGGTCCAGGCTGGGGAGGGGAGGGGATGTCCAGCGGGACTGTCCGTACAGGGCAGGGA
The DNA here is from genome assembly GCF_048418815.1 of Hemitrygon akajei. Classification (NCBI taxonomy): domain Eukaryota; kingdom Metazoa; phylum Chordata; class Chondrichthyes; order Myliobatiformes; family Dasyatidae; genus Hemitrygon; species Hemitrygon akajei. The sequence continues at coordinate 112,115,740 of NC_133130.1, read as the reverse complement.
GAGGAGTTGGTGGCCATGAGATGTGTCTGTGGCTGGGGGGATTTACAGACCCCGGGGCTGGGTGGGAGACGGGGGATTTGCGGACCCCGGGGCTGGGTGGGAGACGGGGGATTTGCGGACCCCGGGGCTGGGTGGGAGACGGGAATATGTAGACCCCGGGGCTGGGTGGGAGACGGGGGATATGCAGACCCCGGGGCTGGGTGGGAGACGGGAATATGTAGACCCCGGGACTGGGTGGGAGACGGGGGATTTGCAGACCCCGGGGCTGGGTGGGAGACGGGGGATTTGCAGACCCCGGGACTGGGTGGGAGACGGGAATATGTAGACCCCGGGACTGGGTGGGAGACGGGAATATGTAGACCCCGGGGCTGGGTGGGAGACGGGAATATGCAGACCCCGGGGCTGGGTGGGAGACGGGGGATTTGCAGACCCCGGGGCTGGGTGGGAGACGGGGGATTTGCAGACCCCGGGGCTGGGTGGGAGACGGGGGATTTGCAGACCCCGGGGCTGGGTGGGAGACGGGAATATGTAGACCCCGGGACTGGGTGGGAGACGGGAATATGTAGACCCCGGGGCTGGGTGGGAGACGGGAATATGTAGACCCCGGGGCTGGGTGGGAGACGGGAATATGCAGACCCCGGGGCTGGGTGGGAGACGGGAATATGTAGACCCCGGGGCTGGGTGGGAGACGGGAATATGCAGACCCCGGGGCTGGGTGGGAGACGGGGATTTGCAGACCCCGGGGCTGGGTGGGAGACGGGGGATTTGCAGACCCCGGGGCTGGGTGGGAGACGGGGGATTTGCAGACCCCGGGGCTGGGTGGGAGACGGGAATATGCAGACCCCGGGACTGGGTGGGAGACGGGAATATGCAGACCCCGGGGGCTGGGTGGGAGACGGGAATATGCAGACCCCGGGACTGGGTGGGCGACGGGAATATGCAGACCCCGGGGCTGGGTGGGAGACGGGAATATGCAGACCCCGGGGCTGGGTGGGAGACGGGAATATGCAGACCCCGGGACTGGGTGGGAGACGGGAATATGTAGACCCCGGGGCTGGGTGGGAGACGGGGGATTTGCAGACCCCGGGACTGGGTGGGAGACGGGAATATGCAGACCCCGGGGCTGGGTGGGAGGGATGGGGAGTCCTTGGGATTGGAACAGGGGTGTGAGGGAGAGAGGGATGCGGAAACAGTGGGGTTAGGGTGAGGGATTGGGAGATATAGGAGATCTGTGGGATTGGGTGAGAGGGAGAGAGAGGTTGGGTAGGAGAAAGAGATTGGGAGGTCCTGGTAATGGGATTGGAGTGTTGAACAGGGTATGGATGCTTGGGGCGGGCTACTGTTAAGAGGCAGAGTTCAGTGTAGAATGTTTCCAGGGGTCAACTGGTACTGGCCATGTGGTGCTCTTTCTTAGTTTGTCCATGAAACACCAGTCTTTTCCACCCGATCCTGCCAGTGCACGTTGCGTCAAGCCACGGTACTGACCTCACTGGGTATTGTCACTTGCCTCCTGTTCTTTCCCTATGGATGTTAATATTTAAGTTGTCTGCAGAATAAACTTGTCTTGGAAATGACCCCCTTACCCTTTCACTGGCACTGGAGGGACAGATTAAATGAATGGTTTAGAGAAATTCTTACAAAGTATTTGCAACAGTGGTATGTAAATTATGGTGATTCCTTGGCAAGGAGGTTGTTCTATATTTTTGTCTTCCAAAAAATTTCAAATGTGTTTCTTTCCCCCCAGTCAGTAAGTGTTCCTCCCGATTCACTGACTCTAACTTGAAGGGGACACACAAAATGCTGCTGATAAAGGGTCTCAGTCTGAGACGCTGACTTTTTTCTTCCTCTCTAAGGATGCTGCCTGACCCGCTGAGTTCCTCCAGCATTTTGTGTGTGTGTGTGTGTGTATCTGCAGAATCTCGTGTTACTTGACTTGAAGGAAATTAGTTCCATCTGGAGTTGCACGAAGATCCTCTAGTCTTTTAGCTGTTAAACTGGGCTTTGTTTGAGCCACCTTTTTATCATTTCTTGGTATTTTCTACTTCTGGTGTATGTTGATTTGTTTTTCTTTAAGATTTTAGCTTTCTTAATGATGCTTGGTTTACACTTTCTGGAGAGGTGGCTCTTGTTACTCTCAGTGGCCACTTTATCGGGTACACCTGTAGACCTTGTTAATGCAAATATCTAATCAGCCAATCATGTGGCAGCAACTCAGTGCAGAAAAGCACACAGATATGGTCAGGAGGTTCAGTTGTTGTGCAGACAAAACATCAGAATGGGGGAAGAAATGTGTCTTGGGGCCATGGAATGATTGTTGGTGCCAGAAGAGTTTGTTTGAGGATCTCAGAGGCTGCTGATCTCCTGGGATTTTCATGCACCACGGTCTCTAGAGTTTACAGAGAATGGTGCGAAAAACAAAAAAAATCCACTGAGCCGCACTACTGTGGGTGAAACGCCTTGTTAATGAGAGAGATCAGAGGAGAAAGGCCAGACTGGTTCACACTGACAGGAAGGTGAGAGTAACTCAAATAACTGTGTTACAAATGTGTTGTGGATCTCTGAAAGCGCAACTCATTGAATTATGAAGCGGATGAGTTACAGCCGCAGAAGAGCGCACCAGGTTCCAATCCTGTGACCTCTTTATTAGGTGCCCTCCTGTAACTAATGAAGTGGCCACTGAATGTATATCATAAATGAATAGTTTTCATTAATGATGTTAAAGTATCGGCCTTGAATAGCTAAGCTTTATAACAGCTAGAAACCGAAAGTAATTGCTCTGATATCTTGCCTTAGTGGGTGAGATTTGGGTCTGGGGTAGAGTTGAGCAAAAGCTTTAATTAAGATGATTTTGGAAATACTGATTTGTTTTCATTCATCACAGCATTTAAATTGAAACAGCAAATAACGTGAGGGAACGATATTCTGAATGGATAAACACATTGTCGTCTTATTCATTGTCTAAAAAGAGAAAAGTGATGTAATTTGTTTAATCCAAGTCTCTTTCTGGTGGTGAGTTACACTTTGTAGACTCCTGGTTTCCAGCATCGTTTGCTTTGACCTCGATGAAGTGCGGTCATGTGGTAAATTGCCTTTAGCTTCCTGGTGCAGTGCATATATATATCTTGCACCGTCATCCTGGCAGGAATGGCAGCGACTGGGGCATCAAAGTATCCTGTGTAAAATGAGGACATGGTGTGCTGGTACTTATTGTTTGCTGACATGTCTACTGTCCTCTGAAGACAGCTGAGAAGCACAAGCCTGGAACAGAGCTAAAGACAGCGTTATGTAGAGCACAATTCACAGTAACTTAATATAGTAGTCTCATTTCATAAGGGTGTCTTAAGAGCAAGAGCACAGTGTCAGGACCATAAAAGTGGGAGAGGACAAGTTAAAAATTATCATCTCATATTGGCGTGCCTTTGTTTGAACTTTATAATGCACCCACACGGGTCCTTTTACAAACGGCTCTTTACAATACCATTGTTATGACAGAAAAGTTGGATGATTTATTAATGTGGAGACACATTAAATGGAATAATGGGAAGGAAAGCTGAGAAGGACAACTACTCCATGATATTTTGCGAGTGTTTTCAGCCGAAAACGTGAAGGACGTTTAACAACTGTGACATCTGGCTCAAACTTGGCTTCCGGTGGATTTCTGAAATTTGCTAATTTGTTTACTTAGCGATACAGCACGGTTATAGGACCTTGCTTATAAGAACCAACAACATAGCAAAAATATTAGAAGTGATGCTTGTTACATTGTGCTGTATTCTGCCATTGACATCAGGTGTCTTGTCATAGTTGATGCAGTAGCAGATCATTCCCTTGCAATACAGATGACTTGGAAAGAGAATTTTGGAGTTTATTCTGGGGTAGTTTTATGTGTGTGATCACTGCAGCAATATTGAAATGATTACAATTTTGACATTGCAACTGATAGAACTGATGTAGTAGGTTCAGGCAAATTTTAGGTTTCCAATCATTCATTTTCCCAAAAAAAATTAAATGTAACAGAATTTTTTAAATTACTTTAGAGAAATTAACATCAAGTAATGGACCACTTTTCAAATTAAAAAAAAACCTGATGACTTTGTAGGTATGTAGCCCAGTGCATGATTAATCAAAGGTAAGAAACAGATAAATGACATTACAAGTTGAATGAACTAAATTGAAACAGAAACTGGTGTAGAAAGAATCAGACTGGGCGAAGGACAGCCAAACTACAGTGTGAGGGTGTGGCAAATGTGACACTTTAACCTTCAAATAATCAATTCTTTACACCATGGCAAGTGAGCATAGCAACAAGCACAAGGTCGTCATCCTGCATCAGCAACGTCTCTCCCAAGAAGAAATTTTGCGGAAGACAGGAGTTTCAAGATGTGCTGTTCAAGCTCTTCTGAAGACGCACAGAGAAACGAGCAAGGTTGAGGACCAGAAATGCAGTTGGTCGACCACAGAAGCTGAGTGCTCTAGATGAGGGAGACATCAAACTGGCGATCCTTCTAAATTGGAAGAAGTCCACCATTCTTATCAGCCCTGAACCCAAGCACACCCCTCTCCAGTCCAGAGAAGTTTTGTGAGAAGTGGTCTTCATGGAAGAGCTGCTGCCAAAGAGCCATTCCTCTGAAGTGGAAACAAAGTCAAGAGGCTCGCTACGCACAAAAACAGAGGGGCTGGGGTGCTAAACAATGGCAGCAAGTGCTCTGGACTGAGAAGTCAAAATGTGAAATTTTTGGCTCAAACCGGAGGCATTTTGTCCGCAGAAGAGCTGGAGTGTGCTACGTGGATGAGTATCTGTAGCCAATAGTGAAGCACAGCGGAAGTCCCCTACAGGTTTGAGTTGGTGATCTGGTCAGAATCCGTGGAATCGTCAGTGCTGTGAATTACAAGCTTCCATCACGTGGTATGGCCAGGGAGGCCTCCGCTCCTCAGTTCGTTCTGCACACTGACTCCAAACGCATGGCCAAGGTCATAGAGAACTATCTTCAGTGACAGGAAGAACAAGGAGTTCTGCAACAGATGGTCTGGCCCTGATCTCAAAACCGAGGCTGTCTGGGATTACCAGGAGGGTCAGCCACAGTCTGCTGAAGAACTGTGGCAAGTTCTCCAAGATGCTTGGAACAACCTACCAGCTGATTTTTCTTATAAAACTGCACCTAAGATGCAGTTTTAAAGGCAAAGGGTGGTCACACCAAATATTATTTTGATTTAGTTATTTTTACTGTTTACTGCTCTTTATAGTCAATTTTTAATATTTATAAACTTTTCATTATTTTTGAAAGCATCTGTGCTTTACAGATCTTTATTTCCATATGCCTAAGACTTTTGCACAGTGCTGTGTAACTGTGTGTGTATGTATATATAATAAAAGAGAGCAAAATTTAAAAGTGAGGTGTCCACAGGTAAATTGTTCAGAAATACGATGGTGGTCGAGGAGCTGTTTCTAAAATGTTGAATGTGTGTTTTCAGGCTCCTGTACCTCTTCCTTGACGGTAGCAATGAGAAGAGGGCATGTCCTAGGTGATGGGGGGTCTTTATCGACAGATGCTGCCTTTTTGAGTCCTTGCCTTTCGAAGATGTTCTTGATGCCAGGAAGGCTAGTGCCCATGATGGAGCTGGTTAAATTTGTTCCTGGGTTCAAAGTTGCCTGAAACAGCCAACCCTTTCCACTGCCTATCCCTCGATGAAGGCTGCTTTGTGTTCCCTTGACTTCTCCTTGCTGAAGTCCACAATCACGGTGCTGAAGGTCGAGTCCAAACTGCTAACTGTACTGGACCTGCTCTGTTCTCTCTCTCTGCTCTGTACCCATATTGTGATAAAGCTCAGCATGAAATAGCACTAGTTCTGGTGTGTCACTCTTCAGTGACTTAGCTGGGTTATTGTTGAATCCTCCAGCCTTCCCGCGTGCTCAGCAGTTTCTCGCCAGTATGTGGACCCAAACACTGGCTTCAAAGTGTGAATCTCAGTTGGAGGGCTAAGTGCATCATCCGCTTGGTAACTCTGGCTGAATCCTAGTCTCAGAATCAGAAGCAGGATTATTATTACAGACATGTAGAACATCGAACATGACAGCACAGTGCAAGTCCTTCTGCCCACAATTTACCCCAACCTCATAAACTATTCTAAGATCATTCTTCCACTTCCCTCTGTGTTTCTGTCATCCATGTGCTTATCTAAGAGTTTCTTAAATGTCCCAGTGCATCACCACGGCTGGCAGGGTGTTCCGTGAGTTCGTCACTCTCATACTTAAAAAAAAAATAAAAAATCTTAACTCTAACATCCCCCTTAACATTTCCTCCAATCACCTTGTAAGTATGCCTCCTAGTAGTGGCCATTTCTGCCCGGGGAAAGTCTCCAGCTGTCCACTTGATCCATGTCTCTTATCTTATGCACCTTGATTCTACACTGCAGTCATTGAGTCTGTCCTGTGCACCTCCATCATTGTGTGGTTTGGAGCCGCCACCAAGCAGGATAGAACCAGACTACAGCGCACAGTGCGGACTGCCGAGCGCATCATTGGAGCTTCCCTGCCCTCTATTGTGGACCTGTACTCTTCCAGGTTGAAGAAGAGGGCGGGGAACATCATAAAGGACTCCTCCCATCCTGCGCACGGACTGTTTGATCTGCTTCTGTCTGGTAGGCGCTTCAGGTCCCTCCAGACTAAGATTAATAGGCACTGGAGAAGTTTTTTCCCTACTGCGGTCACTTTGCTGAACAGTTAACTGCCGGTTAACTGTCGGCTAACTATTACTTGGATTGCACTACCTGTATGTATAATCTATATTTTCATTTATATTTATCATTATTATTGTTATGAGCAGAGAGAGAACATCTGCCGGAAGTAAATTCCTTGTAATGTGCATAGGTACTTGGCGATTAAAGTCTGATTCTGATCGATCAAGTCACTCCTCACCTACTTAGCTCCAAAGAGGAAAGCCTAGCTATCCTGGTAAGGCATGCTGTTGTGAAATTTGTGGCAGCAAAGCAGTGCAAGCCATAAAACTTGAGAAAAGTTACAGTTTAAGTAAATAGTGCAAGGGGGGAATACCCTAATATTGTCCTGCTGAAGGTTCTCAGTCTGAAATGTTGACTGTGCTCTTTCCCTAGATGCTACCTGGCTTGCTGAGTTCCTCCAGCATTTTGTGTGTTGCTTGGTTTCACTGGGGATGTTCTTGGAGTTGACCCCCTTCCCATTTCAGAAATAATTGTTAATCACCAGTCATAAATGCAGGTGACAAGTCTGCAGATTTTTGATCTAATCTGTTGCAAAATGAATTGACTCAGGGACTGCCTCTGAGGTATTTCAATGTATTGATACAACCATTATAGGTGAGGTGGGGAAAAATCATACTTTGCTGTGTTCTTTAACCAATATAAATACAGTAATAGTAACTGGGTTTGTTGCTCACTAAACTTGGCAGAATGTTTGCAGATGCTTCGGCTCCAATCGAGGAGCCATCATCAGCGCGAGGTTGAGAGTGTTGTCTCCTCGGAATACCAGATCGTATACTTCTCCGGAGTCCGAATGGATATCGATCAGACATTGTGGTTCGGTTGGCTGGTCCAAGCCGTTGAACAGTTTAGTAGGGGATTCTGATCAGCTAGCTTCGAGGAGGGGTCTTTGGAAGTGTTTACTTCATTGTCCAGATGCCAAGATCACTGGCGATTCATTGACAATTGGCAAACAAAGCTTCGTGAAGAACTTATTCAAGAGGATTGAGTCCCATTGCAATACCACGCGCACAACTCGAGGAAAAGTGCCCCGTCAAGACCTTCCAACAGAATGGATACCCAAGAAGCTTCATCCAAAGGTAGCTCAAGGTCAGAAACCCAAATATACAAGCTAAATGAATGATGAATAAACGAACTATATTGCTGTACATAAAGAATGTCTCAGAAATGACAGCAACGTATAAGACCATAGGACATAGGAGCAGAATGAGGCTATTTGGCCCATCGAGTCTGCTCTGCCATTCTATCATGGCTGATCCCGGATCCCACTCAACACCATACTCCTGCCTTCTCGTCATATCCTTTACTGTCCTGACCGATCAGGAACCTATCAATTTCTACCTTAAATATACCCATGGACTTGGCCTCCACCACAATCTCTGGCAGGGCATTCCACAAATTCACTACTCTCTGGTGTGTTTATAAAAAAAAAAAATTCTTCCTTACCTCTGTTCTAAAGGTCGCACCTCAATTTTGAGTCAGTGCCCTCTAGTTCTGGATACCCCCACCATAGGAAACATCCACCCTATCTAATCCTTTCAACATTCTGTAGGTTTCAATGAGACCTCTCTGCATTCTTCTAAATTCCGTTGAGTACAGGCCCAAAGCTGCCAAACATTTCTCATATGTTAACCTCTTCATTCCCAGAATCATCCTTGTGAATCACATCTGGACTCTTAAATAACAACACATCCTTTCTGAAATATGGGGTCCAAAACTGTTGACAGTACTCCTAAGTGCGACCTGACTAGTGTCTTGTAAAGGCTCAGCATAATCTCCTTGCTTTTATATTCTGTTCCCCTTGAAATAAACACCAACATTGCATTTGCCTTCTTTACCACTGACTCAACCTGTAAATTAACCTTCTGGGTGTCTTGCACGAGGACTCCTAAGTCCCCCTGTATCTCTGATGTTTGAACCTTCTCCCCATTTAGATAATTGTCTCCACTATTGTTTCTTTTACCAAAATGCATTATCATACATTCCCCAATACTGTATTCCATCTGCCACGTTTTTGCCCATTCTTCCAATTTGTTGGTCCTACTGCAATCACACTAGTTCCTCAGCACTACCTAACCCTCCATCTACCTTTGTATAATCAATTTGCCTCAAATCCATCATTGACAAGCAATGTGAAAATGTGGCAGTCCCAGTACTGACTCCCGAGGAACACCACCAGTCACCGGCAGCCAACCGGAAAAGGCCCCTTTTGTTCCCACTTGTAGCCCTCTGCCTGTCAGCCATTCCTCTAACATGCCAGTATATTTCCTGTAATGCCATAGGATTTTATCTTTATAAGCAGCCTCATGTGTGGCACTTTATCAAACGCCTTCTGAAAATCCAAGTAAATGACATCCACTGCCTCTCCTTTGTCCACCCTGCTTGTTACTTCCTTGAAGACTCCAACACTTTCTCAACCTTTGAGGTTAGGCTAACTGGCCTATAATTTCCTTTTTTTGCCTTTTGGCCTTCTTAAAGATTGGAATGACACTTGTAATCTTCCAGTCCTCCGGGACCATGCCAGAATTGAGTGATTCTTGAAAGATCATGACCAATGCATCCCTTTCTAGCAACCTCTTTCAGGACTCGGGGATGTAGTCCACCTGGTCCAGGTGACTTAGCCTCTTTAAGACCTTTGAGTTTGCCTAGTTCACAGTCGCTCACAAACCAACTGCAAGTTTGAGGAGGAACTCAAAGTGCAACAAAATGTGACTGATAGAACAAATGTTGCCTACAGAATCTAGTTTAGTGACCGTGACAAGTACTGAGATGGTCAGACAGGAAGAAAACTATTGACCAGGCTGTACGAGCATCGGCTCGCGAGCACAAGGCGTAACCAACTCTTGCTGGAATCACGTCATGAATATGAAGGACACCATTTCAACTGGACGACAGCCAGATTCTTGGCTCAGGCAAGCACAAGAAAAGAATGAGAGTTTCTCGACGCGTGGTTCTCTACAGAAGGATCCATCAACAAAGTTGGTATGAACACTTGTGGAGAAAAGAGAAATAACGATGTCAACAATCAATGAACCATCAGTAATTTTGGTATCTGGATAGCGAAGCAAACACTTTCAACAGATCTCTCTCAAAGCTAGCCAATTGGAATCTTTTACTGCTAAACTGTTCAGTGGTTTGAACCAGCCAACCGGATCATAATGTCTAGTCCATATCCATTCTGACTGCAGAAGAGTATACAAGCCGGTATTCTGAGGAGACAACACCCTCAACAGTGCATTAACGATGGCTTGATTGGAGTTGAAATGACTGCAAAAGGGATTTGCCCAATATTTCTTTAGATTTAAAGCTTTTGGGAACCGAGCTGTTGGTACCTGGGCTGGTTCAGTGATATGTTGAATTTAGCTCTTGGTTTTAGTTGCTCCACCATGGAAGGAAATGGGATAGCAAACCTTCCCAGGGCTACCTGAGTGATTTGGAAAACATGGCAGTGATTATCTCTCAGCCATTTGTCCACACTCGTTCCCAATGTTTACAGTGCCAAGTCACAACATGAAGAACATTCCTTGAATTCTGGTTGAGAAAAGGGAATGAATTTCAATGAATCTTCTTTTGAAAGGAAACTGGCTTTGATAAATACCAAGTCCTCAGCACGGCACACTAAAAGATCTTTTGAGGATCAGCATCGTAATGGGTGATTACATGCATTTGAGCAGGTGTGTGCCATTCAGCCCTTCATATGCTCTGCTGTTTCATTACAGTGTGATCACTCTTTATCCTTTTAACTGTCCAGAAAAGAAATTAGAACGGGGGGTTGTTTAGTTCTTTGCTTTTCCACCTTGGGTAACCGGGATTCAAGTTCCGATTCTTGACAGGAAAGCCTCTTTTTCGTAATGGATGCTTAGTGGGTTTTTTTTTAAATGTCTGATTCCTGATGACCCTCTGCACGGTCCCATGGAGACCAGATTCAAAGGCACAAATGTGTGAAGTTCACTGTTGGAAGTACAGACAGCAGGAACTTGACTGCAGAGAGTGATATGAAAGTGTTTTTAGAAGTTTGCAAGCGATTCGTTTTTGCACTCTCTTCCCCCCCCCCCCCCCCGACACTGGATTTGGATGCTCGGCTTTGATTGCCGCTGATTTGATGAAAATGACCATTTCACTGTACTTGTAACAAAGCTAATCTTATGAACTGGTCATTTTACTTAAAAAAGCATGATTGATTGAGTTAGTGGAATTATCTGTTTGAGGATTATTCACTTTTAAAAACTAGGGATTAAGGCTGTTAATTGTTAAAGAATGCTGGGGGAGAATCGGGTTTAATATCACTGGCATATGTTGTGAAATTTGTTGTCTTTGTGGCAGCAGTACAATGGAATACATAATAGAGAAACACATGAATTACAGTAAGTATAACATGTGGAAAATGGAAGTAAAAAAAGTAGTGAGATAGTGTTCATGGGTTCAGTGTCCATTCATAAATTGGATGGCAGAGGGGAAGAAGCTGTTCCTGAATCATTGAGTGTGTGCCTTTAGTCTCCTGTACCTCCTCCCTGCTGGTAGCAATGAGAAGAGGGCATGTCCTGGGTGATGGGGTCCTGTATCATTGACGATGTCTGCAGGCTCCTGTACCTCCTCCCTGCTGGTAGCAATGAGAAGAGGGCATGTCCTGGGTGATGGGGTCCTGTATCATTGACGATGTCTGCAGGCTCCTGTACCTCCTCCCTGCTGGTAGCAATGAGACGAGGGCATCTCCTGGGTGATGGGGGTCCTTAATGATGGACACCAGCTCTTTGAAGCATGGCTCCTTGAAGATGTCCTGGATACTATAGTGGCTAGTGCCCAAGATGGAGCTGATGGAACTCTGCAGCTTATTTCAATCCTTGCAGTAGCAACCCCCTCCCCAGATGGTGATGCAGCCAGTTACAATGCTCTCCACGGTACAAATTTGCGAGTGTCTGTGGCGACGTACCAAATCTCTTCAAGCTCCCAGTGAAGTGTAGCCGCTGCTGTGCCGCCTGCGTTGATATGTTGGGTCCAGGATAGATCCTCAGAGATATTGACATCCAGGAACTTGAAGCTGCTCACTCGCTCCACTTCTGATCCCTCCGAGGGCTGGTGTGGTGTTCCCTTGTCCTATCCATTCTGAAAGCCACAATCAGTCCTTTGATTAATGTTGCAGCACAGAACAAGCCCTTCGGCCCATGTTGTTGTGACAGCCTTTTAACCTGTGCTAAGGTCAATCTACCCCTTCAAACACAAATGGTACCACAGGCGATGGAAACGTGGTCAGATCGTCACATCTCTCGTGACAGACGAAGCCTTACCATGTAGGGTCACTTGGCTGTGGACTCAGTATCTATTCGTGGTTCGATGCAAACGCCACAAGGTAGGCGTCAGAGTGATGGCCACTTTAGCTAATTATTTCCCTGGAGGTTTGGATGCCCGATCCCTACGGATGTGATCCATTTTCTCTTCCCGGTAGCTCAGGTGACTGCAGCAAAGGTACTGGAGTGTGCCACGCCTGCCAGCTCCAACAACACTTTGCACCTGATGGCCAGGTCCTTCTCCAGAGTCGGGAGGAGGCACCTCTCCCACCATCTCGGCCACATGGTCCTCCTGGTTGCTGGTGCTCAGCCCAGCCCGTCTGAGTCCGAGTCCTCGCCCCCTTATGCAGCCAGACCCAATGGCAAAGGGAGTTCAGTCCCGGCATCCTCTGTAAGGACTCTCTGAGCGTCCTCCCCGTAGCTGGGTTTGTCTCCTGGTCCTCCTGTACCAGGTAGGTTAATTGGTCATTGTACATGGTCCGGTTATTGGGTGAGGGTTAAAATCGGGGTTGTTGGGCAGTGTGGTTCGAAGAGCTGGAGGGCCTATTCTGCTCCTGTTATCTCTAAATAAAATAAATAATTGTAAGCTGATGGTAGAAGGTCATTTGTTGGTGCTCTCAAGGGTTGTGTTGTTCATCAGCAGTCTTTGGAAGATCTTTTCCATGACTTCATTTCTCTCAGGTGAATTACTGAATGCTGAAAATACCCTGTCCTGTGTGGGTCTCTGACTTTGTCCTTCGGTGCAGTTCCCACTCTCTGTTGGTGTCAGAAATTGGAGTGAGTATAGGCTTACTTCTTCGGGCTCTCCCTCGAACATTTCGTCCAGAACTTCAGCCACTTTACGATTCCAAGCGTGTCCCATAATGGCCGAAGCATTGAGACGGTTGTCACCCTTTGTCTCTTCAGATCTGCCTCAGTCGGGCATTCATTCCACTCTGCCTCTGGAAATAAAAGGTCAAAAAATTTTAAAGCGTGTTCTGTGTGAATTAAATTGCTGTTTACACTCAAAATATTTTTTTGCTTTTGGTCTGCCGGGATTTTCTGGCAGTGGCGTGCGTATCACAAGTGCAGAGGTAAAACCTGGTGACTAGCTTGCGGATTGCAGGAGCATTAATTGCAACTGTGTTTATGCCCCATCAGCGAGTGCTGTGTTTCTGTTGTAGTGAGCTCAGGGTGGCAATTATGATCAACGAAGTTATGTGTGCGGACATTCCCACGCCCGTGGGTGTTGGCCTGTGGAGGGGTTGGATCAGATGGCGAGATATGCTTTAAGTTGTGCCAAAGCATAAAGGTGAAGTCATGATATGAAGTACGATGCTGGTTAAACACCAGGCATGTAATAAAACTGGAAGGGAGGTGTATCACTCATCGTTTAAGATTTTAAACCTGAGGGAAGTTAGGCAAGTTTACTGCCATAAACAAAGTCAACAAGTTTGGAACGCACTCTGCATGGAGATTTGTATTCGTGGAAAAGCACTGTATTTATGCTTTGTCTGAAATAGTGTTCAAATGAGAGACCCTCTTGGCGTAGAGGGGTTTGAATCCAAGTGATTTTTAATCCCACTGGAGATAATTTATTTTAGGCTGTGGAAGCGGCAGAGATTCTGACCTGTTTCCCAAGGGCCTGTGCATTGGGCAGGTAAGAGCAGTGTGACTGTCAGAAACTTTTGAATGATCTTGCACCTTGTAATTCCCATGGTAACTCTGAAAGATCGTGCATATTGTGATTTCCTTTCTGTCCATCGAGAGCAGGCATTTTTCAGCTGGTAGCGGTTGAAGATCGGTCATAAGCTCTTGCAACAATGCAGGGTTCACTCTAAAAGTGCAGGTCAGCTTGGTGGGTTTTGGGCGAAGGAGGGCGAAAAATGCATCAGCCATAATTTTGGAATTAATTCTCTCATGTGCCTTCCTACTGCTTTGATTTTTTTAAAAACTGATGATTCTGTTTTGTAAAGCAAGCAGGCATTTGTTTACACTTGGTTTCTGTTGTGTGCTGTTTTAACCTTGGGATGTGTCCAGTAAAAAGTGAATTGGAATTGTCTTCTGGTGGTAATGTGGCATTCACTAGCCAGCTGTGGTGAAAAGGTTGGTAAAGGAACTGATTGCAATGTGTTTGGTGCATTGTGCAGTCCCCAGGGATTAAAAGATGCTGATTCCCAGTTTCCTTAATAGTTTCCACAGGAGTTGGAGGAGAATGTTTCCTCTGTTGTACTTTGGTTAGTGGTTTCATGTTACAGTCCCAAGGATGGAAACAAAGGCTGTACTTAATCCATGTAGGATGCTTCCTGCAGAACTTGAGATGGAGACATTTGAAAAGGCCGCTAAGAAATATTTATGTAGCTTGCATGATTTTTGTAGGTCACCTTTAAACTAAACAAGTTCTTGGAGGTAAGTTTTCTATACATCTCATCCTCAGCCATCCAAGCTGTCTTCTTGCTGCTGCCATCAGGAAGGAAGGTTTGGGAGTTTTAGGTTCCACACCACCAGATTCAGGGTATTTATTACGCTTCGACCATCAGGCTCGTGAACCATGGTAGATAACTTCACTCATCCCAACACCGAACTGAATTCCACAGCCCATGGATCCACTTTTAAGGACTCTACAGTTCCTGTTTTCAATGTTATTTATTACGTATACTATTATTATTGTTCTGTGTTTGCACAATTCATTGTCTTTTGCACGTTGTGTGTCTGTCTTTAGTTTGGCATTGATTCTGTTATGTTTCTTTGTATTTGCTGTGAATGCCTGCGAGAAAATGAATCTGGGGGTTGTATATGGTGACATGTACGTACTTTAATAATTTATTTGAGCTCTAACTTAAATGTTCCTAAGTTAAGTTTTCCACAATTAGTATCTTTTTCACTTTCTCATGATAAATGTGATGTGTTTCTAACGAGATTTATCACATTTCCATGTTTTTGCTATAAAATACTTTTTCAGAGTTGAGGTTTTGTATAGCTTAAAGTACTGTAGTGTAGGATTATGCAAATCAGCCATAAATGATTTGAATACTATAATAATAGAAGCTGCAGAGAGTGGAATAAAATAGCCCTATCCCTCACTGGCATCCCTCCCTGTCATTGTTGGTATCGATAAGAGATGCTGCTTTAAGAAGGCAAGGTTTATCAGAGTACCTCACCACATGGGCCATGCCATCTTCTCACAGCTTCTTCCCTTCATCCAGTTGGTTCTTGAACCAAGCAGCACAACCCTAGTCATTGGGGTTTAGTAATACCATGAACCTATTGCACTAAAATGGACTTAAATTTATTTTTCGTTTTCATGTTCCTTGTTAAAGTTTCTTCTTTTTCTTTCGAGTGCTCTCTGATGCGAGGTGCCTGTGTTGCTGCTGCAAATTGCAACCCTGCACACGTACACTTTGAATAAAGTAGTGAATTAGTTTTGAGCATGGTTGTGTGGAGAAAGGGAAATTTCATTGGCACTCTATGTTCATGTACAGAGTACGCTAGCTTAAAGCTCAAATCCAGTCAAATTTAAATTCTTGTACATAAACGGCAAATGTTCTTGGTGAGTCGTAGTGGCAGGACCCTGAATCTCTGTCATGTTCCATTGCATTGACTACAGCTCAAGGTCACTGACCATTCCAATGCTGTGCCTTGGTGTCAGAAGTACCATCTTTAGGTACTAGACTGAGGACCCATCTGCCCTCTCAGGTGAATATAAAAATCCCCTTGGCAGGATTTCACATGGGAGTTCTACCTGATGTTGGTGATATTTATCTGCTAAGCCCTTTGGAAAAACAATTGTGTTCGCCCTCTCTCTGTTTCATGGGAGATCGTGCACTTTCTGACATTACCACAGTTGTCTGTATTTCATAAGTTGGTCATTGAGAGACATCACGAGCTTTTCAAATGGAGTTTAAGTACAATCTCTTCCCTCTACAAATGCTATTTTAGAGGCAGCGTGTGAGTTTGATATCACCTACCTCCTGTACAACTGCTTATGATATGAGGTTCGCTGTGAGGAGGGAGCGGTGCTAAGCTCCTGGGCTTCCCTCCTTTGGTCAGAGTGCCTAATGCTTTTTTCCCTTTTGCACGGGCATGCGTCCCTTGCTCTGGGTGTGGGAGAAGAGAATGGAATTGGAGAAATGTAATCACAGAGAGAAGTTTGTAATTTACACATGCATTTCGTCAGCCTATGATGTGCCAGTAAACATGAAACTGAACTCTTGTAAGGCACCTGTGATAGCCAGTCCTCGTACCTCGTACTCCACCAGTGTTGACAGGGTATGCAGTTTGCTCTTTGGCGGCAACTTGATGAATGGTTTAAGAAGCCAAGAGTTGTCTATGGGTTTGGGTTGGAGAGTAGATCCCTTACATTGAGGCATTTCAACAGGACTATATTATTTCGAGATACAGTGTGGAACAGGCCCTTCTGGCCTAACGAGCTGCACCACCATATTTAACCCCAGCCAAACCATAGGATTACTTACAACGACCAGTTACCCTGCTAAGCAGATCGTCTTTGGATCGCCCGGAGGAAACCCACACGTTCACAGGGAGGAGGTGCAAACTCCTTACTGAGGTTGCTGGAATTGAACTCTGACGCTCCAAGCTGTTGCACCAACCACCACGCAGTTCGATCTTTGTCATCGACCAGAAACTCTAGCCTGACCTTTCAGCCGTGTACAAAGGAGGTGCGGCTGTCTTTCAGGTGAATGCAGAAATATGGTTCCTCCGCTCTGGGGTGTGTGAAAGAGAACCCACCATAATGAAGAGTAGTGAGGCTGTTCCTGATGTGATTACTGCTTTCCTCTTGGTCAATGTCAGATGATCTGTGTGTGGCAGCTCGCTACAGTGTATGAAGCAGTATAATAGTCACAGCACTTCATCAATTAAGCAACTCAGCGTGTTCTGGATATGATGCGTATTACAAGTGCTATTTTTCCATTATGAAATATCTCATTTGAATTCCTTTTATCACTCCACTCTTGAGATCTTCCCAGCGTTCGCCCTATCTCTATGTTCTCATCTCTCCCAAAAGCCCTTTCTGAGTCTGTCCGGTAAGAGTTGTTCCTGGCCAGCCAAAGTCGGACAGTATTCTTTGTGAACAAATTCCTGTCTGCATGCTGCCCTTTGTTGCCTCTGTTGTCAAAGTCAGGCCTTGCAGATGATACGAGTGTAAGAACATAAGAAAGGAAGACTTGGAGCAAGTCACCTGGCTGCTCAAGCCCGTTCCACCATTCAAAATGATCATGGCTGATCTGCCCTAGCGCTCTCTCCTGACGTATTCTTCCATCACATCTTCTTAAACTGGGTTTAATATCACCAGCGTATGTCACTAAATTTGTGTTATACATTGCAATGAATGGTAATAAAAAATATATACATTACAATAAGTATATATCAAAAATAAATAAGCAGTGCAATTCATGGGGTCAATGGCCTTTCATAAATCTGATGGCGGAGGGGAAGAAGCTGTTCCTGAATCATTGATTGTGTGTCTTCAGGCTCCTGTACCTCCTCCCTGATGGCAGAGGGGAAGAAGCTGTTCCTGAATCGTTGATTGTGTGTCTTCAGGCTCCTGTACCTCCTCCCTGATGGCAGAGGGGAAGAAGCTGTTCCTGAATGATTGATTGTGTGTCTTCAGGCTCCTGTACCACCTTCCCGATGGCAGCAATGCGAAGAGGACGTGTCCTGGGTGACGGGGGTCCTCGATGGATGCTGCCTCTTGGAGGCATCGCGTTTTGAAGGTGTCCTAGATGCTGGGGAGGCTCGCGTCCATGATGGAGCTGGCTGAGTTTGCAACTTTATGCTATTTTCCCCAACCCTCTGCAGCAGGTTGTCCTCAGTACCAGACTGTGATGTGACCAGTTAGAATGCCCTCCACAGTACAGCTGAATAAAAGTGCGAGTGTCCTCGGTAGCATACCAAGTCTCCTCAAACTCCTCAAGGAACCTAGCTGGCTGCCATGCCTTTTTTGTAATTGTATCAATATGATAGATCCTCAGATGTGGGCACCCAGGGACTTCTCACCTTTTCCACTGCTGAGGACTGGTGTGTGTGTTCCATTGACTTCCCCTTCCCGAAGTCCACAACCAATTCCTTGGTCTTAATGATATTGAGTACAAGGTTGTTGTTGTGACACCACTCAACCAGCTGATCTGTCTTGCTCCATCACGCCTCCTTGCCACCATCTGAAATTTTGCCAGTTTTCATTGGTAAATTTACAGATGCCAGTTGAGCTTTGCCTAGCGCTACAGTCATGGGTATGTAGAGAGAGAGAGAGAGAGAGCAGTGGGCTAAGCGTGCATCCTTCTGGTGCACCAGTGTTGATTGTTAGCGAGGTGGAGATGTTATTTCTGAACAGCGCAGATTGTGGTCTCCTGGTGAGGAAAATAAGGATCCAGTTGCAGAGGGAGGTACAGAGGCCCAGGTTTTGGAGCTTGTTGATTAGAACTGAGTGTATGATTGTGTTGAATGTTGAGTGGTAATCAGTAAACAGCAGCCTGGGTATTACTATTGTCTAGGTGATCTAAGGCTGAATGGAGAGCCAGAGATTGCATCTGCTGTAGACCTATTGTGGTGATAGCCAAATTATAGCAGGACTGGGTCCTTGGGCAGGAGTTGATCCTTGCCATGGCCAACCTCTCAAAGCACCTCGTGACAGTAGATGTGAGTGCCACTGGGTGATGGTGGTTGAGGCAGCTCCCACTGCTCCTCTTGGGCACTGGTATGAAACGAATGGGAATCTCCAAGTACATTCCTGCCAGACGACTGGCACAGGTTACCGATGCCCTACCAGGTACATCATCAGGGCCTTGTGCCTTGCAAAGGTTTACCCTCATGAAAGATGTCTGGATGTTGGCCTTTGAGGTAGAAGTCACGGTGCTGCTGGATGCTGCAGGGATTCACACAGGTGTGTAGTTTTACTCTCCTTTTCAAAGTGTGCACAGAAGGCATCAAGCTCATCTGCGAGTGAAGTACCACAGCCATTCATGATGAGGTTTTGCCTTGTAGGATGTAATGGCCTGAAAACCCTGCCAGAGTTGACATGCATCAGATTCTGTCTCTAAGCTCAATTGGAATGGTTTTTTCATTCTTAAGATAGCCTTCTGTAGGTTGTACCTGGACGTATTGTATTGTTCTGGATCACCGATCTTGAATGCCACAGATTAGGCCTCAGCAAACTATAAATCTCTTGCTTCATCCACAGCTTCGGTTTGGTTATGTCCGGTATGCTCTGGAAGATGCACACTCACCCACACAGGTCTTGATGAAGTTAGTGATAACTGTGGCATATTAATTTACAT
The DNA here is from genome assembly GCF_048418815.1 of Hemitrygon akajei. Classification (NCBI taxonomy): domain Eukaryota; kingdom Metazoa; phylum Chordata; class Chondrichthyes; order Myliobatiformes; family Dasyatidae; genus Hemitrygon; species Hemitrygon akajei. Next base: position 112,096,446 of record NC_133130.1, on the reverse strand, counting down.
TCAAAGACAGATTCTTGAATATTGTCCGGTCCACTGACTCTCAGCTGTCCTGTAAGTAGTCCACCTCCCTTGACTGTGTCTTCTTGGTCCACACTACTGGTGCTGTGTTCTTTAGTATCTTGCCTGTATGATAGGAGTAGAAGGTGATCAACTTTCCAAAGTGTGGGCATGGGGTAGCACGGTAGGTGCTCTTGATGGTGGTATAACAGCGGGCAGGTGTGTTGGTTCCACAGGTGACATGTTGGTGGTAGTTACTCAGAGACTTCTTCAAGCTGGCCTGGTTGAAATCCCCCACAGTGATAGGACATCAGGATGTGTTGTTGTTGTTTTCTGACTGTTGGTCACAGTGCTCAGCTCCCTGGGGTTGGCCTGGGGTACAACATACACCGCTTCTCCTCATCGTCGTGGCTATCCCTCGAGGTCGAGGATGATGGTCTTCGTTCCGTTGATCTATCACAGAGTGAAGACGCTTGTGCGTGTATTTGTTTAACGTGTACTTGATGTTGCACTCCAAGAAGCACACGATACTTCACAAGTCAACCAACTGATTCCAGTGGCATGGAAACCACGACGATTGGAGCTGATGGATTTGTTGCAGCCTTCATCTGCCTTCACAGCCGTTGAGCTCGAAGTAACTTCATCAGTCTGTTCCACCATTGAGGTCTTGGTTGGATTGTTCCTTGTCGGGGACCTCACCCTCGACCTTACCACCATGGGTGACCCTACCAGGAGCATAGCTCCAGACGGCATCGCTCTCGGGATCTCAGGACCACACAAGCTTCTCCACCACGACAAGGTGACAATCCACGGCGAAGACATACACTGCTACCAGGGTGATGGCAGAATGCTCCCTCAGCAGATAAAACGGACAACATTTGACTGCTAGATTTTCCAGGTTGGGTGTGCAGGATTGAGACAAAGCCATCTCTCTGTGCACGGCAAAGAGTTACTCATAAAGCATACGCCACCTTCTCTACCCTTTTAAAAGACTAAGATGTTCTCCATTGGTGGAGAATGGTAAAGCTGCTTGAGTGAAATTTTTGTGAAGGTAACAAGAAGTGTTAGTGAAGAGAATGCATTTTATTGATGAATTCAAGGTGTTTAATAGTCCCCAGTGGCAAGCCATTGAGATGAGTACAACTCTGAAGATGACAGGAAGGTGGACCTGAATCCACAAGTGACTCTGGCAGGCAAGAATGGTAATGGCTGTGGGTGTTCACTGCATTTCTGACAGACTAAGTACTAGTTTCCCCCTTTCTTTCACAGTACCTACCGGTACTTAGTTGAATCATGGACCACCAGGCATCTGAAAGCCCACCAAAAATCCTTACGACAGGTTTTGAGGATCAGCTGGAAGGACAGACACCAGTGTACTGGACGAGGCCAACATGAACAGCATCTCCACCGTGATAAAGCAACACCAACTCTGGGGGTAGGCCACGTCATCCGGTTGTAAAACTCTTGTCTCCCCAAACTGACCCTTCACTCCCAGTTGAAGGAAGATCAACGAGCCTCTGGTGGGCAAAGGGAATACATAATAAAAAGCCATCAAAATTAGCCTGAAGGAATCGAACATTACATCTAAAAATCTTTGAAGGCATTGCATTCACCTGGAGGAAATTTGTTCAGGAAGAAGCTGGACTACATGAGAACAGCCTCCGCTGTGCTGTAGAAAACATGGTAGCTACAAAAGGAGAGACCGAACAGCCAAAAGACCCAAGCACTAACCACAACCACCACTTGCTCTTGTCCACACTGCACAGGAATGTGTAGATCCCCGACCTGCCTCTATAGCCGCCTGATGACCTGCCAATAGACAATCCCTTAGGAGAACATCATATGCAACTCGAGTGATCACACTAATACTATTACTACCAGGGATTGAGACTTAAATGTAAGGGTTATAATTAAGAGGTTTGCAGCTATAGAAATTAGCAATCTAGTTCTTGTGAAGCACAAATGGGAACAGGGAACATTTAAGTCTTGTTCCATCATTCAACAATATCTAGCAAACATTTTGAGTCACCCAAGTTACTGATAACAAATCTGAGTGTCATTCAAAATGATCTTCCATCTGAATATCATATTCCTGCACTCCTGGAGGACTGTTTTGTCTAGCAATTTATCTATCTCCTCCTTGGCTTGTAGGATTCCACAAGTCCTAAATCTTTTAACCTGTAGCTTGAAATGATGAGCCCTCCCTCAGGTGCAATATCAGTGGCATATATCATTAAGTGTGGTTTGGTGGCAGCAATACATTGCAATAAAAAGAGTAATTATAATAAGAAATATTGCAAAAAAAAAAGAAAAGATTAGGTAGTGTACATGGGTTCATTGTCCATTCAGAAATCTGGTGGAGGGGAAGAAGCTGTTTCTAAAATGTTGATTGTGTGTCTTCAGGCTCCTGTACCTCCTTGATGGTAGCAATGAGAAGAGGGCATGTCCTGGGTGATGGAGATCCTTAATGATGGGTTTCGCCTTTTTGAGGCGTTGCCTTTTGAAGATTTCCTCTGTTTGGAGGCCACTGCCCATGATGGAGCTGGCTGAGTTTACAACTTTGAGCAGCTTTTTTTTTGGATCCTGTGTTGTGGTGTTTCATATGAGATGATGATGGATTGTGGTTCTGACATTGTGGCACAAGGTTCACAAGCTCTTTCCTGCACACTCTGTCGTTTGTTATTTATTGGATTATTACAGTGAAGTTAAAGATCATATTGGTGTTGTATCTGCTCAACAAGCTCCAAAAGGTTTGTTAAATGTGATTTCTTGTCCAGAAATCCGGTTTGAATTTGCCCAGTGCCAGTGCTATTATCCATCTGCCAAAAGTGGAATTTTAATCCTTTACACCATTTCCATTCCACCATGTTGGTCCAAGGCAGCCTCTTGCAATGATTAGGCTACGCTCAGGATGGAGGAGCAACACCTCATGAAGGGTCCTGATGAAGGATCTCTGCCCGAAATGTCAGCTGTTTACTCTTAGATGCTACCTAGCCTGCTGAGGTCCTCCAGCATTTTCTATGTGTTGCTTTGGATTTCCAGCATCTGCAGATTTTCTTGTAATTTTGTTCCCTATTCCGTCTGGGTAGCCTCCAACCTGATGGCATGAATATCAATTTCAACTTGTTTTTTTTTACTTTTTTTGACCTTTTTCTCCTCCCCATTCCCTCTTCTTTTCCCCACTCTGGGCCTCTTACCTCTTCTCACCTGCCCATTATCTCCCCCGGTACCCCTGCTTCCCTTTCTCCCACGGTCCACTCTCCTTTCCTATCCGATTCCTCCTTCTCCAGCCCTTTACCTTTCCCACTCACTTGGCTTTACCTATCACCTTCTAGCTATTTTTCCCCCTCCCACTTTTTATCTTCTCCCTTTCCAGTCCAGAAGAAGGGTCTTGGCCTGAAACTTTGACTTATTTGTTTCCATAGATGCTGCCTGATCTGCTGAGTTCCTCCAGCATTTTGTGTGTGCTGCTATTTTCCAATTGCTTGTTATTTCATCCTTTATAAGGACGAGCATTTTCTACACTACTGGTGAGGAAGTGGACAATGTAACACGTGGTTTGTCCTCAATGTCAACTAACACCGAACTCAATGACAGATTCCATTCAGGAGAAGAAAACTCAACACCTCTGAGAGGTCTACTCAGAAATCAGACAATGGGTCCGCCCTTAACCCATGATCTTGAGTTGCTGTGGTGCTTTTTACTACATTAACTTCGTGCAAACCAATAGCAGGCTTGCAGAGAAACAGTGTTCCTGGGATGGAAAGCTGGCAAAGAAGTTTCCAATGACTCTGGCAATGTGGAGGGCAGCTTATGCCTCTTGTAATTAATTTTAGAAATAGCTTAGAATTGCAGAGTCATAGAACACTACAGCACAGAAGCAAGAACCCCTGCCCATCTAGTCTGTGCTGAAACATTAATCTGCCTCGTCCCAGTGACCTGCACCCAGACCATGTCCCTCCCATCGGTGTACCTATCCAAATTTCTCTTAAATGTTGAAATCGAGCCCGCATCTACCACTCGCCCGGGCATCTCATTCCACACTCTCGCCAAACTCTTGAGTGAGGAAGTTCCTTAAACGCTTTACCCTTCACCCATGACCTCGAGTTGTTGTCCAACTCGACCAACCTTAGTGGGTATCTATATCCCTCTTGAGACTTGATAGAGGTTTCCAAATTAAGAGGGATTTAGATAGGGTAAATGCAAGTAGGCTTCTAGGTTCTGGTGAATAAAGTGCTAACCTTTCCCTGTAACTCAGGGCCTGGCAACATCCTTGTACATTGTACTCACCTTATTTACAACTTCCCTGTACTTAGGTGACCAAAACTGCTCATATTAGGTCTCACCAACATTTTATGCAATTCCAACACAACATTCCATCTCCTGTACTCAGTACATTGATTTATGAAGGCCAATGCGCCAGAAGCTTTCTTTACCACCCTGTCTACCTGTGATGCCACTTTCAAGGAATTATGGACCTGTATTCTCAGATCCTCCTGTCCTGCCTCAGTCCTCAGTGCCCTACTATTCACTGACTTAGATCCACCCTGGTGGTGCTACCAAAGTGCAGCACCTCACACTTATCTGCATTAAATTCCATCTGCCATATTTTTTCAGCCTATTTTTCCAGCTGGTCTAGATCCCACTCCAAGCCCTAATAGTCTTCTTCACTGTCCACTGCAGCCCCCAGTCTTGGTGTCAAATTTGCAGATTCAGTTAACCACATGATCATCCAGATCGTTGATACAGATGGGAAGCAACAATGGGCCCAGCACTGATCCCTGTGGCACACCGCTAGTCACAGGCCTCCAGTCAGAGAGGCAACCATCTACTACCACTCTCTGACTGCTACTGCAAAGCCGATGTCTAATCTGATTTACCACCTTGCCTTGGATACTAAACCACTGAACTTTCTTCACCAACATCCTACGTGGGACGTCAATTTTTTTTCCCTATTTATTCACCCTACGGAATGTAGGCATTGCCAGCTAAGCCAGCATTTATCGCCCATCCCCAGTTGTCCTTGAAGGTGGTGACGAGCTGCCTTTTTGAACCTGAGGTTGTAGGTACACCGACAGTGCTGTTAGGGAGGGAATTCCATGATTTTGACCCAGCAACAGTGAAGGGACGGTGATATGTTTCGAAGTCAGGATGGGGAGTGACTGGGAGGGGGATTTCCAAGTGGTGGTGTCCCAGCTATCTGCTGTTCTCGTCCTTCTAGACGGTGGTGGTCGTGGGTCTGGAAGGTGCTGTCTTAGGAACTTTAGCGTGTTGTTACAGTGCATCTTGTAGACAGTACACACTGCTGTAACTTGCAAATGCCTTGCTCAAGTCCACATAGACTTGCCTTCATCAACTTTCTTGGTAACTTCTTCAGAAAAAACTGAGATTGGCTAGCCGAGACCTACCACACACAAAGCTATGTTGACTATCACTAATCAGTCCCTGTCTATCCAAATACTTAGTATACTTTCCACTGACTATCTCACTACTAATATCAGGCTCACCAGCCTATGATTTCCTGGCTTATCCTTATGACAAAGCTACATCAGCTATACTCCAATCCTTTGGCTCCTCACTCGGGATTTAAATATCTCTGCTATAGCCTCTGCAACTTCTGCACTTGCCTCCTACAGTGTCTGAGGGAACACCTAGCTTTACCCACCCGAATCTGCCTCAAGACTTCCCCCTCTGTGACCTTGCTGCTGCTTTGCCTCACTTCTATAGACTCTGTGCACGGAAAGAGTAAATACAGACGCACAAATTCGTTTGTGATCTCCCCATCTCTTACAGCTCCATGTATGGATTATCACTCTGATCTTCAAGAGGACTAATTTTGTCCTTTGCTGTCCTTTTGCTCTTAATAAATCCGTATAACCCCTTTGGCTTTTCTTTCATCTTGTCTGCTAGAGCAACCTTACGTTGTCTTTTAGCCCTCCTGATCTTAAGTTTTCTCTTGCATTTCTTTACACTCAAGTATATTTTTATCATTTGTTCCTGCCTGCTAGGCACCAACTTCATTTTCTTAACCAGAGTCTCAATATCTCTCTAAAAATTAGGGTTCCCTGAACCGTCAAAAATCACCACTAAAATTGGCCTTTCTCCAACTTAGAATCTCAACCTGAGCGCCTTCTCAATAACTATCTTGAAACTATTTGCACGATGATCACTAGATGCAAAAGTGTTTCCCTGCACAAATTTCTGTCACCTGTTTTGACTTGTTCCTGATTGGGAGATCTGGTAACACACGCTCTCTAATTGGGACTTCTCTGTACTGATTTCCTGACAAACTCTCTCCCATCCAGCCCTTTTTGCAGTGTGTGAGTCCCAGTCAACATGTGGAAAGTTAAAGTCACCTGCTATCACAACCTTGTGTTTCTTGCAACAGTCTGTTTTCTCTCTCTATATTTGCTCCTTTAAACCCCACAACTGTTGTGGTGGTAAAGGTTAATGTTATAGAGACCTTTGCTTATTCCTCAGTTCTACCCATAAACCTTACTTGACGAGCTGTCCCATCTGTCCTGATTGAGTGCTGCTGTGACATTTTCCCTGACTAGCAACGTCACACTCCCTCTTTAAACCCTCCCACTCGTCACATCTAAAACACCGGAACTCCGGAACACTGAGCTACCAGCCTGCCCCTCCTGCAACTAAATCTCACTAACTGCTACAGTGTCATAATTCCACGTGCTGATCCATGCCCTAAGTTCGTCCGCCTTTCCTACAATACTCCACGTATTGCAAAGTACGTAGCTCAGAGTATTAGTCCCACCATGCTCGATCTTTTGATTCCTGAATTTGTACGTAGTCTTTCTCCATGTCCACTATCTGTTTTGGCGCTCTGGTTCCCATCCCCTGCAGTTCTAGTTTAAACCCCCACACCCCTACAGCACTAGCAAACCTTCCTGCTAGGATATTAATCCCCCTCCAGTTCAGATGCAAACCGTCCCTGCCTTGGAGGAGAGGCTGGTGATTAAAAAAAAAACCTGGAGCCCCCTCTCCTTAGCCATCTGTTAAACTGACTGCTGTGGCTTCCCTCTGTTTGATCACCCGCCTCTCCCCCCAACAGTATCCAAAGTGGTACATCTATTGAGGGGAATGGCCACAGGGGTACTCTGCATTGGCTGCCCACCCCCTTTCACCCCTCCTGATGGTCACCCAGTTACCTGTGTCCTGCACCTTGGATGTGACTACCTCCCCATTTGTCCTGTCTGTCAACCCCTCAGCCACCCGAACGATCAGGAGTTGATTTATTTCTAGCTCCAACTCCTTAACGTGGTCTGTTGGAATCTGCAGCTGGATGCACTTCTTGCAGGTGTAATTGTCAGGGGCATCGGAGTTCTCCCTGCTCTCCGACGTCCTGCAAGAGGAGCATTCCACTGTCCTGCCTGGCATCCCCACTGATTGAAATATGCAAAAAGAAAGAATAAATAATTGGGGGGGGGGGGGGAATATCAACCTGTGGCCCAAGCTTCTCCTTGCTGAAGTCTCAACTCAGAGTGGACACTGAGACAACTCTGACACTGGCCCACCTGTACAATGGCCGCTCTCAAACCTAACAGCTTTTCATTAGACCTTGCCAAGTGCCCAATTTTGTGCAGCCAGTGCCTCCTCAGTTACTGTGACACATAAAATGTGCTGACTGCACCCCCCCACTCATTTCTTGTGCCTTCTTACCACCCTCATATTATCGCCACTGATTTGTGGCATAATCTGTAAAATTTCACTTGGTGTCCCTCCCCAGACGTTCACCCTCGTGCCACCCCAAACTGAATTCTGGTTTTTATCACCTGCGAATCCTCGGAGTAAAGTATTGTGGGAGTTATCGGAGGGTGTTTCCGGGGAAATTGCGTGCTGTTTTTAGTGACTGGGTGCTGTTTGCTTGGGCTCACGTACACACTAGGAGAAACTCAGCTGATCATTAATTCAGCAGTCCACATACGTTTTGGAAGTAGCTGGAAATTGAAGCACCCAGATGAAATCCTGTGCATTTCTCACTGTCTGGCAAAGCATCCAACACAAAGACCCGGACATTCTCCCTGCTCCCTCCTCCCGTTGGGCAGACCATACAAAAGCCTGAAGGAACGCACCACCTTGGCTCAAGGACAGCTTCTATTCCACGGCTGAAAGGACTTTGGTGTGTTCGGATGGCTTCTTGACAGAACTTGTCTTGGCCTCGCACTGCATCGACTGCCTTCACTGCCCTTTCTTTTTAACCGTAACACTTTACTCTGCGCTCTCTTCCTGCTTTTCCCTTGAGTGACCTGGGTGTACTGTTGCAGTTATACGTGTGTGGATAGCATGCAGAAGAAAGTCAGGATCAGGTTTATCATCACTGATGTAACATTGTGAAATTTGTTTTGTCGCAGCAGTGCAGGACCAGACTTAAAAATTGCTGTTACAAAATGAACTAGTGCACAAGAGGAATAACGTCGACCGTTTATTCATCGCCATAGATGCCGCCTGTCCTGCTGAGTTTTGTGTCTGTTGTTATAATGCAATAGCGTTCGTGGTTCTTGGACTTTTCAGAAATTTCTTCCGAATGACGAAGCTGTTCTTAAAACATTGTGTTGGTCTTCATGCTCCTCGACTCCATGTCCTTCCCTGACTCTTCATTTACTCCCCTTAATCTCTATCTCCCCCTCATTTCTGTCGCTAAACCCTAATCTGTCCCCGTGCTTCGCCCAAAACCATCCCCATGAGTCCAACCAAGCACCAAGTGTGGCTTGACTCCATCTTTGCTGGAAGACTGGGATATCGCATCACATCTACTCTCAGATCCAGGGTAATATATACACAATGCTGCTGGAGCTCAGGCACCATCTATGGAAAGGATGTTTCAGGCTGCTGGAGGTTCTGATGAAGGGCCTTGGCCCGAAATGTTGGCTGCTTATCCCTTTCCAGCATTTTGAACGTGCTACAATGGGACTGGGCATTTGAAGTTGCCCAGTACCTTGAGAATGAGCAGTGCAGATTGATTCACACTGATACTTAAAGTGTGGTTTTGGTTAAAATAGTAACTTAAGGTCCCAGATGGAGACCTTCCTGTGATACTATTTTGGGAAAAAAAATCGGAAGAACTGTCTCCCCAACATCCTGTTCGATGTTTAATTCTCCGTCACTGAGCTCCCAAGATCTTGTGCTCAAATAAGTTTTAACTTGCAGCAGTGGCTGCAATTCTGAAGTTTTTAATTGTTTGTGAAACACTTCATGTTTTGTGGTCTGGATGTTTTAGAGTGTAAGCTCTCATTCTCACATTGAAGTGTGGTGCTTTGATCACGATTCTTTTTTTTAAAAAAAGCCCAGTAAATGCTGAACAGGAGAGAGAAGACACACATGATCTTTTTCTCTCTCAATGATAGCATGGGAAGTTCTGATTAGTTTTCCCTGTTTAATGTATTTTCAGTCCAGAACTTTGAAGAGATGTCTACACGTTGTTTTTCCATTGGGCAATTGTAGAATGTTTAGTCGTTTATTCAGCATACGACACAGACGATGTAAGCTTTGTGTGCGACGTTGCCTAAGAGAATCTTTTTCCTGAAGGGTACAGCTTCTGTTGGATTGAAATACTGGGTGCAAAGTTTAAAGTAAACTTATTATCGAAGTTTGTATACTTGTCACCATATACTGTCTTGAGATTCATTCTCTGGCAGTAAAACCAGAGAAGTACACTGGAATCCATGGAAAAACTACACACAAGGACTGACAAACAACCGACGTGCAAATGCAAATAAAGAAACAAATAAACAATACTGAGAACAAGAGTTGCAGTATCCTTGAAATGGAGTCTGTCCGTAGGTTTGTGAAATCCGTTCGGAGTTGAGGTGAGTGAAGTTATCCACTCAAGTGTGGAGAAAGCTGAAAGCAGACCGTCCTTAGCATAATTTATACATCCTATTTCTAGAAATATGGCATTCTCTTCAAGGAAACGTTGATCTAACTGAAGTTAAGCTCATATTTTATAAACAATGGAAACAGATAGCTCTCTAACATGCAAATTGATGTTGTTTCTCTATGCATTCAAGTTGGTGTGCGTGGACTGCTGGGAGCCGTGGTGGTGATGTTTCTGATATGATCTGTGTCCTGCCATCCATTGAAATCCGCTTTAGTGGCTCTCCAAAATGACAGCATCTTTGTAAATTATTAAACAAGTGATGCTGTTTAATTTATTTCTTATAAGTGAGCGTGTTTCTAATTTATCTCCATCATGGTGCAGTGCAGTAAATACATGGAAAAGCAATATTAATTTGCATATTCAGGTGCTCATTTCCATTATTTATACATTACAAGGGAATTTAAATTAAATCAACGTTCCCCTGAAGAGAATTCCTTGCAGCACACAAAGTGCTGGAGGAATTCAGTGGGCCAGACAGCATCTATGGAAATGAATAAACAGTTGACGTCCACTGTTTACTCTATTCCATAGATGCTCTCTGACCTGCTGAGTTCCTCCAGCATTTTGTGTGTTGCTGTGGATTCCCAGCATCTGCAGAATTTCTCGTGTTGACGGGTGCCTTACAAAGTGCTTTCCTAGAAGTGAGGGTGAAGGAAGCTGTGTTTTCCCTAACTGCTCTTCGGAGTTGCTTCTGCATCTTCTCTGGTAAATAATATTGTGCATCATGTTCATGTGACACCCCCCCCCCCCGGGCGTGTGGTCTCCCACTTCTAAACACGAAACCACGGCTTGCTTCCCATGCCGTCTATAGTTCGGGCTTCGTATAGAGCCAGTCTAAATGCAGTGAGATTAAGCCACTCATTTATTGTTTCTGCTGTTCCATTAGAGTGGATTGCAGAAGCAGAACGTCTCTCTGAAGTTAGACTGCAGCTCGAGGAAGGCTATTTTTCCGCATGAGAATATTGGTCTGTAATTTGTAAGAGGAGTGGTGGTTCATGCACTTAATACCCTTCCATTCAGTGGATCTGGTCGCAGTGGGGGTAGATCAGTGACCCAGATAAGCCCATATGGGAAACTGGCCCTTTGGCCCATCGAATCCATGTCAAACTGCTATTCTGCTAGGTTCCATCAACACAAACCTGGACCTCCGCCCCGTCCTATCATTGTACAGTACTTACCAAACTTTCTCTTAAATGTTGAAATTGAACCTGTATCCACCACTTCCACTGCCAGCTCGTTCCACACTCACCAAAATCTGAGTGAAGAAATTCCCCCTTGGATTCCCCTTGTGTTTAACCTTTCGCCCTCAACCTATAACCTTTAGTTGTAGTGTCACCCCACCTTGGGGGAGGGGAATAAAGGTCTGTTTGCTTTCATCCCATCGATACTCATAATTTGGTACACTTGACTGTCTGTGGTTAGGGCAGCAATGAAGATCCTCCATCCCTGTCTGTGTAGAAGGATTCTTCATTGCTACTTCCATAACAATTGTTTGGTGACCGGTTGGTTTTGTTAGCCCTCAGCTGACCCCACCCCACCCCACCCCAATGAGCCTGGAGGACCTGCGGACCACTCTTCATTTGGCTTCTACCCCGTGACATGTTTGGAGAGGGTGACCCGACCAAGAGCCAAAGTATAAACCCCTGACTCCAGCCATTGAGGCACCCAAGCTTCCAAACCCTACGACAAGGGTTGTGGTCCTCTTGGAGGTAACTTGTTAAACCTCTAATAAATCTCCTCTCATCCTCCTACACTCCAGGGAGTGACACCCTAACCTATTTGACTGTTGGAGTGGAACAAGGCCATTTGGCCCATTGAGTCTGTCTCACCAATCATGGATGATTGATCTTCCTCTCGACCTCATTCTGTACCTTGTCTCCTTAATGTTTGGCACTCTTACAAACCTTGTTTTCTTTCAGTTCACATTGTCTTACTAGCGACACTAACTTCTGCTGCAGCGCTCCTAGTTCGGTGATTGGCCAGATTTCCTGCACTTGGCCGATGGATTGAGTACAACTTCGGAGAATTATGAGTAATTTTTTTTGTTGTTGTTGTCAGAGGATGCCTTGCACGAGGCCCCACCTAAAGGGGTGGGGCTGGGAGAAATGGAATGTGTACCTTTGCAAGAGTGGGTGTGGAGAGGACGTTTCCAATGGTGGGGGAGTCCAAGAGCAGAGGACGCAGCCTCAGAATAGAGTTGTCTTTTAGAATGGGGATGAGGAGGAATTTCTTTAGCCAGAGAGTGGTGAATCTGTGGAATTTGTGGAGGCCAAGTCATAAGGCTTGATAGATTCTTGATTAGTCGGGGCATGAAGAAGGCAGGAGATTGTGGCTGAGAGGGAAAATGGATCAGCCATGATGAAATGATGGAGCAGACTCGATGGGCCAAAATGGCCTAATTCTGCTCCAATGTCTTATGGTTGTATGGTAATATGATGCACATATGTGTGGTATTATGCAGGCCATGGTATAGATTGTAGAAAGGACATCACATATCCATGTAGAGCAAATGCATGGATAAGTGATACAGTTGCCCTCTGTGCTCCTTGAAGACAGAATCGGGTTTATTATCACTGAAATGTTGTGAAATTTGTTGTTTTATGTCTGTAGCACAGTGCACTACATAAAATGTACTACAGGTTACAGTAAGAAATGTATAAATAAGTAGTGGAAAACTGAACTAAACGAGGACAGTTTCACAAATTCCTGTAATGTGAATCCTTAAAAAAATAGTTGCATTTGTTTCTTTTACATTAACGATCATTAATTATTTTTCTCTGTGAGTGAATGTTTCTCAGATGTTTTGAATTTCCACTATCCAAACTGCTGTAATTTGGGTACACTGTAGAGGTTTAAGCAGAATCTCAATAGTGAAAAATATTTGCATATTAATTAGAGAAAATATCAATTTAAATTTGTAGAAATATAACACTAAGGTAATGCATAAATTAATTGGTCTGTTCAGCATTTTAATAAAGCGGTAATTTCTCGAAGACCTAGGTACATATTACTCATTAATTTAAAGGCACTGAAGGTAGCTCCTCAATCCACCACCGTGACACGCTGGGCAGGAAGGTTATTTTATTGAAACCTGTAATTTTTTTCAATATTTCATCTTATTGCAGAGATGAAGTAGATTAAGGGACTCCCTCTTTGCTCAGGGCCATATGTTCATAGAACGGAAACTGCAAGAGTGTTAAAGGAAGTAATGTATCTTTAAAATGTCAAGATATCCCCCCCCCACCCCCGTAACCTTTGACGCCCTTACTAATCAAAAACTTATCTAACTATGTTTCAAATATACCCAGTGACTTGGCTCCGCAGTTCTCTGTAGCAATGAGTTCCACAGATGCACCACCCACTGGCTAAAGAGATTCCTCCTCATCTGTTCTGAAGGGACGTCCTTCTATCCTGAGGCTGTGCCCTCTGGTCCTAGACTCCCCCACTACTGGAAACATCCTCTCCACATCCACTCTATCTTGGCCTTTCACCATTCGATAGGTTTCAATGAGATGCTCCTCATTCACTGAACACTGGCGAGTACAGTCCCAGGGCCATCCAACACTCCTCATTTCCGGGATAATTCTTGTGAGCGGCCCTTCCAATGCCAGCACATCCTTTGCATTTCTATGTGAAAGTGAGTGAGCATTACTGCGCGTTACAGCTCCTGCAGGACGGAGAGCATAATGAATAGCAAGAGACAGAACGTCATGGCTTCCCCAAAGCTGCATGCACAAACTTTTGACAGATTTCTTTGGTTAGTCATTAACCTAACCCAGCTGACACTTCTCTCCCATTGTCAGTGAGACTGCCTCATGGCCTTGGCATGTTTTAAGAATTAGATTTGGAATTTTGTTGGTCTATGAATTGCCAGTCAAACCAGTTGCCTGAGGCTCAAAACTGAGTGGAAAATTTAAGACACGTTCCAAAGAGATTTAGCTTTTCAAAAAAAAAAGTGCACAGAACCAAGATGTAGATTAATTAACTGAAAGGAATGGGTGGTGGTAAACTGGGACAACTGGTTCCTTCCGAGCTTTTAATGAACTGTTTTGATTGAGGCAGCTTCAGTCATTAGAGGGTGCCTTTGGCGATGGTGGTCATGTGGAGTAATCATCTGCTGGATGTAAAGTTCAAACTAACCTGGGCCCAGGCTGTCTGATCTGAGGATACGTAACTTCCACGCCTGACTGACCTCGCTGCAGGTACCATTGTCCAGGGAATCCTGCCCCAGGTACACACCACATGTCCCCCTGATCCAGAGTTACGGGTTTGATCAAAACATTTGCTGAAATAAGCAGCATTTACTAACTTTAGTACAGTGAAATACTGATCTGGCTTCGCTCTACCAGGCACCACTTGGTGGACCAAATTGTGTACTTGCCTTACAGAGCCTTCAAAAGGGACCTGAGGGCCAACATCTCTGCGCGGAGCATCTATGTAACAAACTGGCAGAGGAAGTGGCTGTGGCAGGCACAGTAATAACATTTAAAAGACAGATGTGGGAAAACCAGACTAGCAGAGAAACACAGGCAGTTGGTGTTTTGGTCCGAGACCGTTCTTCAGTTCATTTGTTTGGGACGGCCCAACCCACATGCGTGTGAAATATTTGAGACGGTAGATGCTGGAGTCTGGAGCAATAAACAATTTGGTGGAGGACCAGCAGGTCGGACAGCGTCTGTGTTATGCTTCAGTTGACTGGAATCTGCCGAGTTACCCCGTGGTTTGCCCTTTGAAATATTTGGTATGGTGGTGTTGGATTGGGTTGTAGAAATGTTACTTGCCTTGTAGTTTAACTTTATTATGATTTGTATCTTTGTATAGTTACCTGTATACCTATGTTATTAGTGTTTGCAGTTTCCTTTTCTGGAAGTTTAGTTTCATTGGTGGGTATCGCGTTATTTGAATAGGGGCTGTCTAATTGGTTAACTGTTATCCATGGAAATTCGGTGGAATTACCAATCAGATCCAAGAAGATGAGACCACATTGGCTGTGTCTCTTTGTACTTTTCCCTGGCACCAGGGATCCCTTCTTCCTCATTCTTCCTCTCTCTTCCCTTGGTTTGCTCTTGAAATGCTTAATGAATGATTGTAAGTTTTATGTCTCTTTCAAAGAACCTCTGATCAAAAGCATCAGGGGCCAGCAGTGGCGAACTCTAAATGCTGCGTGTTACTCTGTGATTGAGTGATGTAGCTGGCAATCAGCAGTGGTCAGGGCTAAGAGAAGGGGAGTTGTTTAAACTTGTCAGCTGACCAACAGATTGATTATCAGCCTATGACGATGTGACATTCAGTTTTCTTTGAAACTGAGTGGAGTATAGGCTTGAATTGAATTGACTTTATCACTTACATCCTTCATGTACATGAAGAACAAAATTCTTTACGTTACGTCTCTGTCTAAATGTGCAATTTATAGTAATTTATAATAAATATATAGAACAGGATAGTCAATTTAACATAGAAATACAGTAGTGTCAGCATGACTTAATCAGTCTGATGGCTTGGTGGAAGAAGCTGTCCCGGAGCCTGTTGGTCCTGGCTGTTATGCTGCGGTACAGTTTCCCGGATGGTAGCAGCTGGAACAGTTTGTGGCTGGGGCGACTCGGGTCCCCAATGATCCTTCAGGCCCTTTTTACACACCTGTCTTTGTAAATGTCCTGAATAGTGGGAAGTTCATACCTACAGATGTGCTGGGCTGTCCGTACCACTCTCTGCAGAGTCCTGTGATTGAGAGAAGTATAGTTCCCCTATCAGGCAGTGATACAGCCAGTCAGGATGCTCTCAAATGTGTCCCTACGGAAAGTTCTTAGGATTTGGGGGCCCACAGCAAACTTCAACCTTCTGAGGTGAAAGAGGCGCTGTTGTGCCTTTTTCACCACACAGCTGGTGTGTACAGATCACGTGAGATCCACAGTGATGTTTATACAGAGGAGCTTGAAGCTGTTCACCCTCTCGACCCCAGGTCCACTGAGTCAATGTGATTCCCTCACAATGGGTAGTAACAAGAACTGGAAATACCTGCTAGGTCAGACTGCATCTGAGGAAAGGGAAACTGACTTAAAATTTCAGGTCAGAACTGAAAAGAAACTAAAGCCTCAGTGAGGGATATGTCTGTGACAGGGTAAAACTAGGCTGGTGATGGGGATAAGCTGAAAACAAGTTTATCTGGTTGGGGAGCTGTCAGAGAGTGAGACAGATGAAAGTACACATGAGTTGAGAAATGCAGAGCAGACGGACGAGTCCAACAAGTCAGACTGGGCATTTCCCCCACTCCCAAAACAAAAGGGAGGGGTGGGGAAAAAAAGCAAGTGGGATCTAGTGTTACAGATGAATGAATGACACAGACTGAGGTACCAAATTACCTGAAGTTCTAGCACCCAGTGTTTCTGTCACGTAGTGCAATGGCCTTCATTTCGAGGGGACCGGAGCATGAAAGCAAGGGTGTAACGCTGAGCGCTTTGTAAGGTGTTGCTCAGTCTTAATTTGGAATATTGTGAGCAATTTTGGGCCCTGTATCTAAGGAAGGGTGTGCAGGCCCTGGAGAGGGTCCACAGGGAATGATCCTGGGGATGAAAGGCTTAACATGTAATTTCTCTGATGTGATTTGATGTCTTTTTGCCTGTACATAATGGAGTTCAGAAAGAAAAGGAAAAATCTCATTTAGACCTACTGTATGCAGATAGGTATAAATAGGAATATGGAGAAGATGTTTCCATTAGTAGGAGAGTCTAGTATCCCTTTAAAACTGAGATGAGGGGTTTCTTCAGCCAGAGGGTGGTGAATTTCTGGGTTTCATTGCCACAGAGGGTTCTAGAGGCCAAGTCAATGGGAATTTTTAAGGGAGCGATTGATAGGCCCTTGATGATAAGGGGTGGAGGGGGGTGTGGACTAAGACGTGTGGAGAAAAGATGGGAGAATGCAGTTGAAAAAAAATTAGCCATTACGAGTAGAGAAGACGATGGGCCAAATGGCCTAATTCTGCTCCAGATGAAGGATGATGCGCTGAGCCATGTTGTACAATACAGGTTTCTGATTGATAGGTCAGAGTTGGGTGGGGGAGGGGGTGTTGGATGCAACCAGGATCTAGGGGTCACCCTGTGGACTGCACGCAGTTGTTCCACAAGGTGATCTCCCGTTCTCCCTTCCTCCGGTGCAGAAGGGAGATCACGCAGTGACCAATGAATGCAGTGCACTGGATCGGAAGAAGAGCATGTTGATCAATGTTTCAGCTGTAAAGAGTCTCTGGATGGGGGGGGGGGGGGGGAGGGAGGGAGGTGTGGCCCCCTGTATATCGGTGAGACCACTTAGCCGAGCACCTACGCTCTGTCCACCAGGAAAAAGCGGAATCTCCCAGTGGCCACCCACTTCAATTCTACTTCCCATTTCCATCCGACATGTCAATCCGCGGCCTGCTCTACTGCCGCGATGAGGCCACGCTCAGACTGGAGGAGCAACATCTCGTGTTCTGTCTGGGTAGCCTCCAACCTGATGGCATGAGCACCGATTTCTCAAACCTCCGGAATTTGCTCCTTTCCGTAGATGGCTTGCAAAGTTCCTCCAGCATTTTGTGTGTTTAGCCTCTATGGACAGTCGATGTTTCTGGTTGGAACCCTCCATCTGGATCCCTTCAGAGCAAATCTGAAACCCTACCTGCTGCTAGGTTTTAATGAAGAACCCTTTGGCCATCTGCCCTACCTTCCTCTTTATGGGCTCAGTATTAAAGAGCAATAAAACTGCACGTCATGTTCCTTTGGGCCTGTCTTTGCGATGAAGCTCTGATAGAGATGGCACCCAGTCAGATGCTGGTATTCACTCAGTTAATGGTGTGACTGTGAGTAGCTCCTTTAGACTTTAATTTGTGTAAAGAATTATTAGAAAATCCAAATGAAACCTTGAAATAAGTGTGCTAATATAAGCTGTGTACCCTGCCCGTGACTGACCTTTGCCCGAGGAAAAGCTCCGTTTCAGTCTTCGTTTCTTGTTGCCCAGCCCTCGAGCGAGTTGACTCGGCAATGTGCAGATTTGTGCTTTACTGCTTGTGGACTTTGCCCAGTGAGTAATTATGCTTTTCCTGTTGAGGGTTTTGTCCACGTCAGTCTTTGCTCACAAACTGTGGCTCCTGAACCATGTGGAACCCTTCAAAGCCCAGGTGATGGAGCCTCAAAGGAAGGTTACCAACTCCACATGAATTAATGTCTAATCCTAGGAAAGCTAGGGAGCCCTGAAAATTCTTTAATGAGAGGTGCTTCTAGGAGTACTTCCCTTTTCTAGTAATAGAATTGTTGTGCAAGTTGGGAAGCGGGAAAATTTATCTTGCCCGATGTCCAAATCGTCCACAAAGTCTGATAGCTAGGAAGCTGGTGCACCCATTGTGTACGAGCCTGACCAACATCTCGTACGAGAAGGCATGCATTTAAGGCGAGAGGGGGTGGATTCAAAGCAGACATGCAAGACAACTTTTTTTTAAATGTAGGGAGGAGTGGGTGTCTAGAATGCTCTGTTGGGGTGGTGTTGGAAAAGCATATGGTTATGCAGAGAAAGGAGCTATATTGTTTGTGTTCAGGCCGAAGGGGTGAGGTGTCACTATCTTAATTAGTTTGGCCACAGTGCCTCTACCTGTGCTGTGCTGTTCAAAGGCACGATTACACAATCTTGCCTTATTTTTGTGTCAGTTTTGCTGCCTTCTTCCCAAAGATCGAACATTTCATCTTGTGTGAAGGAGCGTGCCAGGTCCTAAAGCTGTACAGCATGGAAACGCGGGGCTCCTTCAGCTCACTGTCCACGCTGTCTCTCGCCCGTGAGTACGATGGTTCCCTAAGGGGCTGTCGATTGCTGGGTGCTCATGACTGATCCGGGATGGCTTGGTGGAAGAACAAGCTGGATCAGGACAGTCTGCAGTCATATCACCCAGGGATGTCCAGCGCAACGGCTTGAGCCGTAATCATTCTTTTTTGTGTGTGACTGTGTGTCTTTTTGAATCGTAACCATGTGTGCTGTTGGTAATGTGTTGGCACCTTGCTGCCAGAGGAGTGCTGTTCCATTTGATTATGGTTGAGTGATGATTGGACGTATTCCGGTGCAGTGTGGACGAGAGTTAGTGGTGGCTGTGGTTAGTGCTTAGGCCTCTTGGTTGTCCAGTCTCTCCTTCCATAGCTGTTGCTTGCTCTCTTCCAGTGCAGTGAAGGTCATTCTCATCTAACATAACATCCTCTTGAACAGATTTCCCCCAGGTGCAGTGTCTTCCCAGCTTTTACATGTAATGTTCAATTTCTTCAGGCTGATTTTGATGTATTTTAAGCGTTCCCCTTGCCCACCAGGGACTCGCTGATCTTCCTCCTCCAACTAGGAGTGAAGGATCTGTTTGGGGAGGCGTGAGTTAGGCGTCCGGATGACGTGACCGATCCATTGGACTTGATGTTACTTTATCATGGTGCTGTTGGTGTTGGCCTCCTCCAGTGCGCTGGTGTTAGTGTGTCTGTCCTTCCAGCCGGTCCTCAAAATCTTTCATAACGACCATCTACACTCATCCTGTGTTACTCCACTTCTTTGTTTTCTCCATGTCAGCTGCCTCCACCTCCACGCGAGGAGCGGTTTACTGTTAACCTGTCGAGCAGCGCGTCCGTGGGAGGAAACTGGAGCATCCGGAGGAAACCCATTCAAACACGGAGAACGTGTGAAGCCCACACAGCCAGCTCCGGGGCTGAGGACTGCACGTGTGTCGCTGCTGGAGCCGTGGGCCGGTAGCACTGCGGGCTGCATCAACGGTTCATTACCGGCCCCTGCTGATTTCCTTCCTGTCACTCAGATGAAATTCAGCTCACTCAGCACAGGCATTTAAAGGTGTTTTTCTGAACCTAGTATTATGTTGTATGACCTACACTTAATTTAGAACTGATTGCCTTGACACTTCCTGCTTGAATGCTGTCATCCAGTTATCTTTGTATCCAGATCAATTCACCTCAGCTCTGAGCTGAGTCCACGTCCTATGGACAGACTCACTTCAAAGGACTCTACAACTCATGTTCTCTCTATTATTAATTGTATTTTTATTTGCATAGTTCGTCTTTTGCAAATTGCTTGTTTGTCAGTCTGTGTGCAGTTTTTCATTGATTCTATTGTACTGTGAATGCCTGCAAGAAAATTAATCTCAAGGTAGCATTTGCTGACGTTGATAACAAATTTATTTTGAACCGATCTTGTGGGATTCGGTTTCAACAGGATAACTCGCAACAATGTTCTATCAAGGTTGTTTAATCTCATTTCCAGTACACAAGTGTGAAGGAGAATAAATGTTACTCTGCACCACACACAGTAAGATAAAGCACACAAAAATAAAAAAACACAATAAATATAAGTACATAAGCTATCTTACATACATTGATTTGACTATTGATATCTTGGTCAGAAATGTTTCTAGTACTTAAAACAGCAATTTTGTCTTTTAAGAAGATGCTTGTGATCCAGTCTGCTAATCTAATCCCGCTGCACTGTAAAATGCATTGCTGATGGGGGTGGGAGGGGGACAGGAAGTACTCTGTATTGCCTTGTTACCACTAACCTGATCCAGTGTAGAAGAACTGTGGGGAAGATGTAGAGTGAATGTGGTTGGATAAAGCAAACACGAGGAAATCTGCAGATGCTGGAAATTCAAACAACACACACAAAATGCTGGTGGAACACAGTAGGCCAGGCAGCATCTATAGGGAGAAGCACTGTTGATGTTTCGGGCTGAGACGTCGACAGTGCTTCTCCCTATAGATGCTGCCTGGCCTGCTGTGTTCCACCAGCATTTTGTGTGTGTGGCTGGATAAAGGCAGCTTTAGATTGTGTCTGGTCAGTTGGTCATCTCTGACATTCTGCGGTACAACCCTGACCACTTGATCTGCTATTAGCGTGCAGATACGGTTGCTTTAGCCAATGACAGTGACTGCGGTGTAAGGCTATAAACAAATATTCCACTTTCACCCTTATTCCACCCTTGAGATGGGTATGTAGATCCCTGGAGTGGTGCAGCAACGTAACAGGCCCTTCGGCCCATTGGGTCTGTGCTGACCTTCAACAACTCACTTGCACTAATCCCTTTTTCAGTCTGCCCACATTCCCTTCAATTCTCCCCCCTCAGGGACATTTACGGCAGCCAATCCACCTGCCAGCCTGCATGGCTGACACGATACAGTTGCTAAGTCATCCGAGCATCATTTGATTGCTGCAAGTGACTGACAACAGCCAGAAATCCCTGATGTAATTTGTATTTTGCAATGTGGTTAGAATAGAAGATTGCGAAAGGATACAGTGGGATATGGAGCCAGTCTGTACTGGAATGTGCTGCTTTATACGATGGTTTTAATCAGATTTCAACACTGAACTGGATGTAACCTGGAAGAGAAGAATGGAGTTCTGGCTGTGGACAGAGCACGGCAGTGATTTGCTCACATTGGACTGGGTCGCCTCCTGTCCAGTCGGCGTGATTGGTCCAGGTGTACATTTTTTGAATCTGAATGTGGTTTCACCGAATGTCAAAGTCAGGTTTATTGTCATATGCACGAGTGGAGAAACTTGTGCAACACACGGATGCTTTTATGGAGGTGAATAAACAGTCAACGTTTCTGGACGAGCCCCTTCTTCAGGACTGGAAAGGAAGGGGGCAAATGAGCTAGAATAAGGTGGTAGGAGGGGAGGAAGTTCAGCCTGGCAAGTGATGGGTGAGACCAGGGAGGGGGTAGGTGGGTGATTTCTCCCCTCCTCCCTTTTCCATTTTCTTTTTCCAAATATTTTAATTAAATTTCATATACATAAATAGAGTTCATAAGGATGCTTATTATAAATCAAAATAAGATAGCACAAAATGCATACAGTCACGGTATCCCATATTGATAATCAATGAATTGAGTAATGAAATACACTAGTGTGGTTAATTTTTTTAAAAAAATCTACACCCCCTACCAAGACAAAGCTGGTTTGGTAAAAAACAAGAGAAAAAGAAAAGAGTACTTCACCATATAGTGTTTTATAATAATAGCCCAGATCTATATTTTAATAACAATTCAAAGATTTTTAAAATAGTTCAGAAAGGGTCCCTATAGCGTTTGAAAATCTTGGTTGGAATCAGAAATCGAACAACGACTCTTCTCTAGATTTAAACATGACATAACATCGCATAACCATTGTGCACGTGTGGTGGGGGGCGGGGGGGGGGGGGCAACCTCCTTCCATTTAAGCAAGGTCGCCCTCCTAGCCATAAGAGAAATAAAAGCCAGTACCCGTGAATGAGAAGGCTCCAAGATTATAACTCTTTCCTCAACAATACCAAATAGGGCAGTTAAAGGATTGGGCTTAAAACTAACTTTAAAAAGTACAGAAAAAGTTTGGAATACATTTCCATTTTCCATTCTGGTCTCCCTGTCTCCCTTTCTCTTCCCTTTGCCCTCACATCACCCTAACTGTCTCTTCTCCCCCACCCCTTCCTTTTCTCCCATGGTCCAGTCTCCTCTCCTTAGATTCCTCCTTCAGCCCTTAACCTCTTTCACCTATCACCTCTCAACTTCTCACTTCATCTCCCCCCCCCCACCCACCTGGCCTCCCCTATCACCTGCCAACTTGTATGCCTACTGCTCCCCCACCAACTTTCTTATTGAGTTCTATTCCCCTTCCTTTCCAGCCCTGATGAAGGGTCTCAGTCTGAAATGTCAACTGTTCATCCCAGTCCATAGATGCTGCCTGACTTTGAGCTCCTCCAGCATTTTGTGTCTGTTCCTCAAGATTCCCAGCATTCTGCAGAATCTTTTACAGCAATGGACAACTTACTACAACACCATCAGGGGCACAAAGCAATGTAAAAGCACTATTCATGAGAAAATACAAATTAAGTTAATTATACACAATTTTTACAAGAGAACACAGTTAGAACAAAACAGGCCAAGTGATCATAGGGTTGCTAAAATGTCGTGGTGATTAGGGTTTTGCCAGCTGGTTCAAGAACTGAGTGATTGCAGGAAAATGGCTGTTCTTGAACCTGGTGATGATGCTTCAGGCTTCTCTACCTCCTGCCCAGTGGTAGCTGTGGAAAGACGGTGTGCCTCAGCTGGTGGGATCTTTCATGGATGTTGCCTTCCTGAGGTAGTGCCTCCTGTAGATAGATGTAAAGCTGGTGGGGTGGAAGGTGCCAGTGACGTGTTGACCGGAGTCCATTACTCCGGGTGGTTCTTGCATTCGGACTGACGCAGCCAGTCAGGATTCTTCCAGCAGTACATCTGTAGAAGTGTGTTGGAATGTTCAGTGACAGGCCTTAACTTGCTTTTTAAAAAAAATAATGTCAAGACACTGGTGTCAACCTGTAACTGTTACCTGCTCAGTTGAGGAAAAACACCAGAGACACAAAATTACCTCTGAAACGGTTTTTATTCAGAGAGGAGTTCGCAGCCCCACGCACTTCGGGCGTAAGGTAGCCAACTCCCAATTTGTCGGTTTACGAAGGTCATACTTATACCCAAAAGCAGGGTACTACATTCGCAAATATGGTTACCGATTCGAATCCATCAATTGATTGGCTATTGCATAGCTAAGCATGTGAAATACTCAGAATTTAGCAAAGGTTAAAGTGTAACACCTAGAATTAATACTGACGTACTTCAGGACACTTGAAATAGGTATCCTCAAAATGTTTTGCCAAGTACATTGTCTTGTGGTCGTAGTTTTCCTTTTCCTTGTGGTCTCCACGTCTGGCCTGGCTACCTCTCCTTACTTCCCCAATGACGTACCTCTCTCTTGTCCTGTCTACATATTTTGCTGCACTTACCCCTCGCCCTGTCCCTCTACACGTACCCCTTACCCTCTTCACATTCTCACTGGCATGCTTTACTTATGATTGTATCTATGGACCGAGCCTTGGATTGGTCATCCTGCATGTTAACACCCAGGAAATCAAAACTGTGATTCTCTTCTGCTGATCCATCTCCAACGCAGACTGGTGTACGTTTGTCCTTGTCGTCCTCCCTGAAGTCAACCATCAGCTCCTTAGTTATGCTGGCATCGAGCGAGGGGTTGTTGTTGCAGCGCCACACAGCCAGGCGTCCCAACTCTCTCCATCGCCCCTTGTGATTCGTCCAGCAGCAGTGGTGCCATTGGTGAATTTGAAGATGGTATCGGAGATGTATCCGGACTACCAGGACTGGAATGAAAGCACCGGAAGAATGGAGACACAAACGAGAGAATCTGCAGGGGCTGGAAATCCGAGCAACATGCACAAAATGCTGGAGGGACTCAGCAGGCCAGGCAGCATCTATGGAAAAGAGCAGTGTCGACATTTTGCCCCGAAATGTCGACTACTCTTTTCCTAGGTGCTGCCTGGCCTGCTGAGTTCCTCCAGCATTTTGTGTGTGTTGTTAAGTATGGAGAGTAACCTTCCCAGATTCTAATCTAGCTCACTTTCCTAAATATTTTCCATTGTAACTGGTTTTAGACTTATTTTTTTAGCCATCCGATTAACTAAGTGATTTTCACCTGAGCTGCTAATTGCCAACGTCGACAGTGCTTCTCCCGGATGCTGCCTGGCCTGCTGTGTTCCACCAGCATTCTGTGTGTGTTGTTGCTTGAATTTCCAGCATCTGCAGATTTCCTCGTGTTTGAATTATAGGTGTTCCTCAGTTTCCATAGTTAGATAAGACTGGTTCGGACAAGCGTCTCACCTGTATTGAGATGGGGCAAAGAAAGTGATTTTAATTATTCTGTAGGTTTGCATTGTGGGTGAATTTGAATGTCCGTATTGTTCGTCAGTGCTGAGGTTTTCTTTTTGTCCAGGAATGATCAGACTGTTGTAGCTAATGCCAGAACCTACCTTTATGTCAGAAAGTGCAAGAAGGAGACTTGATTAGGAATTTACTGGGAGCTGCTGGTTTAAGCCTCCTCTTCCCTCTGTGCATTGAGGCATTTCTTGCTTCCTAATTTGCCAGTGTGCCTTGTACTGTTTAAGGCTGCATTACCATTGCCTCCCCTCTCCGCACACTAATACTGCCCAAGCCTGTCGAGCACAGGTGTGGGGGTGAAAATATTTGTGTTCTGCATGTCCCTACAAAAGTTGTGGGGGGGGAAAAAAGTCCATCAAGGGCATAACCTTCACCGTATCTTGACAACGTTTACAGGTGGCCTGACCTGAAGAAGGTGACATCTACCAGCAGGGATCCCTGGGTGTAACACGCTGTAAGCCAGTGATCATTAATGGAGAATGCGTGGAGCAGGTTAAGACCTACAAGTATCTGGGAGTACAGTTAGACGAGAAGCTAGACTGGACTGCCAACACAGATGCCTTGTGCAGGAAGGCACAGAGTCGACTGTACTTCCTAAGAAGGTTGGCGTCATTCAATGTCTGTAGTGAGATGCTGAAGATGTTCTATAGGTCAGTTGTGGAGAGCGCCCTCTTCTTTGTGGTGGCGTGTTGGGGAGGAAGCATTAAGAAGAGGGACGCCTCACGTCTTAATAAGCTGGTAAGGAAGGCGGGCTCTGTCGTGGGCAAAGTACTGGAGAGTTTAACATCGGTAGCTGAGCGAAGGGCGCTGAGTAGGCTACGGTCAATTATGGAAAACACTGAACATCCTCTACATAGCACCATCCAGAGACAGAGAAGCAGTTTCAGTGACAGGTTACTATCGATGCAATGCTCCTCAGACAGGATGAAGAGGTCAATACTCCCCAATGCCATTAGGCTTTATAATTCTACCGCCAGGACTTAAGAACTTTTTAAAAGCTATTATTAATGCTTTTTGAGATAGTGATTTAGATGCATATCATATTTTTTACTGAGTTAAGTATTGTATGTAATTAGTTTTGCTACAACAAGTGTATGGGACATTGGAAAAAAAGTTGAATTTCCCCATGGGGATGAATAAAGTATCTATCTATCTATCTAACAAATGGACGACACCGTGAGCTGCAACATTTCTGCATTCAGACTGTTTCATGAGAATGGGCCCTTTTGTTTTGTTTCTTTACTAACCATATAGTCAAATTAAGAATTATAAAGCTCAATCGTTTAATCGCATGTTGAGTACTGTTTGTTATTTTGTGGTACTGATTTGTAACGGGACGCATTGTGCAGCATCCACCCAAACGAGATTTCTTAATTTGGCCGGGCTGGGGGCTGTCACCCACCCTATATTAAGCTGTAGCTGAACTGAGAGTTACATGGGTCGTGTCCTCTTCTCAGTAACCTGATGTGTCACATCACCAGGTTCAGAAAGAACTGCTTCCTTATCATAAGCCAGAACCCACCCTCCAAGGAAATGCTCAGCGAGTTGCATAGACTTAATTGGCCAAATTGCTACCTGGTATGAGATGAGAGATGGCCTGATCAGTCCACACCAAGACTGCTGTCTGTAGATGCCTTGATGGGAATTGCTTGATACAAAGGTACCTGAAATGGGCTGAAGTTATCATGGTGGAACAGTTAAGCCCGTGAGAGCTGCTGGACCATGATTCGAAGTATGGCACTGCCAACTCGGTCGTCATGCATCTTTTCATTAACATGTCTTACAGTGCAGATACACGTTAAAAGAAATACAAGAAGAGATGCGTATTTTACTGTAGGTTGTATGAGTCATGCCCAAACCAGATTCTCTTTGCAAATGTTCTTTGAGCTTGCGTTTCTGTTCGAAGGGTCTGCAAATCCTGGGTCGCATACTTTGATCACTTTGGACTAAACCGTTGGGGTGAAACTCTTGCTTGCTATCAGTTATGGTTTGCTCTTTGCTTTAGTTTGTTGTTTTCCAGTCTCATTCTCGTTGTGTTTTTGTGATTCCAGTGACAGTGGGGGGACTTCTTCGTTCTGATGACAAGAAGTCGTCATCCGTTGGTTTCTGACAATCTTGATGTGATGAAATGGGATGATTTATTGCAGGACTTTTCCCCCTCAACTCTTCTGAAAGGTTAGCTGAGTGGCGTTTAGATTTTTCTAGATTCCTGGCAGATCTGTGGGGATTTTAAAAAAACAACTTCAGATGCACTTTTGCACATGCTGAGGCTACCTGGATTGAGAGACTTCAGTGCCTCAGGCAAATTGCCTGGGAGCAATTGAGATCAGGGTACCAAACCTGGAGCTACAGGAGACTGCAGATGTTAGAATCTGGAGCAACAAACAATCTGGCGTCTGTTTGAAGAGACCTTGGTGGGAGGAACAATCTGCTGGAGGAACTTGGTGAGTGGAGCAGCATCTGTTGGGAAGGAATTGTTGACGCTTTTGGTCCTGATGCAGAGTTTCGACTGCAGTTCCCTTCTCCTCCACAGATGCTGTTTGACCTGCTGAGTTCCTGCAGCAGGATGTATGTTGCTCAAAGTACCAAACTTGTTTGTGAAGCATTGTGTACAAAATGTAGTGCTGTAAGCTGACCTGAGATGTGACTTCTTCAGTCCCAGGCCAAGCTGCAGATCTGTTGCATCAATCCCACTGGGGATTTTGCCACCTGCGGGGCATGGGCATGGGCATCCTGCTTCTCAGTCGGCTAATGAAGCAGCTCGATACATTCTGGAGGTCAGAGCTGCTGGGAGCAATGCTGACATTGGATAGTGTGTGGGCTTGTTTTTTTTTAGTTGGGGCTGCTACATAGGCTTCTGCCTGTGGGTGCATTTGTATCACTGTGGCTTTGCTGTTTCAGGGTGTCACTCAGCGTGGGACAGCTTTCTGCGGAGAAAATGTTCCTTCATGGGAATGTATGTACTGTTCGACCGAATCATTTGGTGTACATGTCTTAGTGCTGAACTAACTTGTGATTTTGTCAAAATAAATGGGGTTCAGCTCTGCTGTTTCTTAGCATCGTAGTTCACCACAGCGCAGAAACAGGACCTGTGGCCCATCTAGTCCGTGCCAAACTGGTAATCTGCCTAGTCCCATTGGCCTGCACATGGACCATACCCCTCCATACCCCTCCCATCCATGTACTTACCCAAATGCTGAAATCAAACCTGCGTTCACCACTCCACTGGCAGCTTGCTTCACACAGGCCACCCTCTGAAATTCCCCCGATGTTCTTCTGAAGTGATTTTTGCTGGTGTAATTCCTAATGAAATGGAATGATCTTAAATACGTGCGGTAGATGTTATTTGTCATTTGGGTCCCCGATACCTCAGCTGTTTCATTTCTGAGTATCCTGGTGATATCGCCAGCAGCACCTGCAAGGCGTACTTATGATAAAACTTCACGATCTACGCGTTTTGTTTCTCGTGTTCCAGGCACACTGAATCGTATTAATTCTTGTTCCATATCCAGCCATTTCACGGCACAAAATCCCTATTCACCACGATGGTTTGAATAATTAGCTCTCAGTGGGGGAGGACTCTGTGGAATGAATTTGTGGGACCACATATAAAATGAGTCCAAATATTGTGCTTTATACTCCCTTTCTTCACTCTGTATTTACTTTTCAATAATTGTGTACCTGACGCAATGGCTGTGTGGCTCTAAGATACTTTTGATTTAGTTTTTGGGGTATGTTGATTTGAGAGGTAGGGTCAGAGTTTCTAGGGGGTGAGAAGCTCCCCCCCCCCCCACCGCAGTGGATTGTTTCAGTTGCTGAAGGACAATAGTACTATTGTGTTCACTTACAGCTGAGAACTACTGTCGACCACAGGAAGTTAATAAAGTACTGCTTGTTTCCCTTCCGCATTTCAGAATCGGGTTTAATATCACTGGCAAATGTCGTGAAAATTCATTTCAGTTTCAGACAGCGTTTCCTGGAGTCCCTTTGTGTGCTCTTTCAGGTTGAGCCTTGTAATGACATTAGCAAAGGGTCCATTCTCAAAAAAAGAGCAGCGTTTAGAGGGCTCCCCTCTAATATGCAGTGTCTGTTACCTGCTAGCATTGATTTATTCTTTGCGTTTCTTGCATTAGTCATTGTTATTCTTAATCTACTGCATAGCAACCTTAATGGTGAATGGAAGTGGCTTCCATGTGCTGAAGAGTAAGTGATCGATTCGTTCTCTTAGCGATCCAAATCCATTAAGAGAGAGGGCTTTTCAGTCCTTTATGTCTGCAGTTACTTGGAATAGCTTTTCAAATGCAGCTCAGATGTAGTTGTTTTTTTAAAATTACTTTTTTTCATGTTTGTAAGCATGGCTTTGGGGACAGAGAGGGGAGTTAGGGGTCAGGTTAGGGTTTAGGGACGGGGATGTGGGGGAGTTGAGGTCAGTCCAGAGTGTAAGTCTCCACTTTGCTTTGCCAGTGATGCGGATATGGGACACCACTGGGCATAGTGGTTGGCACAACACGGTACTAACGACCTGGGTTCAATTCCCGCGACAGCCTGTAAGGAGTTTGTACATTCTCCCTGTGACTGCGTGGGTTTCCTCAGGGTGCTCTATCTTCCTGTCACAGCCCAACGACGTACTGATTCGTAGGTTGATTGTCCTGTGATTAGGTTCGGGATTATTGGGGATTGCTGGGCTGCACAGCTTGAAGGGTGAAGGCCCCGTTCCCCACTGTATCTCAATAAAACAAAATGTCAGATGTTGGACTGGCAGAAAGTGGACGAGAACCCACCCCCTCAGCCCCAAACCCTGATCAGATGGGCAGTAGGAATGAGTTCTGGTTACCCCCTCGCAAATCATTGTTCACACAGTGGAAGAACAAGCTGGATCAGGACAATCTATAGTTATGCGACTCAGGGACTTGGGTTATATTATATCTTTTTCCTTTGTGACTATGTTTTTCTGAAGTTATAACCATATGTGCTATGTGCTTGCTGTTGGTAATGTGTTTTCACCTTGGCTCTGGAGGCACACCATTTTGTTTGGCTGTGTCAATGTACGTTTGAATGACACTTGAGTTTGTACTGGTGCAGGGTAACCACCATCAGATTTCTGAATGGACAATGAGCAGATGAACACTTCCTTACTATTTAAAAAAAAATTTGTCTCTTTGCACTATTTTTTAATATATATAGTACTTATTGTAATTTATAGTTTTTCAAGTTCTTGTATATTGCAAAACAACAAATTTCACAAGATATGCCACTGATATTAAACCTAATTCCGATTCAATCATGTCCATTCTTCATTCCCTGTGCTCCAGCATGCAGATGTAGACAGGTGCTGCCAGTCTCTCTTTGCTGGTCTTGTTTATTTTTAATGACATTGACATTTTCCCAATTTAAGATCTTCATACCAAGTCCAACCTTGTCTTTTTTTTTCAAAGCTACTTTGAAATATACCGAGTTATGGTCACTATGTCCAAAATTCTCCCCCACTGACTTAACAGGCCCCCAGGATAAGATCAAGGAAAGGATCTGTCTTTTTAGTCTGTCGAGATACTCAAGTTAGAATCCAGTTCAAAATCACTGGCATGCATCATGAAATGTATTGTTTTGCAGCAACAGTACATTGCAATAAAAATCTATAAATTACATTAAAATATATTTTTAAAAATTTAATTGGCGAGGTAGAAAAGAGGTTGTAAAAAGACAGAAGTAGTGAGGTAGTGTACATGGTTTCACTGGCCATTCGGAAATCCAACAGCAGTGAGAAAGAAACCATTCCTAAAATGTTGAGTGTGTGTCTTCAGGCTCCTGTACCACCACCTTGATGGTAGCAACGAGAAGAGGGCATGTCCTGGGTGATGGGGGCCCTTAATTTTCCCCAATGTCAGTACTGTGTCAAAGTGCTCTCCCGGAGACAGTTTTGAGGTGGTGCAAAGAGGGGTGTGCTAACATTTACAGGACTCTGTTGAAGCTGGCTTGGAGATGCTCCCTGAAGATGGTGAACCCAATAATTAAGGGAGCTATGATGAGCCGTCATTGTGAACCTGAGAAAAATCATTTAACCACAAGTACGTAATCACTTCAGTTGTGCTTTCTGATAGCTAATATCCAAGCTGAGGTGATCAAATGACGACAGGTATTTGATCATCACAGTGACAAAGTTGAGGGTTGTCGAGGTGGTGGGAATGAAGCCAGTGTCTGACATGGCAGAAGGCACTGCTGTTTCTCTGACACACACACAGACACACAGACACCCCCCCCTCCCAGGTTACATGGGCTGTTATTGGAGGGTGTCCCACATTAGAGGCTGAGTGATGGGAGAATCAGTAGGATCTGCTTGGTGCCCACACATATGCACCTTCTATCATTCTGCTTGTTACCCCGGAGCACATTCGTATTGTGGTGACTAATGCTGACGTCACATCTGGTGTGTTTCCAATCTGTGATTCTGTTTTCATATCAAATTCAGACGGATCTGCAAAAGCTGGCACTAAGCATCCTGCCTTATTGATCCTTTTCCCATAAAACTATTAAAAATTGGAATGCAGTCTTTCGTCGCCAATCACATTGTTTAGTAACTTTCAGCAGCTTGCTGGTCAGTTCTGCCTTGTACAGTATAAATACTCTAGTTGCTTATACAAGAGGAGCCCTGGGGAGGAGTGGACCTTTTCTATTGATTGGCAACATGATCGTCGACAGTGGCATATGGTTACAGACATGGAAGACGTTACCGTTTAGATTATGCAGCATGTGATTAATATTTAAAGCTACTTTATTAATGAAAAATTAATGTGCAAGTTAGAAACCATGAGATAGATTATTGAATGTGTTGGCTTGGAGAAATCTTATTGGGCCAAAGATTACAGCAAAGTATCTCTTGAAACAGTTTTCCTTAAATCTTGAAGCAGAAGACTTTTGCTAATTACCTACAAAGTTGTATTCACAATCTTAATGTCCATGATTGCATTGGTCTGATGAACTGAAGGACCGGACAAACTTGTGCAGAATTGGACTACAGTTGGAAATGGACAACGTTAGTTACTGTTTTAAAAGTCATTGCAACAAGATATGAGCTCATCTCTCAAAACCCATTTTGATATTGCGGAGGCATAGTTATATTCTTGGTAATGTTTGTCCAAACCATAACACATATGAGCTAAAGATTCTTGGAACTTTGTATTACGTTCTCTTGATGAAATAAAGCAGTTTCTGAGCTGTAGATTTGGTCAGATTGCACTCATTACAATCACACCATAGATTCTTGCATTTGCTGTTACAATTTAAAAATGCTCTGATCACATAAAAATCAAATGGGTTGGATTGCAATTTGATAACGTGCTTTCTGAAGGAATGGAAGGCTACTTTCAAGGTCCATTGGTATCTGTTTGAACAAAACTTTGCTCTGCCTTATCATTATATATTCAAAATAGTGCAATAATGTACACACAGTGGCCACTTCATTAGGTTCACCTGTACACCTGCTGACGTCAGAGGAGAACGGCCAGACTGGTTCCAACTGACGTGAAGGCGACGGTAACTCAAACAACCACGTGCTACAACAGTGGTGTGAGGAAGAGCAAGTCTGCAGGCACAACATGTAGTAGAAGCTCTAAGTCGATGGGCTACAGCAGCGGAAGATCAGGAACATGCGTTCAGTAACTGCTTTAATAACTACAGAAGGTACCTAATAAAGTGGCCACTGTGTTGCATCCTGGCCCCAGAGGAACGGTGTTTCATTTAGCTGTATACATGTGTATGGTTGAATGACTCTAAACTTGATCTGCAGAATCTGTTGTGGGATAATGGAAATCAGTCCAGCTGTGCTCAAGCCATTGGACCATTCAGTCGATGTTGTCTTTAATTTTGTGTTTGATTTTGCTGCAAGAGTGCTTCAATCTCTTCAAAGCTTAATTCCACTTCTTAATCCCACACTGACATATCTGACCAGTCTGCTGCTGCTGAGGGTAGATGCAGCTGAGAGGAGCAGTTCCTCGTATTCCACCTTGGTAGTCTTGAACCTGATGACAGGGAAGTTGATTTCTCAGGCTTCTGGTAACCCCTCTCTCTGTCCCCTAATCTCTTTGCCTTCTCTTTATCTCCCTTGCCTTGCAATCTGCCCATCCCTTCCTCTGGCTCGCCACCTCACCTCTTTCCATGGCTCATTGTCATCTCAATCAGCTTCCATCTTCTCAGCCCCTTAAACCTTCCAACTTCTTGCATCATTCTCACTCTCCTCGCTAACCTGCCCTCTCACCTGAATTCACCTATCACTTACCAGCTCTTGCACCCTATTCCCCCCCTCACCTTTTTATCCCTGAAAGGCCCCTCTTTCTTTCCCATCTTCATGAAGTACTCGACTTGAAACGTCATTTCCCGTCATCGATGCTGTCTGACTCCAGCATTTTGTGTGTTGCTCCAGATTTCTGCTTTTGAAGTCTCTCTTGCGTTTTGAAGTAACAAACTAGCTTTGCACACCCCTTGTATCATCAGACCAGTTTCATTATGAGCATTTCTGAAAAGTTTAAGTATTTATGAATGTTGAGTTCAAATAAGAACTCTAGGCTAATACTGTATGGCAAATTAGAAATTTTCTTTGGTGTCCTTGGGTTATTAAAGTCAATTGAGGGATCAAAGCATTTCATATTCACCCATTTGCCCATACTGGATGACACTGACTTATTATACCAAGGGAGCTTTTCTCCCTGCAAGGTCTCATACCTTCTACCCTACAATCCTTCCAGGTGCCTGCTTTCCTGGTCTTGAACGGCAGGCTACACAATATATTAATTCATCAACCTGGGTCTTGCATAGCAGCTTGGCTCGTGAAAAGTGTGAACGAAATCGGCATGTGTTCATAACCGGACATGGCTGTTTCAGAATGAGATGAAGAGCGACTTGTTGATTAGAAAGAGAAATGCCAGTTATACCCCATTGCATTCATTTTATTATTGAATTCAAAGTGGGAAATGAACTTTGGAAGTAACAAGACATACAATTTCTACAGCGACATTTAAGCAGAATTGTACATCCTCTGTTTCTTGGGGGGCTTGAGATGATGTGAGCAGTTGCATGTTTGGTGAGTGCAAGAATTAAGAAGCAAGCAGGGCCTTTCAGAACTTGGTGGGCTTGAGATATGGTTACTAGTCACTTGCATTGACCTATTTTAAAAACAAAAACTTTCCTAATATTGATTGGCACCTCCTTCATGCAAAAGGTTTGAATGGAGTGGAATGTGTCAGGTGCGTCCTGACACAATATGTAAACAGGCTAACTAGAGGAGAGACCATACTGGATCTGATACCGGGTGGTGAACCAGGTCAGGTGTCAGATCTCTCAGTGGGTCAGCATCTTCAGACGCAATGACTCCAACTCCCTGACCTTTACTAATGCCTTGGGGAGAAATAGAAGCAGATGGTATGGGAAACATTTAATTAGAGAAGGGAGGAATTACATTGCTATTAGGCAAGAGCTTGGGAGCATAAACTGGGAGTGGATGTGCAGTGGAAACATGGAAGTGGTTTTAGGAGCACTTGCATAGGATTCTGGATAGGTTTGACCCACTGAGGAAGAAAAGGATGATAGGGTGATGGAACCATGGTTGACAAGAGATGTGGAACACCTAGTCAAGAGGAAAATGGATGTTTACTTAAGGTTTAGGAAGCAAGGACCAGACAGGACTCTAGAGAGAGAGAGAGTAGCCAGGAAGGAGTTGAAGTAGGGACTTGGGAGAGCTGGAAGTTTAAAGTACATTTATTATCAAAGTGCGTATACGTTATACAACCTTGAGATTTGTTTACTTACAGGCAGCCACAAAGCAAGAAACCCAAGAGAGCCCATTTAAAAAAAAGACCAGCAAACATCCAGTGTGCGGAGTGAAAAAAGAGGGCATGAGAAGTTCTTGGTGAGTAGGATTAAGGGAAAGCCACAAGGCATTTTACATATATGTGAAGTACAGGAAGATGACAAGTGAGAAGAGGAGGTCCTTAATGAAAACTTTGCTTCAGCATTCACCAGTGAGAGAGAATTTGATGTTTACGAGGAGAGTGTAAAACAGGCTGATATGCTACAACATGTCGACATTAAGAAAGAGGATGTGCTGGAACTTTAGACAAGCAAGTCCCTGGAGCCAGACAAGATGTACTCCAGGTTACCATGGGATGTGAGGGAAGAAATTGCTGTACCTTTCACAATGACCTCACTGACCACAGGTGATTAGAGAGTGGCAAATACTATCCCTTTATTTAAGAAAGGGAGTAGGGATAGCCCTGGGAGTTGTAGTCCAGTGAGTCTTCCTTCAGTGGTGGGCAAATTATTGGAGAAGATTCCTGGATAAAGGATGTGTGAGCAGCTGGAGAGCAGAGGCTGATTTGGGATAGTCAGCATGGCTTTGAGGGACAGGGCATGCCTCTCGAGCCTGATTGAATCCTTTGAGGATGTGACAAAGCACCTTGAACGTAGAGCAGAGGATGTGGTGTATATGGATTTTGGTAATGTGTTTGGTTAGCTCATTCAGAAACTCAAGAGGCATGGGATCCAGGGAAACTTGACTGTGTGGGTCTGTAAAAGCTGGAGGGTGGTTGTAGATGGAATGTATTCTGCCTGGAGGTTGGTGTCCAGTGATGTTCGGCAGGGATCAGTTCTAGGACTGCTGCTCTTGGTGATTTTTTAAAAAAATTATAAATGACTTTGATGTGGAAGTGGAAGGGTGGGTTAGTAAGTTTGCAAATGACATGAAGGTTGGTGGAGTTGTGGATAGTGTGGAGGGTTGTAGATTACAATGGATCATTGATAGGATGCAGAGCTGGGTTGAGAAGCGATAAATGGATTTCCACCCGGAGAAGTGTGAAGTGATTCACTTTGGAAGTTTGAATTTGAAGGCAGAACACAGAAGTAATAGCAGTATTCATGGCAGTATGGAGTAACAGGGAGCTTGGTTCCCTTAGAGTTGCCGCACAAACTGATAGGGCTATTAAGAAGGCCTTCATGAGTTGGAGAATTGAGTTCAACTCTGTCTATACACTGTATGGAATCCTGGTTTGGAATATTGTGTTCAGTTCTGGTCACCTCACTACCAGGAAAATGAAGATGCTTTAGAGCAGGTTCAGAGGAGATTTGCCAGGACACTGCTGGATCAGAGGAAGTGTCTAACGAGGATCAGTTTAGTGAGCTGGGGTATTCTCTCTGGAGTGGAGGAGGATGAGAGGTGACCTTATAAAGGTGTACAAGATGCTAAGAGGCATAGATTGGATGGACAGCCATGGGCTATTTTTCAAGGTGGAAATAACTAATGTTACTAACTAATTTTAAGGTGATTGAAAGAAATTGCAGAGGGGGGAGGATGTCAGAGATATGTTCTTTACAATGAGAGGTAGGTGCATGGGACACCTTGCCAGTGCTGGTGGCAGAGGTAGTAGATAAATTAGGGGCGTTTAAGAAACTCTTAGGTAGGCACATGGATGATAGAAAAATAGGTGGGCTATGTAGGAGTTAGGTTGATCTTAGAGTAGGTTTAAAGGTTATAAGTGAAAGGGCCTCTAAGATACTGTAGTGTTCTATGGTACAACTCCTGAGTGCTGGTGCCCCAAGCTCCAAGGTAAATTTCTGTCATTTCTCCTTTTTAAAAGAACTTCTCTGTTGGACACGGCCTTTGTACGCTCTGTTGCTTCAGTGTCGCACTTCAGCCGGGAAGACTCCTGCAAAGCAATTTGGGATATTTTTATTGTATAAAAGGTATTAAAGGTACATAATTTGGTTTCAGGCTGCAAAAAATAATAGTACTATGCATCATGAATCACAGGAGATTTTCAGATGAGGGATTACAGATGTTATAAATGTTTTTACCAGACCTCTGGGGGGGGGGGGGCACAGTGTTCAAGAATGTACTTATAAAAAAAATTAATTGGTTCTGATTTCAGCTGGAAGGTGAGAGGGTAACTAGGACATGCAAGCTTATGACAAGCACAAAGAACTAAAGGAGAGCTTGAAAGGAAGCAACGAAGGTGGATAGAATGCAGAATCATCTCCCTCTGCGTGGTTGGAGCAGGACTGATGACTTCTGTGGGGCTTGGAGTTGGGTAGTTAATGAAGGATATAGTCAGGACGAAAGGGATGATGAAATCCGGTGGATTGAAATCTCTGTTTCTCCAAAGCCATGTTTTGTTGCGCTGGTATTGTTTTGTACAAGGCACGTTTAGATAGTTTTGATGCAAGAAAGAGGTGAACCTTGCCTCCATGGGCTCCGGCCATGCTTCTCACTGCCTTGGCTGGAGCAGCTAGCGTAATGATAAACCCCTCCCACCCCAGACGTTCCCTGTTCTCTCCTTTCCCAAAGGCCTGACAACACGTCACCAGCAAGCTCAAGAATAGTCTTGCAGCACTTTCAAATAGTTGGTGAATACAATTGGATGAACCCTTGACCTCGCTGTCTATTTTGTTATGGCCTTGCACCTCGTCTGCCTGTTCTGCAGGTAGTTTAGAGTCTGGATCATTGCTGTCTGACTCTGGAAGTGGAGTAAATGTTCACTTAAGGAAGGGGGGGGATACTTCACAAAGTCTAAAACTGCCAAATTAACTTCTAACCTGACCAGCACTCTTGGGCTTTTCACCCCCGACCATCTAAAGAATGAGGTTTATTCCTGCTGGGAGGGGTTGCTTGTTGTCATGAGAATTGGATTTGCATAGCAGTAGTTCAAAACATTGCTTTTTGGTGAATGTTAATTTTAAAATGTGTCAGTTAAGGGTGTTTCACTTTAGCCATGGCCCGAAAAGACACTTCTGTATTAACAGATCCAGGTGATGAGGGGTTGTGGGCAGAGTCTTCGTAATTCGGATGCAAGCTGAAACATCGGGGGTCAACTAGAAAAAAAATGGGGTTTGTTGGAGAAGCACAAGAAGACTTTTGTCACGACCTCTCAACATGTAATCTTCACCAAACACTGAGGAACTGTGTCACTCCCAATCAGTGACCCCTTGTGCTCAAGCAGTTTGCTTTGCCCTTCGGTTTTAACCTTGGAATTCCACATGAACCAAAATTGTGTAAATTCACCACATCACTGCAGTGGTTCAGAAGGCAACCGCTGGTTCTCCTAAAGTTTATAACAAAAGGACAATTAGTTTTATTTTACTCCATAGATTAATACTTGGTAGGGAGGGGAAACACTAGTCTTTTTTTTTGATGAAGTGTCTTTGAATCAAAAGTTATGGTAATTCCAGCAATTAACAATAGCATTAATGCGTTTTCAGTTATGGGCTGTTGGGCCAAAAGGCTCGTTTCCACACTGTATGACTGTACGAGTGGAAAAATAATCAAATAATGAAAGTATTTAAATTCACCAAAGCTTGCCATTTGTTGTAAAATGTAGACTGCACCATGCTTAAAAAAAATGCAAAGACTTTGTACGTTCAGGATGGGAAAGATGTTTCATTGAACCTAGGTAATATTCTTTAACTTTGCAGGTCATAGAGTTATAGAAAAGTACAGTCAATATGAGTTTAAAATCACCTCTGTAACAACTTTGTTTCTTGCGACAGTCTGTGATCTAACAGATTTTATTCCTCCAAGTCCTGCGGTCTGTTGGGTGGTTTACATTATAGCCCCATTAACGTGTCATACCTTTCTTATCCATCAGTCCCACCCATAAAGCCTCATAGATCGAGCTGTCCAATGCAGATCGATGTTCTGACTGACATTTTCCCTTACTAGTAATGCCACGGCTCCACTTTTCATCCCTCTCCTCTGTCATGTGGAACCCTGGAATATTGAGCTGTCAGTCCTGACCCTCATGCAAACAACTCTCACTAACGCGGCCTCCATCGGTTATGGTTGACCATGGGTACTGCGCCTCTGGTAGTCACTGGGAGTGGCCTGTCCAGGGCAGAGTTGATCTGGAGATCCATCTGTTGCCCATGCAGTGGGACCCCCCCTCTCCATGCTGACGACAGGTCCAAAGGAACGACGAAACTCGGTACAGTTTGGTGCCAGCAGCATCGCAGGAGTTGCCGAGCCGGTGCTGGGTACAGCAGTCAGCCGCCTTCGGGACTCCAAATCCGGATTTTCCCTTGGGGTTTACTCCCAAAGCCTTTCCCGTGAGCGGGTGTAGCCGCAAGGCAGTGGAGGTTTGATATCGGAGTTTTCCCTCTCCTAGCTGAGCTACCATCCGTGGTTAACAAGTCCCATCTGCCCAGAGCAACTGGTTTTAAGGCGCCAGTGGCCTTCCTTTGCTCCACCGAAGGTAAGAACTATGCCACACGTGAAGGCTAAGAGCAAACAAGTCTCACTAATGCATACAGTATCATAATTTTACTTGACTCATGCCCTGAGCTCATCAGCCTTACCTGCAATACTAGCATTGGAATACGCACAGCTCAGAACGTTACTCAGACCATGCTCAAACTTCTGATTCCTGACTGTGTCCCCACAACTCCTCCACCATCTGTTCCTGCACTCTGGTTCCCCTCCCTCCATAACTCTAGTTTAAACCCCACACCCGTGTAGCACTTTCCACTGGGGTATTAGTCCCCTTCCAGCTCGGGTGCAAACCGTCCCTTCTGTACAGGTCCCACCTTCCTTGGAAGAGAGCCCAATGATCCAAAGCTCTGTCGCCCTCCCTCCTGCACCAACTCCTAAACCGTGTGATAAACCGCATGTTCTTCCTGTTTCTACCCTCACTAGCATGGAGCACGGGTAGCAATCCCGAGGTCACAGCCCTGGAGGCAGTAAGCAGCAGTGTTTGTTAATATTTTCTATTCATCTTTAACCAATGCCCCCCTCACTTTCTCTTGATTCTTAGTTCTGCTCAGGCAATCCTGGCCCTGCTTGAGAATCCTGATTGCCAGTTGTGACAGAGTTTTACAGGTGATCTCAATCTTGCCCTGGGTGGAGTTGAGGAGTGCTGGTCACTACTCTGTAGTACAGGGCATTGTGATAGTGCCAGTTCAGCACAGACTGGAGGGGCAGCTTGTTTTCAAAACAATCTCCCTGGTTCACCTACATCTACGTTTAGCTAGTGGAGCAGATGGGGCAGCTTGGCCATTAAAGTTTTATGAGTTGATGTAGCAGAGCAAATTAAACTGTGCTCATTAGTGGAATGGATGAATTGTTTGTGACTGCTGTAGCACCATTGAAGTCTCTTTATGACAGCATTGTCACATCTGCACTTGCTTTGATCTAATGAGATAGACAGTTGGATCCACCTTTGCTTCTGTTGAATGTTTTGTTTATGCTTTGAAGCACATTAGGCTACAAGACCATAAGACAAAGCAGAATGAGGCCATTCAGACCATTGAGTTGGCACCGTCATTTCATCATGGCTTATCCCTCCATTCTTCCGTCTCCTCCCCATAACCTTTCACACCCTTCCTGATCAAGAGCCTATCAACATCCACTTTAAATGTAGCTGTTGACTTGCCCTCCACAGCCTTGTCATTTGTTCTTTTGTATTTGCATAAGAACAGAGAATTTGAATCAGCTGTATGAGAGGAAGACCTCGGTTTATGTACATCAGAAGCCTAGCCAGGTGGCTACACAGTGAGGAAATGGAAATCATCCAAAGAACAAGGATAGATCTGTATGGAAAACCCTGGTCACCAACGCCCGCATCGGATATGGTACCTAGACAGACAGTATCAGAAGTACTTGTTTTGTAAAGCCAGATTTATTTTCCCTGCTTAAGATATTCAGGCTGCTGTCTTGGAGTGATTCTCTTTTTAAAAGCTTCCAAGTGAAACAAGTGACTTGTCATTTTATGTTCGCAAGATGTAGAACTGGAACTGGAAGACATGGTGCCTTTACACTCAGTGACAACTTTCGGTACCCCTGTACACTTTGTTTAATGCAAGTATCTAATCAGCCAATCACGTGGCAGCAACTCAGTGCATAAAAGCTTGCAGACGTGGTCAGGAGGTTCAGTTGTTGCTCAGACCAGACACCAGAATGGGGGAAGAAATGTGATCCAAGTGACTTCGACCATGGAATGATTGTTGGTGCCTGACAGGTGGTTTGAGTACCTCGGCATCTCCTGGGATTTTAATGCACACCAGTCTCTGGAGTTTACAGAGAACGGTGCGAAAAACAAAAAACATCCAGTTCTGTGGGTGAATACACTTTGTTAATAAGAGAGGTCAGAGGAGAATAACCAGACTGATTTAAATTCACAGTAACTTAAATAACCACGCATTACAACAGTAGTGTTCAGAAGAGCATCTCTGAATACATAGCATCTCTGAATACATAGCATGTCGAACTTTGAAGTGGATGGACTACAGCAACAGAAGATCACAAACGTACAGCACAGTCTGGCAACTTTCTTGGGTTCAAGAGATCTCTTAACAGAGGCCACTGAGTGTATACAGTACATGAATGAAAAGCTAGCTATTTTAGATTCACGTTGTGCATTGGCAACATTCAGTTCGCCCAGTAATGAGACTGAGCATCTGTGTTCGTAGCAATTTGGACTGTCTTAAATTCGTCATGTTGTAGGGTTGACACATGGATGTTGTTAGTATACCGGTGAGACTGAGCAACTTGGTTTTGCTTCAGTGAAGGTTGACATGCTTTGTATTTCTCAATAGTTAGGGTTTCTGCTATAATTCAGGCTGGTGAATTAATGTTGCATGAAGTCTTAAGGTTGTTTGCTGGAGTTAATAAAATGTAAAAGTAAAATGTAAAATCTAAACCTTGCCCAATGCAATGCAACTATTGTGTTCATCTGTGTGTTTGCATATTCCATATTCGATTGAACTATTCTTCTTGATGTGACTGCGACATGCAGAAATTCTTAATTTCAAAAAAGGTACCAGCTCTAAGCAAAGTCTAATGGTTTGAGAATGATTGGGTTCAATCATTCAGTTAATTGGGATACATCAGGACTAGTATATTTTGGCCCAATTAAGAGGCTGTCCTAATTAACAAGTTTCATGGAATAGTTAAGGTTATAGTTAAAGACAAACAACCTTTCAACTGAGTATCAAATTATATATTTAAATGAAAAACAGAACAACTTAGAACACAATCAATAGTAGTACAGTACTATAGTACTATAAAACTCTAGTTCCTAATAGTTATCAGCAGAGGAATTCATCCAGTCTATGCGTACATGTTCTTTTAATTAACTATAGATGAGCAAAATCAGCACAGATATCTTCTGGAGATAATACACTGCTTTCATAAAATCCTTTCAACAATTGCATCCTCCAAGCCTTCACTTTCGTTGTAACATTCAAGGTGATTGTCAATGCCTTCAAATTCTTCATAAATCCTAACTTGTTAAAGTAGTGAAATTGTTTCCTTTTTTACACTCAGCTGTTTCTGGCATCACCAAGCCTAAAAGCTTGAAAATGCAGTGAGCAAAATCATTCTGAATTGTCTTCCTACTTATTTCTCACTAAGTATCAGTGACAAAAATCATTGCATTTTGAAAACACAAGCGACTGATGCTATATAAATCTCGGCGTAGTGTCTGATGGCCATGCAAGTGCATGTGACTGACGCTAATTAGAAACTGTTTGGCAACAGTCTCCTACCCCAATTAAGTGGCGTGGTGTCCCAAATAAATGAAGGGAATCTGGGCTATTTTCTCGATTAGTTTTTATTCTTTGAGAGTTGTCCCAAATAAGCAGCTGCCTCGATTAACCAATGACTCAATTAACCAGAATCCACTGTATATCTTCACCACCCCCCCCTCCCCTCCCTTCAGCATCCTGAAAGGGCTGTTTCCTTCCTAACTGTCTGGGGTCGCCTTTGTATCTCCATCAATACCCATTCTCTGCTGGTAGCATCTTCCCTTGCAACCCCAGAAGAAGTAACAGCTTCGCTTTTATTTCTTCTCATTCCCCCCGCCATCCAAGGAATGGAACACTCTGTCTAGGTGAAGCAGTGATTCACTTGTAACTTCCAATAGAGTTTGTAGCACTTTGTGTTTGCAAAAGGTCTGGGAATAAGGGTTGCCCATTTTGCCTTCGACCCATTCTTCAAAATCTTGACTCTCAATGCTATTTTCATGCCAGTTTGCTTCCCTGATATCTGAAAATCTATTTTGAAAACAGAACTCTGACCGACTTCCCACACGTCACCAGGTAGAGAATTCCAAGCGGTTACTTGCTTTTTGCGCGATGAATCTTCCTCCTCGTATGCAACACATCCCCATTCAGTTTGCAAGTGTTGACCCTGAGTTTCATCTTTAATTCTCTATCCCAGTCCTCTTTCACCCGTGTCTGTGACATTCTTCACCATTCCACCAAATCCCAGTATAAGTGCAAGCTTGAGGGACATCATTTTGTCTCCTGTGCAAGCAGTGTCCACCATGTTGATTCAAATGCTTCAGATAACCCGCCAGTCCAGTTTGTTTCAGAACTGGACAGTTTGGATTAGAGGTCATCAACCTGTATGTCAATCTAATTTTTTTTTCTCTTCCCATGCTGCCCAACTTGCTGAGTATTTTCAGTATTTTCTATTTTTAATACTGCTGTAAAATACTTGTAGTTTAGGTACATTTTCAATGGCTATATTAAATGATAATTATATCTTAATGAACCGTATAGCTCTTAAAAAGAGTCTCATTTCACAAATGTGGGTTAGAATTCGGAAGACAACTTTAATGTATAATTGATAATATTTTTAAAGTTTACAATTCAGCTTTTACCTTAATATCTAAATATGACATGATTAAGATAAAAGGTGAATCATTTTATTGAGCAATTTGCACAGCATTTATAAAGGATGTGGTAAAAATTATTCCTCCTGTTTCAGTAATGGTGAAAATTCTTTGAGCTGTTCAGAGAGTTTGACTTTACAGACTCTGGGGATTCTGTTGGACTAGTGCCCAACAGCAGTGGTGTAGAAAGAATCTGAATATAGGTCGTGAGATATTTTTTTTGAGGGGAGAACTCTTCAAGACCAGTGATGAGTTCCATTACTCTGCTAGTCATAAACTGAGCCCGAGTGGACAGTGAGATCACCAGAGGCAATAGCCCGGCAGTTATTTCTGCAGTGTTTGAATACTTACTGCTTGCTCTGTTCTGCCTGCTCCTTCTGTAAGTAGCATTTTCACATCTATAAATTCTTAGATATTCAGCATTGCACGCAGTCTGGTGCGGCAGATAATTTGCTTCCACTTAGAAAAAGCCACATCCTGTTTTGTCGCCTTGAGGTTGCGGTACTGATTTTGTGGTTTTCCTGTGGAAACCAGCACAAGCGCTGACACAGGAAGCCGCATCCATCATCGAGGTCCCTCACCATCCAGTCTCTTGTTGTCACCTTCTGGAAGAAGCTACAGGAGCCTTGGGTCCCCACCACCAGCTTCACAAACAGCTATTACTCTTCAGCCATCAGGCTCCTGCACCAGCATGGACATCTTCACTCATCACAACACTGAACACAACGATTCACTTTCAATGACTCGACAGCTCACGTTATCAGTTTTTTAATTATTACTTGTTTTCCCTTTGCTCAATTTGTCAATTTCTGTTTTTTCATTGATTCTACTGTACTTCCACTGTGGCTGCTCATAAGAATATGAACTGCAGGGTAGTATTCGGTGGCATCTGCGTACTTGAACTTTGATATTGTTCAATCTCTCTAAAAGAAACTTGTTTAATGCATCATCTCTCAGTGGAGATGCAGTAATGTTGTTTACATTGTAAGTATGAGCAGGTATATGTGTATTTATGC
This sequence comes from Hemitrygon akajei, assembly GCF_048418815.1. Lineage (NCBI taxonomy): Eukaryota > Metazoa > Chordata > Chondrichthyes > Myliobatiformes > Dasyatidae > Hemitrygon > Hemitrygon akajei. Next base: position 112,052,153 of record NC_133130.1, on the reverse strand, counting down.
AGGTTTTCTTCTATAATTGTACTTTAAACTCAAACTTTATTTTTATATAATTCTTTTTTCTTGTCACACCCTGACCAACACACGACAGCAAATTCCTAATACGTGTGAATGTATGTGGTGAGTAAAGTTGGTCCTCGACCCCCCCCCCCCCCACCGATTTATCAAACCTATTAAACAGTGGAACTGCAGCAAAGCCAAATTGTGTTTAGCTTTTGGAAAATTATTCTCTGAGATCCAAATAAGATTTATTTTTATGTCAAAAGGGGGATAACTTGTGCAAAGGTATTAATGCAGGCGGAGTACCCCTTACCCAAAACGCTTGGGGCTGGCAGTGTTTCAAATTTCAGATTTATTTTTGTATTTTGGAATACACAGTGAGATAGCTTGGGGTAGCCATCATTTCCAACTCTGAATTTGTGATCCCGGTAAGCAGTATTACACTTGTTCACACGTGTACTGATGCAGCCGTTCAGATTGTCAGATTTTCATCAGTGATGACCTTGGCAAACTCATCAATGAATTTCTCTGCTGAGTAATCATCAGATATTGTATAATCACAAAAATTAATCCTGTGTTTTTTTTCCCTTAAATTTCTGCAACCAGCCTGCTGAATACTTACCGTTAACTTCAATTTTCAGCTCGCCGTGATAGATCTTTGCTTGTTTGATGATTGGCATATGTTCACTCTGATGAATCTATTCTTTCAATACACAATTGAGATCTTAATTTTTCACCTGATGCAGTGTTTTTATATTTTTTTTATATTAATACTTCTCAGAACTTTCTGTGGCGTGCAGAGACCTCCACATCAGCTGGGAACCTTTCCGAGTACCTTGTGGAATTTTCCATTTGTGACATCATGTCAGCGTGCAAAAGAATCTCACATTTCAGATAAGGGGGTACTCAACCTGTATAAATATAACAGTTCACTCCCTGGGCAAAATTGTAATTCAAGAGTCGCATTTAAGCTTCTATAATGATCCTTCGGCCATTTTCAGAAGATATGAGATTCAATGGGGTTTAAGAGCATTTTGTAATTTGTCAAATTAAGTTTTAATACAACATTTGGAATTTGGACGGGTACATGAAAGGTTTAATCAGGGATGCCATGGACCCCTACCATTAACTGAGGGATCTGAGGACCTCAGGTGGGGAACCCCTGGTTTAGAGGGATATGGGCCAAATTTGGGCAACTGGTACTGGTTGAGATGTGCTTCTGGGTCAGCATGAATGAGTGGGGCCGAAGGGCCTGAATCCTTGCTATCTCTGACCCTCTTAAGTTTCTGGTCTTCTATATAGGTGTGAAATGTTTACTTTCATTGTATAGTGCTTGTGTAATGGGCATGTGGTGAATGAAACCTTTGGAATAAATTCTGTGATGTCCTGCCTTTATGTATTTGTCACTGAATCGCCAATTGTCAAGTTATCAATGCAAGGTATTAAAAACTGTTTTAGAGGAAGAGGGCCTGTGGTATGTTGAATTGTCTAAATGATTAGTTTTTGTGGCACTGCCGATCATGGTCTCTTGGGGGCTTTGCAGTTGCTTGCTTGGCGGGTGGAGGGTGCTGATGCGATTTTTATGCTGAAGTAAGTGGGGAGGGTCAGTGCTTTGCTGCTTGTGCGTGGGACTGGCGTGAGTAGGGGGCTTTGGGATTCTAATGTTTTTACTGTCACTTGTTCTTTGGGGTGCTCGTCTGTTTTCGTGTATGTCTGCGAAGAACAAGAATTTCAGGTTGTATATTAACTCTGATATTAAATAGAACAATTGAACTAGCCTTTTGAGTTAAATTTGTTTCTTATAGAGTTTGCCTTGGAGAGATATGACCATTTGAGATCGAATAGAAGCCTCTAACTTCATTCCAGTTTGACATTCCTATTTAACAATCTAATTCTGGGGGATCTGGATTGGGAAGGTACAGTTCTAATTCTTTGATTTCAAGTTGTAGTGGCGTGAGAAATTGGAACAAGTTGGTCTGGAATGAACTGTATCTGTCTAGATTCCCATGATGTGAATTAAATCTTGCCCTAATTTCCTAAAGGAATTCTGCACTGTGTATTTTGTTTGGAGTTGTCGCAGAGCCAGGGTTCAAAGGTTTTAAATTTCTTTGTACACTTCTGACTCCACTAGTCATGCTGAGGCGTTGATCAGACTGCTTTTGGAAGTGAGAGTAGTTCTGGGCCCAGTATCTAAGAAGGATGTGCTGGCATTGGAAAGGGTCCGGAGAATAAACCTGGGAATGAAAGGTTTAGCCTATGAGGAGCATTTGATGGCTCTGGGCTTGTACTCACTGGAGTTCAGTAGAACGAGAGGGGATCTCAGTTAAATCTTTCAACGTTCAACAGATCTGGATAGTGTGGGCATGGAGAAGATGTTAACAGTAGTGTAAGAATCTCGGACCAGAGGGCACAGCCTCAGAACAGAGTGAAGTCCCTTTAGAACAGGGATGATGAGGAATTTCTTTAGGCAGAGGGTGATGAATCTGTGGAGGCCAAATCATTGGGTATATTTAAAGCGGAATTTGATAGGTTCTTGATTAGTAAGAGCTTTAAGGGTTATGGGCAGAAGACAGAATGGTGTTGAGGAAGGTAATTCAGCTGTGGTTGAAGAGTGGAATAGACTATATGGCTTGTGGTCTATTAGTCAGCTACAAGCTTTGTACTTGTGGCTTTGCAGCTAAGCAGAGCACCAAAGCCATATTTACGTTCTCTGGCGACACCACTGTTGTTGGACAAATCAGAGGTGCGATGAATCAGTGTATAGGAGGAAGGTTGAAAACCTGGTTGGGTGGTGCCACAACACTAATCTCTTACTTAATGTCAGCAAAACCAAAGAGCTGATAACAGGAGGAGGAAACTGGAGGTCCATAAGCCAGTCTTCGTCGAAGGTTCAGAGGTGAAGACAAGAAGCTTTCAGGTTCATCGGCATTGTTAGTTCGGAGTATCTGTCCTGCCTCCAGTGTGTAAGTGCTGTTACAAAGAAAGCAGGGCAGTGCCTCTAACTTCTTAGAAGTTTGCAAAGATTCGGCATACCGTCTGAAACTTCCTCATGAAGAACATCTAAAATGGTTGCCTGTTATGGGAACACCAATACCCTCGAACAGAAAAGCCTACAAAAAGTAGTGGCTACGGCCCAGTCCATCGTGGGTAAAGCCCTCCCCATCATTGAGCACATTTACAAGGAGTGCTGTCGCAGGAAAGTAGCATCCATCATTAAGGACCCCCACCATTACAGGTCATGCTCTCTTCTCGCTGCTGCCACCTGCAGGGAGGTTTAGGAGCTTCAGGACCCTCAGATTCTGGAACAGATATTCCCCTCAACCGTCAGGCTCTATATTATTGTAATGCCTGCACTGTTTTGTGCACTTTATGCAGTCCTGGGTAGGCCTGTAGTCTAGTGTAGTTTTTTTCTGCGTTGTTTTTTATGTAGTTCAGTGTAGTTTTTGTACTGTCATGTAACACCATGGTCCTGAAAAAATGTTGTCTCATTTTTACTGTGTACTGTACCAGCAGATATGGTCGAAATGACAATAAAAAGTGACTTGACTCTTGAACCAGTGGGGATAACTTCACTCACCCCAATACTGAACTGTTCCCAAAATCGTGGGACTCACTTTAAAAAGACTCCATTTCCTGTTCTTAATATTAATTGCCAATTTAGGTTTTTTTTTGTCTTTTCATATTTGCACAGTGTGTTCTTTGCACGTGAGTTGTTTGTAGTTGCGTTTTTTCATTGATTCTATTTTTTATTTACTGTGAATGTCTAAATGAAAATGCATCTCGAGCGTATGTGGTGACATGTATGATCTTTGATAATATATTCTGAACTTTTGCAAGAGTTGCAAGGTTAGTGCAATTACAGCGTTGGAAAGACAAGGCCAGGTCGCCGGGTTGGGAGTAGAGGGATGTGGGCCTACTGCTGGCAAATGGGGCCACCTCCGGCCCACCTCATCCATGCTGACCAGTTTATGTGAGCCCCATTTGCCAGCAGTAGGCCCACATCCCTCTACTCCCAACCCGGTGACCTGGCCTTGTCTTTATTCACCATATACATTTACAGGCATCAGGAGCTTACTGTGGTGCTGGTCAGGGTACAACATGCAGCAAAAAGCAACGTTCAACAATTATAAAGAATTGTATAAAAATAACGCTAGAGGTGAAATATGGATATGACGTAAAATAGGCCTAACTCCATCAACACCAGCATTTATTTACAGTGTAAACAGCATTATCCAAAGCAGTTTGAAGTGTCTACAGTGCAGTGACGGAGGTAATAGATGGGGATGGGGTCAGCTAACTAGAATGGTTGATCAGATTAACTACCTGGGGGCAGAAACCTTTAAAATGGTGTGAACTCCCTTCTGGAAAGGATTTTTCTGCAATGATTTTCCCGTCCGCTTCTTTACCCTGGACACAAGAGTCCTGCAGTGATTGTAGACTGCAGCTGAAGAGCTTTTCTGCTGACCCGACAGTTATACTGAGAGGATGCTGCACCAAACCAGACAGTAATGGCCGATGTGAGGGTGCTCTCTGTGATGGCAGTGCAGAATTGCAGCAGTATATTCTGGGGACGATGGAATTTTACCAACGGTACATCCTCTGCGGAGCCACCGTGTTGATGAAGATGGTATGGAGCTGGTTGCAGAGTTGTGATGATGAGTGGGTGGAGGGGTGATGCATTTCTCCTGAAGTCTGTACCCACCTCCACAGATTCAAGGGCTTTCAGCTCAAGCTGCAATTGTGGCGGGACGCGAGCTTGTTTACTTTCTGATGGTACGTGGATTCTTCGCCTCTGGTGATTGGCCCATTGACGGTGATGTCATCTGCAAACTTGCTCAGTTTTAGTGATGGGTCACTCCAGTAATGGGTCACTGGAGACACGGTCATTGGTGTAAAGAGAAAATGGGAGAGGGGAGAGAACACACCCATGTGGCCCACCAGTGGGATGTGGAGATGTGCAGTTGTCTCACGTGTTGTCTTCTGTCAGAGAGGGAGTTTGTGATCCAGCTGCAGATGAGACCTGGTACATTAAGTTTGAGGAGTTTCTCTTACAGAGGCTCAGGAATGATGGTATTGAAGGCTGAACTGAAATCAACAAAGAAAATCCTAAGAGATGTATGGGGAGCCACAGAGCTGCGATCAGACGTCCAAACTGATGTGATCTGCATAATCACAAAGATCATAATCATAATCTATAGATCCTGCCAAAGGGTTTTGGCCTGAAACATCGACTGTACTTTTTCCTATAGACGCTGCCTGGCCTGCTGAGTTCCTCCTGCATTTTGTGTGGGTTGTCTACGGATCTGTTGTTAACCTGCAGCAGATCTGGAAAATTCAGAGTTGTGGGTTTTGAGAAACGACGCTGCCAGCTTTTCAAAAGTCTTCGTTCTGACTGATGTGAGCGCAAACGGCCTGTAGTCATTTGGTCCAGTGACCTAGAACAATAACACATTTCTGGAAATGTGCTGGAACAGTGCACAGTTTAAGCGACTGGTTGAAAACGTCTGTGAAGGCTGTGGACAGCTGGTTAGCTGAGTGTTTAATATGGCGGGGGAGACGGAGCCAGGGCCAGCAGCTGCCTTGATAGTTTGCTTCCTTGACAACAGAGGGTGTGGGGCATTGGTGGTGGTCTGGCTGAATGGATACTAGTGGTCTTTGAACTGTGATTTGAGAGTCACATCTGCAGTAGAACTCGTTTAACCAGTTTGGAAGGAAGAACTTGTATGGGAGTGGGCTACGCCTCCTTTTTGTAGTTGGTAACGGACAAACGGTCTTCCCAGACTGCGGAACAGTCACTTGCAGAAAAGCTGCTGTGATTTTTATTTATTCAATTGGAGTTAAGAGTGTGGAGCAGGCCCTTCCGGCCCAATTTGCGGTGTCGCCTAGCAACAGTAGACAGGGCAGTTTACAATAACCAATTAACCTGTGAACCGGTACATCTTTGGATTGTGTGAGGGAACCGGAGCAGTGGGAGGAAACCCACACGGTCACGGGGAGAACGTACAAAACTCCTTCCGGACAGTGCTGGAATTGAACTCTGAACTCCGGTGCCTGAGCTGCAGTCGAGTCGTGCCGACTGCTACGCTACCACGGCACCCACGAAAGTATGGAAATTGCTTGGATAAGTGGGGTTCCAGAGATCTTCACAATGTGCCGCAGGATCTTCCACAAGCACTGGCATACTGGAATTCCAGTCTCTGTACATAAATAATCACGTTAACATAGAAGAATGTGATCCAGAGATGGGCCATTGTCTCTCCTGTTTGCTCTGCCATTCAGTAAGACCTTAATCTTTCACAGTTTGCAGGCTGGGAAATTATATCCACATTATTTCAAAGGGGGGGGGGTTTAAAGAAATCTGGAACTATGGGCAGCTAGTTGGCTGGACGTCGGTGGCGAAGAAAATGCTGCCTTCTATTATTGAGGAAGTTGTCATTGGGTGTAAAGGATATCAGTCGGACTGGACAAGCATTGAAATGGGTTAATAAAATGGAATTTTGTTTGATAAATCTGTTCTTTGATAAGACTGTGGTTATTTCAGTACGTGACAGTGTAGAAGCAGCAGTCAGCCATTTAATGGTTTGAAACTGTTCTATCATACATCAAGACTGTCGACGATTGTTCCACCTCACTGCCATCGTTCTGCAGCATCCCCATGTGCCTCAGTTCCCTTGATATCCAGAATTCCATCGATTATGATTTGAATGAAGTCAATGACTAAGTATCTACATCCCTCTTGGGTTGCTAATTGCAAAGATCCAGCACCCTCTGAGTTAACGCGTTTTTCCTCGTCTCAGGCCTTACTGAAATAATGCACCTCATTTGGCAAGGCACTGCTCTTTGAGAATTCTGAGGCAAATAAGTAATCCATGAAGATTTTACCATTGAGCCTTATTTAAAAGTTAGTTGAGTGCTGAGAGTTGAGAACTTTTATTCCTTTGCAGCAGCTTATTGCAGAGATCAATAAGCCACGTCGTGAGAACATCTTGCTCTGCTGAGCAGTTGTGTGACAGCTTTGTTTTGTGTTTTCAAATAAATTGTACCCTTTGGCCTTAAACAATCCGTAGCACTAAGTCTCTTCTTTCACAGTGCATAAACCAGATTGTGTAGTCTCTACCTAGTGAGGAAGGGAAGAGTCCTTCATAATGGATCTTTGAAGTATGCACAAGTTCCGGGAGCTAGTGGAAGGTCAGACCGTGGGGAATTGGAGTTCTGTGACGTAATCAAGTGGAGAGTAAATCACAGACTCTGTTTGACTGTTGTTTTATTAATTACATTCTTGAGTGAAAGCAAGTCAGACTGTACAAGAGTGATTGTTTTTAATTCCCCACTTCCCACACCAGGCTTTGGGAAGTGTAACTTTGGGTGAGGTACTGGGATTTAGGATTCCACACATTACAAGATGCTTTCCAGATAACTCCCAGGCACAGGAATTCAGCATTAATTTTAAACCCCATTTAGAGATCAAACTGCCAACAGCCTCAGCTGAGAAAAGAGGAGAAATTTTACTTTAACTACACACCTTAGAAATCATTACATTTATATTAGTTAGAACCATTTGTTTAAACCCAATTATATACCCTATACCCTCCTCGTCAGTTATAAACGTCTTGCCGGCAATAATACTGGGGAGATTACACCTTTATTTTCAATTCATTTTGTATCACATCAGAGCAAGTGGTTGTGCAGGAGAATGATGGAGCATGCAAGAGTTGGAACCGTAACCCTATCCACACAAGACAAAGATTGCTATATCTAAAAGTGATCTGGACAGTATGAGATCTCCACTCGCTTTGCTTTCTGCTGTTCCAAATTGAAGCTCAGAAGAGTAATTAATTCAAAAACCTTCGCATGGCTTTATCTGGTCCAATGGGCTTGGCCATGAATGGGTAGGGTTTGGCCTCATTAGGAGCAGCAAGTGATTAGGTATCAAGTGGTGAACGAGGGGAAAAACGTTTCCTCACTTGTACCGGCGACCAGGAAGTTCAGGTGCTCCCCAGCCTCACTTCCTGAATGGTTCACATTGCGCCACAGATTAATCACTTTCTCTCACTGAAAAGTGGATTAATGCCAACTCAATGTGATATTGCAACAGCTTTTAAAGAATGTGCTTTAAACAGAGATTTTAACATATTTTATCTCAATTCAGTGTTCAAACTTTAATGAGCCAGCAATGCAGCTACACCCAGTTTGCTGAGTAAATGTTCCTTCAGCTTTTTAAAACAACGATGACCAGGCGCTCAAAGTAAAGACAAAGTGCACTGCAGATGCTGTGGTCAAATCAAGACGTACAAACAAGCTGGATGAACTCGGCAGGTCAGGCAGCATCCGTTGAAAGGAGCAGTCAACGTTTCGGGTCGAGATCCTTCGTCAGGACTGAAGGGGGGGGCAGGGGCCCTATAAAGAAGGTGGGGGGGAGGGTGGAAAACCAATCAGAGGAAAGATCAAGGGGTGGGGGAGGGGAAGCAGGGAGGGGATAGGCAGGAGAGATGAAGATGGAATGTAAGGGGAAAGAGCAACGGTCAATAAAACGGCGGGTACCGGGGATCCTCGTTGGGCCCGAACTGGGAGGCCTGGAATCCCTGCGGTATGAGATGGTGGCAGAGACACGTTCCCAAAAACGAGACGTGGCTGTGGTACCGTGTCTGGGTCAGGACGTGTCCCAGAAAATGGGAAGCAGTATTGCTTGAAATTTGGCGTCAAAACAATTTTGCCAGTCATTAGGAGTGGAGTTCAGTTGTGGCTGAATCGTGGAATATTTCCTCAGGTGTGATATTCCTGCAGGCTGCTGCACCGTGAGCCATCGCTTACTGGTCAGTGAAACCAAAATGAAGACAAAAGGGCAGCCAAGGCAAGTCAGGGAAATGATAATAGAGAAGCACGACTCTGGGGAAGGGTACAAGACCATCTCAAAGGCACTGAACGTACATCAGAACTCAGTGCAGTCCATCGTGAAAAATATGAAACCACAGCCACACTGCCTAGGTCAGGCCGCCCCTCTAAACTGGACGCTGGAGAAGAAAGCCACTTGTAAAGGAGGCCAACAGTCCCTGAGTAGCTGCAACTGGGGATGGAGTTCCTGGCTCCACTATCTTTGGGGCTCTGCACTAAGAGGGTATTTTTGGAAGAGTGGCAAGGAAGATGCCCTGGCCAAAAGCAGTGTGTGCTCTTGCCCATAAAGTCTTTGCAAAGCGTCACTTAGAAGTTGAGGTGAAGATGTGGATAATGGGTCTTGTGGTTGGATGAGACTAAATGGGAGCTTTTTGGCCTCCACGCTACAGGCTGTAATAGCTGCGAGAGGCGGTTCAACTAAGTCCGGGGGGCGGGGGTGGGGGGATGAATACTTTTGAACTGGTGACATTTCAGTTTTTGTATTTTTAGTTTTTCATGCTTTACAATTTTCGCTGTACTGTGGGGGGGGGGGTGAAATGAAGCATCTGATTCACAGATAAATATTCTCAGGTAAAACTGATCAAAATGCCTGGTTGTATTACCCATTTATGTGAGCAAAAGATTGGCGGCTGAATTCTTTTTCGAGGCATTGAACTTAAAACATTTTTATTGTCTAGAGCAGTTTTAGATGTGATGTATGGCAGCCAGGACTTAATATATGCAAATTTGCAAGTGGTGCAAAGATGTTGGTAATGTTTTAGATCTTGGGAGATGGGAAAACTGCCTTTGATGTTGGTGGGACCTCACTGTCAGCATGATGCAAGGGCAGCCTGGTTTCTATTGGATGTTAAGAATTACAAATGGTTTTAACAGCAGGGAAGTAGATCTGGTTGACAGATGTGCTCTGGTGCCTTTGAGCATTTGTTTTTACTTACGGATGTTTAGACAGAAATTCCAGCTGGTTTATGGGAAAAGAGGCAGTCAGCTACTGAACAGTTCACTCGAAGAGCCACCTTCCCATCACGTGCCACTCTCAACTGACCTAAGTCGGCTGTAGCTCCGGTGGAGACAGGTCTGCGTCTCCGCTGGAAGGCTCGAGAGTTCAAACAATGGTTTTAATAGTCCAGGCTTGCCATTCCCAAACTCGAGGCATTGTCAGAAGTTCTGGCTTCAGATCATACGAGGTTCACCTGCTGCCGTAGGTAGCTGTAAGTGGTCTCGTGGCATCCTTGAAGATTAACCAGGGCAGTTATTCCCGGTGTTTGGAACCCCCAAGCATCACTGAAACAGGCGGTGAAGTAGTTCTTAACATTGCACTTTGAGGAAGCTTGCTGTCAGCAAATTGGTGGTTATATTTGTAACAGTACACTTCAAAGTCTGCTCAGTGAAGATTTAGAGTAGGCTGTTCCCAACCTGGAGTCGACGGGCCCCATGGTCAACGGTAAGACTCACTGGCGAAAAAACAAAGTGGAAACCCCTGATTTAGGGAGACATGGACCCAAAACATGGGGAAGTGGGACCAGCTCAGCTGGATACCTTGGTGGCCATGGATGAGAGAGGCTCGTTTCTGTGCCATGTGACTCTGACAGTAATTGACTCAAGGGCTTTGAAGTATCTGAGGCTATGAAAGGCAATATAGCACTGAGTCTCTCTTAGGTTCTTTGATTCTTCCAGGACACCTTGATCTCAAACAGGAAGAAATGTACCCTTGTTATTCAGTGTGGGGAGCCTGATACGAAATGCAGGATGTCCAGAATAGAACTTGTAAACGTAGCATTTCTTACAGATCGAATTCAGGAAACTGAAACTTATTAGGTTGAATTCTCGGCAGGCCTTTAGTAAGTGGCAGTAGTTTCCTTTTTGATGTGGCTGCACTGATAAGATCATTGGATGGGGAAATGTAGATGATTTGTTATAGGTTCCTAGACCATACAAAAAATATTAATTTGCCTAGTCCCATTGACCTGTACCCAGACCATAGTCCTTGTACCCCTCCCATCCATGTAGCTATTCAAACTTGTCTTAAATGTTGAAATTGAACCTGCATCCGCCACTTAAGCTGGCAGCTCGTTCCACACCCTCACTACCCTCTGAGTGATGGAGTTTCCTCATGTTTCCCTTGAGCATTTCACTTTTCACCCTTAACCCATGACCTTTAGTTGTAGTCTCACTCAACCTCAGTGGAAAAAGCCTGTTTGCATTTACCCCCTCTATACCCCTCATAACTTAGGATACATCTGTCAAATCTCCCCTAGTTTTCCTCCGCTCCTTCTCAGCCTTTACCTATAACTCGGGTCTTCAAGCCTGGCAACGTTATTGTAAATTTTCTCTGTGCTTTTTCAATATTATTTAAAAAAGAAGCGTTCAGTTTTATACAGTGAACACTTCTACCCAGAGGAGAAAGTGATGCAAATTTGAAATTCCCCTTTGTCGAGTCGACGTTACTCCCACTGTTGTTGAACAAGGATTCCAGGACTCTGATTTAGCCACAGTAAAGGAACATTATTTGCGAGAGTCACAGAGATGATTGTGAAGGAATGCAGACGATGGAGTTCCTATGAATCTACCCTTGTTTAGATTAATAAGCATAGGTAATGCAAGTTTTCCTTAATTTTTACCCCATAAAAATGATTATGAAGGTTAACCAATTGTAATCATCTTGTTCCATTGATCTGGGATTGGGGAAGAGGTTTTTGTTGTTCACTAATGACACCGTGGAACATATAAATGCTTACTGCTAATGTCTGTAGAACATAGAGAACATACGGCACAGCACAGGCCCTTTGGCCCACAAAGCTGGGCCCAACATGTCCCTGCCTTAGAACTACCTTGACTTTACCCATAGCCCTCTATTTTTCTAAGCTCCGTGTAGCCACCCAGGAGTCTCTTAAAAGACCCTGTTGTTTCCACCTCCACCACGCCACCGGCCGCCCATTCCACGCGCTCACCACTCTCTGCATAAAAATCCTACCCCTGACATCTCCTCTGTACCTACGTCCAAGCACCTTAAAACTGTGCCCTCTCGTGTTAACCATTTCAGCCCTGGGAAAAGCCTCTGACTATCCACACGATCAATGCCTCTCATCATCAGGTCACCTCTCATCCTCCATCGCTCCAAGGAGAAAAGGCCGAGTTCACTCAACCTATTCTCATAAGGCATGCTCCCCAATCCAGGCAACATCCTTGTTAATCTCCTCTGCACCCTTTCTATAGTTTCCACATTCTTCCTGTAGTGAGGTGACCAGAACTGAGCACAGTACTCCAAGTGGGGTCTGACCAGGGTCCTTTATAGCTACAACATTACCTCTCGGCTCTTAAACTCAATCACACGATTGATGAAGGCCAGTGCACCGTATACCGCCTTACAGTGTCAACCTGCTTACCTTTCGTAAGCTCTTCTTTTCTTCTTGACGAGATTTACAACAGCCTTTGTACACCACTGATCTTGTACCCTACCATCCTTTCCCTGTCTCATTGGAACGCACCTACTCAGAACCCCACGCAAATATCCCCTGAACATTTGCCACATTTCTTCCATATGTTTCCCTGAGAACATCTGTTTCCAATTTATGCTTTCAAGTTCCTGCCTGATAGCCTCATATTTCCCCTTAGTCCAATTAAAAGTTTCCCTAACTAGTTTGTTCCTATCCCTCTTCAATGCTATAGTAAAGGAGATCCAAAATGTTCTCCAACTGGGAGACCTCACACCTGACCAGGTTCATTTCCCAAAACCAGATCAAGTACAGCCTCTCCTCTTGTAGGCTTATCTACATATTGTGTCAAGAAACCTTCCTGAACACACCTAACAATCTCTAGCCCACCTAAACCCCTCACTCTAGGGAAATGCCAATCAATATTTGGTAAATTAAAATCTCCCACCACAACAACACTTATTATTGCTCCTTTCCAGAAAATGTCTCCCTATCTGCTCCTTGATGTCCATGTTACTGTTGGGTGGTCTATATATAAAAAAAAACATCCAGTAGAGTTATTGACCCCTTCTATTCCTAACTTCCACCCACAGAGACTCTGCAGACAACCCCTCATGACTTTCTTCTTTTCTGCAGCTGTGACACCATCTCTGATCAACAGTGCCATGCTCCCAACTCCTTTGTCTCCCTCCCTGTCCTTTCTGAAACATCTAAAGCTTGGCATTTGAAGTAGCCATTCCTGCACCATCCAAGTCTCTGTAATGGCCACAACAGAGATCCCGAGATTACTACTTTTGAGGTCCTGCTTCTCAACTTCTTTCCTAATGCCTTGTAGTCTGTTTTCAGGATCTCCTCCCTTTTCCTACCTATGTCGTTGGTACCAATATGTACCACGGCCTCTGGCTGTTCTTCCCGCTTCAAGATATCGTGGACACGATCAGAAACATCCTGGACCCTGGCACCTGGGAGGCAATCTGCGTTTCTTTCCTGCATCCACCGAATCCCCTGTCTGACCCCCTAACTATAGAGTCCCCTATCATTACTGCCATCCTCTTCCTTTCACTACCCTTCTGAGCCACAGGGCCAGACTCTGTGCCAGAGGCGCGGCCACTGTTGCTTCCCCCAGGTAGGCTGTCCCCTCTTCCCCCCAACAGTACTCAAGCACTGTTAAGGAGGACAGCCACTGGGGTACTCTCTAGTACTGCTTCTTGCCCTTCCCTCTCCTGACTCTTACCCACTTATCTGTCTCCCCAGGCCCCGGTGTGACTACCAGCCTATAGCTCCTCTCTCTCACTTCCTCACTCTCCCTGACCAGACGAAGCTCATCGAGCTGCATCTCCAGTTCCCTAGCACGGTCCCTAAGCAGCTTCAGCTCAACACACCAGGTGTAGTTGTGGCTGTCAGGGAGGCCGGTAATCTCCAGGACCTCCCACATCTGACACCGAGCACAGAAAACCGGCCTCACACACATACTTTGTCTTTACTTTAAACAGATAACTTACCTGGCCTCAACCTGTATTCGCTGAAGCCCCGTTGAGCCAAAGCCTTCCCGCTCTGTCTCCCTCTACTCGAAACGCCCGCTCTGTAAATCTGTCTTTTTAAACTCTTCCCGCTGTTCTCACTGGCCGACCGCCACGCGCTTGCACAGTCATGCCCCGTTCAAACCGCTGAAGAAATAACCGTCACCTTTTAAACTCAGATAGGGAGACAGATTCTGGAAAGGAGTAATAATGGGAGACAGTGGTGGGTGAACTGAAAGGTGTTTTATGCATATTCACTGTGGAGGACACCAGCAGCGTGGCAGGAATGAGAGAGAGTCGGGGGGCAGAGGCGAGTGTTGTTGCCATTACTAAGGAGCTGGTGCTCGGGGAGTTGAAAAGTCTGATGGTAGATAAGTCACCTGGACCAGATGACTCACCCAGGGTTCTGAAAGAAGCAGCTGAAAAGATTGTGAAGGCATTAGTATTGATCTTTCACAAATCAATATATTCTGGAATGGTTCCCGAGGACTGGGAAACTGCAAATGGCACTCCATTTTTTGAGAAGGGAGGGAGGCAGAAGAAATTATAGACCAGTTAGCCAAATCTCAGAAAGACTTTGGAATCTGTTATTAAGGATGTGGTTTCGGAGTACTTGAAAAATAAGCCAAAGTCAGCATGGTTTTCTGAAGAGGAAATCTTGCTGAAAAAATGTGCTGGAATTCTTTGAGGGCAGGCTGGACAAAGGAGAGGGGGTGGTTCTCTGAAAGCCTTTGACAAGGTGCTGTGCATATGTGGCTGCTTAACAAGATTAAAACCAGTGGTGTCAGAGGAAAGATTCTAGCATGGATAATAGCAGCTGAGAAATGGCAGATGTGATGCCACTGAGACGTGTGAGGTGTTTTACCTTGCGAGGATCAGCCAGGGTAGATCTTAACACGGTGAGTGGTAAAAGAGAGGGATCTGGGAGTACAGGTCCGTAATTCCTGGAGAGTGGCGTCACACGTAGATAGGGTCATAAAGAAGGCTTTTGGCATATTGGTCTTCATTAAGTAAATGTATTGAGTACAGGAAGAAGCAAAAGAAAGTCTGCAGGTGCTGGAAATCCAAGCAACACCCACAGTGCTGGAGGAACTCAGCAGGCCAAGCAGCATCCATGGAAATGAGTAAACGGGGTAGTCGACGTTTCGGGCCGAGATCCTTCATCAGGGCTGGGGGGAAGAAGAGATGAGGAGTTGGAGTTAGAGGTGGTGGAGAGGAGGAAGAAACACAAGATGATAGGTGAAACTTGGGGGGAGGGTTCTGTGGAGGGGTGAAGTAAAGAGCTGGGAAGTTGATAGGTGAAAGAGGTACAGGGCTGAAGATGGGGGAGTCTGATAGGAGAGGACGGAGGCCATGGGAGAAAGAAAAGGGGGAGGAGCACCTGAGGGAGCTGATGGACAGGCAAGGAGATAAGGTGAGAGAGGGAAAAGGGAATGGTGAAGCGGGGGGGGGGGGTGATAGGGGACATTACCAGAGGTTCAAGAAATCAATGTTTATGCCATCAGGTTGGAGGCTACCCAGATGGAATATAAGCTGTTTCACTCCAACCTGAGTGTGGCCTCATCACGACAGTAGAGGAGGCCATGGACTGACCTCCTCTACTGTCATAATGGGAAATGGAATTAAAATGGCTGGCCACTGGGAGATCCCGCTTCTTCTGGTGGACGGAGTGTGGGTGCTCAGCGAAGCGGTCTCCCAGTCTCTGTTGAGTCTCACCGATATATAGGAGGCCACACTGGGAGCACCAGAGACAGTGCCTCACCTGGAAGGACTGTTCAGGGCTCTGTTTGGTAGTGAGGGAGGAGGGATGTTATTGAATACAGGAGCTGGGATGTTATGTATAAGACATTGGTGAGCCTAATTTTGTGTATTGGGTACAGTCTTGGTCATCTACCTGCAGGAAAGATGAAAATAAGATTGAAAGAGTGCGGAGAAAATTTATATGGATGTGGCCAGGTCTTAAAGACTTAAGTTACAGGGAAAGGTTGAAGAGGTTAGGACTTTATTCCCTCAAATGAAGAAAATCGAGGGGAGATTTGATAGAAGTGTATATGAGGGGTGTCAATAGGGTAAGTACAAGCAAGCTTTTTCTGCTGAGTTAGGGTGAGACTACAACTAGAAGTTGTGGGTTAAGGGTGAAAGGTGAAATGTTTAAGGGGGGGATCTACTTCACTCGGGGTGGTGAGAATGTGGAATGAGCTGCCAACGGAAATGGTGGATGTGGGGTCGATTTCAGTATTATGCAGATGCTTTTGGGTATAAACGTAGGCGGGTGGGGGTATGGTCTGGGTGCAGGTTGATGGGCCTGGGCAGATTAATGATTCGGCACAGTCTAGATCGGCTGACCTGCCGGTTTCCCAGCTGTGGTGGTTTATGGCTCGACCTGCAGATTTTGCTTTGGGACGGCGAGTGAGTCTGATTCTGTATATAAAGTTACAGCCGAGCTACCTGAGGGTCAGATTGTTAACAGCAACAAATGGACCCAGTTTAGTTCTTTTTTTTGAATTTATGGAATGGCGGAGCAGACTCGATGGGCCGAATGGCCTATTTCTGCTCCTATGCTTATAGTCTCTTTATTGCACAAACATATATCTTTGCCTTTTATTGCAGCTAAGGCACAATTGGATTTCAGTTCGGGTCAATGTATTATCATTGTAAAGCATAAAGGATTATGTTCTCACACTGTGGTTGAAGGGAACCCTGTTGTCAATTTCCCGTCAGGAAATTCTGTACTGTTAATGACCTCAAGGTGTCGGAGGCTGTAGGCCTCTCCAGTTTCAGGTTGGTGGTTCAGGGTTGTCATCCAAAACCTTTGATTGTTTCATTACTCTAATATTCGCAGCTGTCCTAAATTAGGGGGCAAGTTACGATGTGCTGCTGTGGTGATTGTTTGTGTTAAAAGCCTGCAATACTGATACACGATACACTGGAACACAGTACAGATGTTTTATCTTGTTTGTAGTTCTTCCACCCCCACGAGATTCTGATGGTGTGAAATTGTTATTGGTTTCTTTTCCCAGTGTATGACCGTCCTGAAACGTCAGTACTTCAGTTGTGCTTTAAAGCCCATTCATGACTTTGGGAGCAGATGAAATCCTGAATACTCTGCTCAGAGAAAGAAGAGTGGGGAGAAAAGCCAAAGCTGAATCACGAGATTTTTGATCCTGCTTCGTCAGGATCTGAATGAGTGATCTTCAGTTGTCGTTTGGGCCTTTGGCCCTCTTGGCCTGAAGTTGCAGATGGAAACACAATAATGTGGCCGTCTAGTTTCACGCGGCAGAGATGATTTAATTTAGAGGACAGGTGCCTTGTATCATGTACTTTAGGGGGATGTTGATACTGCCTTCCGAGATATTAGTCTGGGCATCTGTTGAAAATTGCTTATTTTTAGAAATGAGTACACCCATTTCTTATAAAATAATCTATGTTTATGACGGGGTTGGGAGGGAAATGACAAATGATTTTATTTAACTGGGCCGCCTTAGTGCTTATTTGTTGATCCAAGTAAGGTGGATGGGATCCAGCAGGCATTCCTTTGGCTGTTGTGTACTCGGCTAATACAGTGCACCATTATTTCCCAGCTGTTTGCCTTCAGTACTTCCTGTGTTACGCCCCGCCTCGCAAACTCCAATCTGCACTATCTTGTAACTCTTTTCACAGTTGGCACTCTGTTTCGACGAGGGTTTTGACCGGATCTGATAAAGGGGAGGCGTTTCAAAGACCCGGTCGTCAGAAGACTCATTTCAAAATCGTTTGCAAAGCAGTTGAAGTTGCGTGGGTGGCTTGGGTGTTGTCGTTGCTAGAGATGAGAATTATTTTTACACAGCTAGTTATTGGAATACATTGCCTGCAACTGTGCTGGCAGCACATCCAGCAGAAATTTAGGAAAGGGGAAAGAGCAGAGCTGTGAGCTGACTTCAGCCTCTTTCAGAGAGGGACTGGAGGCGTAATCGGCTCCTTTCTGCTGTGTGACTTTGTAGTTTGACCCTTTGAATATTTGTTGGTATGTGCATGGGAAATCACCTCACTATCCTCCTCTGTTGTCTGTGCCTGCAGAGAATATTAATAACTTGATCTTCTGTATTGAACAAATGAGACTAGTTTCTGAAAGCTGATGTCTAAAAAGCAGATATTCCCTGACAGGAGATGGCCAGGCTTTCTAGTCAGCTGGCATGTTTGAGCATCCAGCACCTGAGGCTTGAGAGAAAGGTTTCATTTGATCAGTATGGAAGGGTGGGTGGTGGGGGGGGGGGGGGATGTTGTAGAGAACAGAACTGAAATTGGTTTATTATTGCTCATCTAGTGAGATACAGTGAAAGATACAGTAATTGGTCGTTGTACACTGTCTTGTGATTTGGCTCAGGGATAACTTCACTTGCCCCATTACTGAAATGTTCCCACAACCAGTGGACTCCCTTTCAAGAGCTCTTCATCTCATATTCTTAATATTTATTGCTTTATTTATTATTTTTTCCCCATTTTGGTATTTGCACAGCTTGTTTGCTGAAGTCGGGCTGTTTTTGATAGTCTGTTACGGTTATTCTGTAGGTTTTTTGAGAATGCCTGCAAGAAAATGAATAGCAGGGTGACATAGATGTACTTTGATAATAAAATTTACTTTGAACTTTGAACATTAACTCGGTTTGCTGGGCATCTGGCTTGAAGGGTTTATTTGTTACTGTATCCCAAATAAGTAAATAGATGAGTGCAAAGCTTACCCAGGGCAGGGCTCTTGATGTTTGAGTTTGGCTTATTTTATGGTCTGGAGTATGGCTGGTCCATCCACCAAAGCTGGTATCAGTCGTCATGCTGATTCCAAAAGACATGGGAACAGAATTAGGCCATTCAGCCCATTGGGCCTGCTCTGCCATTCCATCATGGCAGCATTATTACCCCCTCAACCCCATTCTTCTGCCGCCTTCTCCCCGTGACCTTTCACACCCTCACTGATCAAGAACCTGTCAACCTCTGTTTTGGATATAACAATTGACTTGGCCTCCACTGTGGTAATAATTCCACAGATTCACCACCCTGCTGGCAGACGAAATGGTTCACAGGAGGAGTGAAAGAATGACTTGAATTTGTGCCTTTCACAGCCTCATCTCCAAGTGCTTCGGGGTTAATTGACAGAAGCGCACAGGTCTGGTTATTATTGCACTTCATTCAGAGCGGGACCCCCACCTTGTGAACACCTGTCCACAAGGTCACGTGACACTGACTTAGTGCTGAGTGCCCGGGAGCTTCCCTCTAGAGTTCACTGTCTGAACCCGTGAGGGCTTGGAATTTTGGTTTAAAGACTCATCGGAGAGGTGGGCAGCTTTGAGAGGGCCGGACTGTCAGTGCCGTGGTGGTCATCAGTCCAGATGATCTGAAACGTGACCCCTTTCGCAGCCTTGCAGTCTGAGCAATTTGCATGGTGATAGAGTGAGACTCCAGAGAGATCCCAGAGTGTGTCGTAACAACAGTGGAACAGGAGGAGGCTGCCGTGACCATTGTGGCTGCTTTGCCATTCGATAGGATCAGGAAAGTATCCCTTCCAAAAATCTGTGCACCTGCTTTGAATAGTGCCTATACTATAGTGCCTATACTGTGCCAGTAATGGAACCTCCACAGTGCCTTTGCTACGGAATTGAGTTTCATTACTTTCTGGGTGAAGAAATGCCTTCCGTAAGCTGAGATACTATGAAGCTTTGGTGAAAACTTGAAGATGTGAAATATGCATTTTTCTCTTAATTGTGTTATTTCTGGTAATTGCTGACTAGCTCGAGTTTTTCATTGTTACTGGTTTCGTGACCGTGCTTTCAGCCAGTAAGGCAGGTGTAGCCAAGATTTTCAATTTTAAGTTTCTGAAAGCCAACAACGAGAGGCCAGTTTCATTAACAATGCCCGTACAATGTTTCACCTTGTACTGAAACACTAAGGGGATATCACCTTCGATATAACTTCTTTCTGTCTCTACAAAGTCTCGAATGCAGTTGGGGCTTTAGTTTTGACCCTAAGGGAGGAATCGTCCTGGAGTGCCTGGACTGAAAGTGTGTCGATTCCATGAATAAGATAGAGTTTTACCTTGCTGAAAACTGGAAAGGTGTATATATAAAATAAAAACACAAAATGCTGGCAGAATTTAGCAGGCCAGACAGCATCAGAGGAGGTACTGACGACGTTTCAGGCCGAAACCCTTCATCAGGAGTGAAGTAACATGGGATGGTCGAGAGGGGATAAGAAGTGGGGGGAGGGATGAAGTAGAGAGCTGGGAAGTGATAGGCTGGAGGGAAATGGGCTAGGGGGAAGGTGGAGAATTATGGGAAATAAAAGAGAAAGGAAGGTAGGGCTGGGGGGAGATTATAGTGAGGGGGGAAAAAGAGAAAGAGAACCAGACTAAAATAATAGATAGGGATGGGGGTAAGTGGGGGGGGGGGGCATGAGTATCAGCGGAGGTCTGTGAGTTGTCACTACCTCCTCCCATAGATGCTGTCTGGCCTGCTGAGTTCTGCCAGCATTTTGTGTTTTTATTTATTTCCAGCATCTGCAGATTCAAATGTGTATAATATAACTGTTCCCCTTCGTATCTATAGGAGTATTAGCTTGGGGATTTACTGAAATGACTGGGTTCTGAATATCTGTTCACTGTGTTTGGAATTTACAGGAAGGAAACAAAGATACTTGGTTCAATTGCCTACTTAGTTCTCTGTGAAGGGGGCAAACTTGTAGCTGCAATCATTTGCAGTGAGAGCTGAAGTTGCAAAGCAAGCACAGGTTGTTGAAATGTACAGTGCAGAGACAAAACACGGGATACCTGGTCCAGTTCTGAAAGGCCAACTGTACCAAGTTAAGTTCGGCAGCTGGTCCCAGTTGTGGAAGATGGGGAGGAGCAGAGGGAACTCCTTGGTCTGAAATTTGGTGGGGAGGGGGGAGGTTGCAGAGCAAAAGGAGTGTGACACGGAAGTGAAAGCAGATGGTAAAGGAAGTAGAAGGTAGATCTGGAGGAACTGTAATTGGGAGAAGACAAATCAGAAATGACTAGAAAGGGTTGTGTGAGCTCGGACATGTGATGCAAAAGTACAATTGTTGCTTATCTGAAATTGTTGAATGTGGAAGCCTGTAATGTGCCTAGTAAGAGGATGCGGGGTAGTTTGTTCCAACATTTGACAGAAAATCAAGGAACTATGAAGGGGGCTGAAGACTATATCAGAATGGGAAAGGATTGGAAAGTGGAAGACAAGCACAAGATTGGCATAAACTTTGCTGATTGAACAAAGTTGTTTCGTAAATAGTCTGTCAACTTGCATCATCAATCCTTCCTGCTCTCATTTGCCTGACTCTTCATTAAGCTCAGAGCTGGTACCATACATTCACTAGCCAGCACTTGTTGTAACTGAGACCATTTGAATTTGTTTGGGGAGCCATGGATTGAGTGTAGATCAATCCATTTGCTTCTCTGAATGTCTCCATCTTGCTACGAGTGCAGCCCAAACTTTAATTTTCATTTCAGTGCTCTGCCCACTGTGTTGTTCCAGCAAGTTTGAGTAAGAAAATCTTCTCATCCTGCTTGGCAATTTATAGTTCTCTAGTAGGATGGATTTTAATAGTTTTGGACCTTGTGCTCCCAATATTTGGGAGATGGAGTTGAGTTTACTGGCATCCTTGCAGTTGGAAAGGTTTTTCAAGTTCACTGAAGAGGACTTGATTTGTATTATTTCATGTTGAGTACTTGTTTGTGTGCAAGTCCTGTGGTTTAAATTGAACCAGAGGTGGGAGGACTTGTTTCAGCTTGCTCCCTACTGTAGGATTTTATGGTATGTGCTTGCAAATTGACTCATTAATAACTAATTGGAATTTGGTTGGTCACATTCACTGTATGTTGTTCAGTTTTATTTCCAGGTACAAAAACGACGGTGCAGATGTAATTAAGGATTTTCAGACTTCATATTTCAATGAAAGTTTGGGTTCTGCTCGATTTTACAACGCAGTGGAATCAGGTTTATTGGGACACATTGGCAACAGTACATTTTGGTCATATTAAGCAACTGCCACAATTAGCTGAAGTTTCATGGAAATAATTAAACGGTAGTTTAAAAAGACGCGCGTGCACACATAGGAATCCACTGTGTACGTAGAACAGGAAATATTGAATATGTTGCAGCTTGTAAGATGTAGGCTTATCAGGCAAACGGGAGAGTATTGGTTAAGCTGAGGTATTAGAACCCTCTAGGCCTAATTGCTGCTACTGGAATTCCATTTGTTACGTGCTGTGTTGTGTGTCATGGGCAATCATGGTCTTTCCATGACTATTCTTAGCAGATTTTTCTACAGAAGCGGTTTGCCATTGCCTCCTTCTGGGCAGTGTCTTTTCAAGATGAGTGACCCCAGCCATTATGAGTACTTAGGAGATTCTCTACCTGGTGTCAGTGGTCACGTAACCAGGACTTGTGATCTGCACCGGCTGCTCATACGACCGTCCACCACTTGCTCCCATGGCTTCATGTGACCCTGATCGGGGGGCTAAGCAGGTGCCACACCTTGACCAAGGGTGACCTTCAGGCTAGCAGAGGGAAGGAGCGCTTTACACCTTTGGTAGCGATGCATCTCCACCCCGCCACCCAGAACTGGAATATGTGGCTTTATAATTTTACTGCTTCCTTGAAATACCAGAATATCGTTAATATATAAACTGTATTGCACCCAGCCACCCCTTAGTAGTCAGGCACAGATAGTTTGACATTGCTGCAACTGAAGCTGCAGTTTCTACACGTCTGCGTTCCATGGGGAGCATTTGAACTGGGTGCATCAGCATTTGGGGATGGGGACCCTTGCACAGGATCGGAGGAGGTGACAGAAGGTTGTAAACTCAGCCACGTTCCTTCATGGGCGCAAAACCTCCCCACCAGGAAGCTGATGCCTCAAAGAGGCAGCATCCATCATTAAAGACCCTCACCACCCAGGACATGCCCCCTTCTCATTATCTACGTAAGGGAGGCGGTACAGGAGCCTGAAGACACACACTCAACTTTTTAGAAACAGATTCTTCCCCTCCACCATTCGATTTTTGACTGGATAATGACCCCCTGAACACTATTCACTATTTTTGCACTCTTTTGCACTACTAATTCAATTTAATTTTTTATATTTACACACACATACAGATCTCTATAAAGTGACCTAAATTAATTACAAATAGAAAACACAAAATAATTGATTACATGTATTCACCCCCTGTAATACGACACACCAAATCATCACTGTGGTGAAGCCAATTGGTTTTAGAAGTCACATAATTAGTTTAAATGGAGATCTGTTTTTGGAGACCTGTGTGCAGTCAAGGTGTTTCAATTGATTGTTGTAAAAATACACCTGTATCTGGAAGGTCCAACTGCTGGTGAATCAGTATCCTGGCAAAAACTACACCATAAGGACAAAAGAACACTCCAACTCCGCCAAAAGTTTATTGAAAAGCACAAGTCAGGAGATGGATACAAGAAAATTTTCAAGTCACTGAATATCTTTTGGAGTACAGTTAAGTCAATCATCAAGAAATGGAAAGAATACGGCACAGCTATAAATCAGCCTAGAGCAGGCCGTCCGCAAAAACTGAGTGACATGCAAGAAGGGGACGAGTGAGGGAGGCCACCAAGAGACCTATGACAACTCTGGAGGAGTTACAAGCTTCAATAGCTGAGATGGGAGAGACTGCACATACAACAACTGTCGCCCGGGTGCTTCACCAGTCACAACTTCATGGGAAAGTGGCAAAGAGAAAGCCACTGTAGAAAAAAACTCACATGAAATCTTGGCTAGAGTTTGCCAGAAGGCAGGTGGGAGACTCTGAAGTCGGCTGGAAGAAGGTTCCATGGTCTGATGAAACCAAAATTGAGCTTTTTGGCCATCAGACTAAATGCTATGTTTGGCATGTCAAACACTGCACATCATCAAAAGCACACCTTCCCTACCGTGAAGCATGGTGGTGGCTGCATCATGCTGTGGGGATGGGGGAAAACTGCAGTGTCCAGATGTGCAAAGCTGATAGAGACCTCTCCACACAGACTCAAGGCTGTAATTGCTGCCAAAGGTGTGTCTACTAAATACTGACTGGAAGGGGATGAATAATTATGCAATAAATTGTTTAATTATTGTAATAAATTTAGACCAATTTGTTTTCACTTTGGCACAAGATCTTTTCTTTTGATCAGTGTTAAAAATGCCAGTCACTATGACTCAATGTTGTAAAACAATAAAACCTGAAAACTTTGAGGGGTGGGTTAAATACTTCATAGAGGCACTGGATGTGTGCATTCCTCTGTACTGCTATGTGTTAGCGATGATAAACCTGATTCTGATGTTAACTGTTGATCTTTGTGAAGCTAAGAAGATGGTTGTGTCAGGCCAGATGCTTTGTTGCTGCACTAGTGACGCTTTCATTTCAAATGCATTGATGTGTCTTACACAAAACAGTTAACCTGATGTGTTGGTTCAAAGAAGCCATGTATCAGAGGGGGAGAGATGAGGAGCTTGTGACAAGATATGAAAATGGGGCGGGGGGGGGGGGGAAGAGGATGGAGATCGGAAAGAAGTGAAGATGCTGGAAACACCTAAACAATGAATAGATCAGGTTGAGGACTTGTCATGAGAACTAAGAGACGTAAGTGTGTCCAGGTCGCAGAGGTAGTGGGGGAAATAATGCCATCATTAGATGGACATTTTAGCTTCCTTCAGAGACTCTGTGGATCATGCAGTATCTCGGTGGGGGGGGGGGGGGGGGGAAGAATGGACAGTCAGTGTTTTGGGTCAAGACCCTTCATCTGGGCTGGAAGATGGCCAGTATAAAGAAATTGGGATAGAACCAGCAGGTGATGGGTGGATCCAGGTGAGGGGTGTGATAGGCAGATGGAGGAGCAGAGAGTGGGTATGGCATCAGAAGCTGGGAGATGATGGGTGTGAGCGACCAAGGGGTGAAGAAGATGGAATCTGATAGGAGAGACCAGTGGAGAGAGCGATGTGGGAGCGGGAAACCAGTGGGAGGAGGGTTTGGGTGATGGGTAGATGGAGAGCAGAAAGAGACATCATGATAGAGGCAGATAAAGAGAAAATGGAGAACGGCCAGCGAGGGGAGTTAGACAATTCAATATTTATACTGCCTGGTTGTAGACTACCCTGGCAGACTGAGGTGCAGTGATTCTAGATTATGTTTAGCTTCATCTTGGTAGTGGAGGCTGAGGAGGACGTGTTGGTGTGGGAGTGGGAAGGAGAATTAAAATGGAGATCCAGCCATTAACCAGGTCCTTATGGAACCCGGAGCTGTGCAGTCGTAGATCTGCAAGTTGCACTGTGCTGCCCCATGCTTTGGCAGTGTGTCATGGTGCAAGTGGTACACACACCCCTGCAGTCTGTTGTGGGCCAACCCCTCGATTAGTCTGTGCCTCCGGTGAAACGGGGGGGGGGGGGGGTTAGTTGCTCCAAGTATTTTTTTTCAGGGGCAGACTGTACTGGTGTTGGCGTTCTCCACTCCTGTCCTGCTAATCAGCTTTGCAGAGTTTTGCATCTTTTCCAACAGGATAACCAGCCTGTCTCTGTTTGGATGTGGCCCAGGATATTTATAGATCATCTTCATCTCTGGCTTCTGGAGTTGTGGCATGTATGCTGAGGACTGTGGTCGAGCTAGTGATCACAACAGACAGTTGATCTCCCGCTGTGTGGTGTGGTGTGGTGGAAATTTGTGGTTGGGAAGAGGACTCGGAAGGAATTTAGTGGATGGCTTCCATGATTTTTTCCCATAAATAACAAGTTTGCTACTTGAAATGCAACATAGGACAAGTGCCACATTATTGGTGACATTTTTTGACTGACTTGTTAAATCAAAACTGCTTTTGCTATCTTGGGTGGATGTACAGTAGTGGTAAATTACTTTGTAAAGAAGCAGAACTCTCTCATTTCTCTGTTATCCCTTTTGCCCATGTGTTCAAGATCATCTTCAAAGGTTCGAATTTATTATCAAAATACATATGTCAGATACACAACCCTGAGATCAATTTTCCTGCAGGCATTCACACTAAATACAAATAAACGCAATAGAATAAATGATAAAAATGCACTCAAGATGGACGAAACAACCGATGTTCAAAAGACAGCAAACAGTGTGAATACAGAAAAGAAAAAGATAATAATTAAACCAAAATGTAATAAAAATTTAAAGACCAACTTTAAGTCTAATACCAGAGGACATGCATTGAGGGGGGATTAAGTTCAAAGGAGATGTGAGGGTACACTGTACAGTGGGTGCCTGGAACGCACTGCTTGGAGTGATGGATGTGACAGAAACATTAGAGACTTTTAAGAGATGTTTAGATAGGCACGTGAATGTGAGGAACATGGAAGGATAAAGATGTTGTGTAGGCAGCAGAGATTAGTTCAGTTAGCCATTTAATTGGTGCAACATTGTGGACAGAAGGATATGTTCCTGTGCTATTTTGTTCTGTTAATAATTATAAATAAGCAATAAATATCGAGAACATGAGATGAAAAGTCCTTGAAAGTGAGTCCATCGGTTGTGGGAACAATTCAGTATTGGGATGAGTGAAGTTATCTCCTTTAGTTCAAGAGCCTGATGGTTGAGGGGTAATAACTGTTCCTGAACCTGGTGGTGTGAGTCTTCAGGCTCCTGTACCTCCTCCCAGATGGCAGCAGTGAGAAGAGAGCACGACCTGGATGCTGGAGATCCCCGTTGATGGATGCTACTTTCCTGCGATGGTGCTTCATGTAGATGTGCTCAGTGGTGGGGAGGGCTTTACCTCTGATGGACTGGGCTGTATCTTCTTTTTGGAGGCTTTTCAGTTCCAGGGCGTTGGTGTTTCCATACCAGGGCGTAATCCAACCAGTCAGAATACTCTCCAGTGCTCATCTACAGGGATCGGTCAGAGCTTTAAATGACATGAATCTTTGCAAACTTATAAGAAAGTAGAGGTGCTGCCACCTCCGATCCCCCGATGAGGATGGCTCCCAGACCACTGGTTTCCTCCACCTGAAGTTAATAATTGGCTCCTTGGTCTTGCTGACATCGAGTGAGAGTTTGTTGGCGAGGCGCCACTCAGCCAGATTTTTAATT
The DNA here is from genome assembly GCF_048418815.1 of Hemitrygon akajei. Taxonomy (NCBI): domain Eukaryota; kingdom Metazoa; phylum Chordata; class Chondrichthyes; order Myliobatiformes; family Dasyatidae; genus Hemitrygon; species Hemitrygon akajei. The sequence continues at coordinate 112,025,217 of NC_133130.1, read as the reverse complement.
CCTGCCCCCCCCCGACCCCCAGTATATGTTGATTCATCATCACCTTTGATTTATCGACTGACAGTGGTGTCGCCAGCAAACTTCACTATGGCATTGGAGCTGTGCTTAACCTCACAGTCACAGGTGTAAAGTGAGTTTGAGGTCCCCCTGTGCTGATGGAGATGTACGCCCTCTCGTCACCTGGCTCAGAGCCTCAGCCGCGGGCTGGCACGCCATCTTTCAGACTGACACACAGTGCTGGAGGCAGGGCAGCATCCACAGAGCGTTTCTGGCCTCTCTCTCCCCCCCGCCCCCGTCTCGGTCCGAAACGTCGACTGTTTATTCCTCTCCGTGGATGCTGGCCGACTTGATGATTTGCTCCAGCGCTTCGTGTGCCTGCATGTGTCTGGGTTTCCATCTGCAGAATCCCTTGTGTTTCTTAATCCACATGTTCTTCCCTTCTTAGATCCCTGTGTTTTGTTTTACTTTTCCGGACTATCTGTAATGAGGTCTGAGAAGCTGCAGGAAGTAAAACAGAACAATTAAATTGTCACTCATTTTGTATCTTGTTTTTAAAAAAAAAAAAGACTAAACTTATGTTCGTTTTTTTTCTCAACTAGAGAGTGGTGTGTAGTTTCCAAGTGACGCCATGGAGGATGGGAAGGCCGTGTGGGCTCCACACCCCCTGGATGGATTCCAGATGGGTTTGATTGTCGACATCGGTGTGGACTCATTAACCATCGAGCCTCTAAATCAGAAGAACAAGGTGAGTGTCTGTTAGCACATGCATCACTGGAGGACAGCAGCAGGTCAGTCAGCATCCGTGAAGCAAGGGGGTGGCCGACGTTTCGAGTAGAGACCCTGCACCAGCACTGGGAGTGTGGGGGGAAGAGGGTGAATGTAAAGAGGTGAGAGGGAGGAGTGAGGCAGACACCGGACAGGTGATAGGTGGAACCAGGTGAGGTGGTAGATTGTGGGCTGATAGACCCCAGTAGGAAAGGGGAATATTGAGACAGAAGCTGGTGGGAATAGATGTGGGAGACAAAATTGGCCAGATGGAGCCAAGTTGGGAGACAGGAGGGGAAGGTAGAAACAGAGGCTGGTACTGATTGGGGGGAGGGGGGGCGGGAAGGTGATCGTCATAAGAGAGGGTTGATGAACAGATTGAATCAGGCGAAAGAGGAGATATGAAAGGTGAATATTTGGATGATCCAGGGAATGGAGGAAGTCCTGTCCTGCCTGTAAGGAGTTTGCACGTTCTCCCCGTGATGGCGTGGGTTTCCTCCGGGTGCTTCTGTTTCCTCCCACAGTCCAAAGACGTACTGGTCGGTAGGTTAATTGGTCATTGTAAATTGTCCCGTGATTAGGCTAGGGTTAAATCAGGGGACTGCTGGTGGCTCAAAGGGCCTATTCTGCCCTGTAGCTCAATAAATAAATAGGTCCGACACATTGGAGTTTAGAAGAAGGGGGGGAGGCAAACCTCCTGAAAGATTCTTAGTAGCTGCACAGGTAATTATTGGGACAATATTTCCGTTAGGAGAACCCGAGTTCGCAGGATAGGTACATAAATTTATACTCAGAACGTAAATGATCCATGACAAACACTTCTAGAACAAAAAAGAGCAAAGTCCATTTTAATAGAAAGAGGTCAAAATTGTCGTCGTGCTGCTAAACTGCAGTGATGAGGGTTTTGCTGAATGGTGGAGGGGAAGTAGCTGTTCTTGAACCTGGTGGTGTGGGACTTCAGGCGTCCGTACCTCCTCCTTAGTAGTAGCTGTGAAAAGATGTCATTGCCCAGATGGTGGGGATCTTTGGTGGATGTTGTCTTTTGGAGGCAGTGCTTCCCTGTAGATGGTACCGATGGCGGGAGCCACGTGCCTGTGATGTATTGGGCAGAGTCCGCTACTCTCTGCACTCCTGCTGATTAGAATTGCCGTACCAGACCATGATGCAACAGCCGGGGTTCTTCCAGTGGAACATCTGGAGAAAATTGTTAGATTGTTCACTAACAGGCCAGAGTTGACAAAGAATTTCTTTAGATTTAGTGGTTTGAACATTTGCGTAATTCTTTGGCACAGAGAGCTGTGGGAAAGGTGGCCTGTGTATATTTAAAGGTGGGAGATAGATGGGAGTCGAGGGTTTATTGGGCAGGGAAGTGGATAAGGAATGCCAGATTTGCCTGGTAGAGCAATCTCAGGGATCAATAGTCTACTCCCATTCCTATTTGGAACCACCTCCAGTGAAACAATATTTTTCTTTAAGTGGGAAGAGCACAGTTGTTCATGTATACACAGGACAATAGGAGGGGGGAGGAGGCCACCTGTATTGTTTCTGTAACTGAGAAGTCATGTAATACTCTGTAATGGGGACCAACCTGAAAGAGCTATTTAAATATCAGCATCTCAGAAATAAAGTTAATAGAAAAAGACTTTCCTCGGTAGCTTGTAATCCATTGAAATTTATGTCCAAAATGCCTGGCTCATGATAAGGAGGGAGAAAGCAGCTATTCTATCTGAAGACGTTTTTACAATAATAAAAGACCAAATAAGCTATCAACTGGTACGTCTTTGGGAGGAAACCAGAGCACCCGGAGGAAACCTGTGCAGTCACGGAGAGAATGTATAAACTCCTTACAGGCAGGCAATTCTAGGAAGAGATTTAACTTCTGTACCCCAATCCTAATGAAGTTTACTCTTTACTTTGTTAAACATGGCCCCATGGTGATAGCGTAAGGTCGCTATTTTTCTGAAGTGATTTTTACTAATTCTGCCCTTCTGTCTGTTGCAGTCACTTAGGTGAAACACTAAACTGCCTTTAAATGTCCATTGGTCCATTTTGAGATGTCATTGCGTTTTCTGTGTCAGTTAGTTAGGACTATTAATGTCGGCGAGAAGGATTTCATATACCTGTTGCCTTTAACACAAATTGTGCCAATTGCTGCCTTTCGTTTAGGGTTGAGAAGTTAGCTATTATGTGCTGTTCAGAACATGAATCCAAGTCAAGTTTAATATCACTGATGTAGGTCATGAAATCTGTGTTTTTCCAGCAGCAGTACAATGCAATATATAAAAATACTATAGATTAGAATAAGAAATGTGTATAAAAATGAATTAAATAAGTAATGCAAAAAGAAAGCAAAAATAGTGAGGTGGTGTTCAGAGGTTCACTGTCCATTCAGGAATCTGATGGCGGAGGGGAGGAAGCTGTTCCAAAAATATTGAGGGTGTGCCTTCATGCTTCTGTACCTCCTCTCTGGTAGTAATAAGATGTTCTGGGTGATGGGGGTCCTTAATGATGGATGCCGTCTTTTTGAGGCATCACCTTTTGAAGGTGTCCTTGACGCTGGGGGGGCTAGTGCCCATGATGGAGCTGGCAGAATTTGATGGAGCTTTTTTCCAACCTTGTGCAGTGGCCTCTTCGTAGGGGCGGTGATGCAGTCAGTTACAATGATCTCCATGTTACATCTGAGGAAATCTGTGGGAGTCTTTGATGACACACCAAATCTCCTCAAATTCCAAATGAAGTTTAGCCAATGATGGGTCTTCTTTGTAACTGCATCAATGTGTTGGGCCCAGAGTAGATCGCCATAGATGTTGACACCAGGAACTTGAAACTGTTCAGTCTTTGCACTGCTGACCCCTGGATGAGGACTTCCTTTGACTTCACTTTCTAAAGTCCACAATGAGCTCCTTGGTCGTCTTCATAGTGAGTGCTCAAAGCTCTTTGGAAATACTTACGCTACTATACTGTATTTATTAAACAAAAGTGTTGACAGATGTTTTATGAGCAAACACGAGGAAATCTCTTACCCCATCCCTGACATATTTAGTTGTTTGCCTGTTCTCCATCTCCCTCTGGTGCTTCCCCCCCCACCCCCCTTCTTTCTCCTGAGGCCTCCCGTCCCATGATCCTTTCCCTTCTCCAGCTCTGTATCACTTTCGCCAATCACCTTTCCAGCTCTTAGCTTCATCCCACCCCCTCCTGTCTTCTCCTATCATTTCGCATTTCCCCCTCCCCCCACTACTTTCAAATCTCTTACTATCTTTCCTGTCGGTTAGTCCTGACAAAGGGTCTCGACCCGAAACGTCGACAGTGCTTCTCCCTATAGATGCTGCCTGGCCTGCTGTGTTCTACCAGCATTTTGTGTGTGTTGTTGACAGATGTTTTATTGTCATTTTAATTCAAATTCCATAGATCTGAAAATATTGATGTACAATGCGTTGAAAAAGTATTGAGCCCACACAACTATTCTCACATTTTACTGTCTTATTTTCTAAATTTAAGTATATTTTAGAATTTTTTTTGAGCAAATCTATAGAACATTGTGCATCATATCAAATTAAAAGAAAATTTCCAACAAACTAAAAATTTAAAAACCCAAATTGTGAGGCTGAAGAACTATTCCTCCCCTTTGTTATTGCAATGCTAACATGCTTCAGGTGCATTTTTTTTTACCTACTCACCCAATCTGTTGATGTAGAAGATTGGAGGATCACGTGTTTTCAATGAATTCATAAGAATAAATTCCCCCCTCTCTCTGTAAGGTCCAACAGTGTGGTTGATCTTTAACTGAGCAAACCAAAATGAAAGCAAAAGAACGTTCACGACGAGCCAGGGAAATGATGATAGAGAAGCATAAATCTGGCAAAGGGTACAAGACCATCTCCAAGACACTGAACATAAGTTTGGGTTCAGTGCAGTCCATCCTGTAAAAAGTGCAAAACATATGAAACCACAACCACACTGCCCAGCTGAGGTTGCCCCTCTAAACTTAGTTGCTGGAGAAGAACGGCACTTGTAAGAGAAGTAACTGTGATGCTAATGATTTGAGGACGCTGCAGTAGTTGGTGGCTGCAACTGGAGATGACGATCATGGTTCCACAATTTCTAAGGCCTTGCATGCAAAGGGTATTTCAAAATTCAAAGTTAATTCATTATGAAAATACATCTGTGTCTTGGGGGCATACTCAATAAATCCATAACCGAATCAATGAAAGACTGCACTATCTCGGGCGTTCAACCAGTGTGCAAAAGCCACAAGCTATGCAAATACAAAAAGAAAGTAATAATAATAAATAAGCAGCAAGTATCGAGTTCATGGGACGGCGAGGCCTTGGAAGTGAGTCCGTAGGTTGTGGGAACATTTTAATGATGAAGCGAAGTTGAATCATGCTTTTCCCCCTTTGGTTCGAGAGACTGATTGTTGAGGGGTAATAACTGTTCCTGAACCTGGTGGTGCAAGTCTTGAGATTCCTGTACCACCATCCTGATGGCAGCAGTGAGAAGAAAGCATGTCTTGGGGGGGGTAAGGATGCTGCTTTCCTGCGACAGTATTTCATGTGGACGTACTCAGTGGTGGAGAGGGCTTTACCCGTGATGGACTAGGCCATATCCACTAATTTCTGTAGGATTTTCTGTTCAAGGGCATTGGTATTTTTATACCAGGCAGCCAGTAAATATACTGTCCACCACACATCTGTAGAAGTTTGTCGAAGCTTTAGATGTCTTGCTGAATCTCTGCAAACTCCTAAGGAAGTAGAGGCACTGCCATGCTTCCTTTGTAATTGCACTTGGGCGCTGGGCCCAGGGCAGGTCCCCTAAAATAATAACACAGAGGAAGCCGACTCTCTCCAGCACTGAGGAGGACTGGCTCATGGAACCCTGGATTCCTCCTCCTGAAGTCAATAATCAGCTCCTTGGTCTTATTGACATTGAGTGAGAGGTTGTTATGGCACCACTCAGTCAGATTTTCAGTCTCCTTCCTGTAAGCTGATCCGTCGCCACCTTTGATTCGGCCTATGACAGTGGTGTCATCAGCAAACTTGAGTGTGATGTTGGAACTGTGCTTAGCCACACAGTCATAAGTGTAAAGCGCACAGCCTTGTGGTGCACTGGTGCTGACGGAGACCGTGGAGGAGATGTTGTTGCCAATCCGAACTGACTGGGGTCTGCAAGTGAGGAAATCAGGGATCCAATTGCATAAGGAGGTATTGAGGCCAAGGCCTTGAAGCTCATTGATTAGTTTGAGGGGATGGTGGTATTGAATGCTGAGGCGTAGTTGATAAAGAGCATTCTGACATCTGCATTTTTGCTATCTAGATGTTCCAGGGTTGAGTGAAGAGCCAATGAGATGGCATCTGCTATGGACCTTTTGCACTGGTAGGCAAATTGGAGCAGAGTCAAGTTTCTTCTCAGGCAGGAGTTGATATGTTGCATCAACCTGTCAAAACACCATCACAGTGGATGTAAGCGCTACTGGGTGATGATCTTTGAGACAGGTTACCACGTTCTTCTTAGGCTGAAGCCTGCTTGAAGCAGGTGGGTAAAGCAAGAGGTTAAAGATCTCGGTGAACACTCCAGCCAGTTGATCAGCCCAGGTCTTTAGTGCTTGACCATGGATTGACGTGTCAGAATGGGAATGGGGGTAGGAATGGTTGGCCACCGGGAAATTCCACTTTCCAGAGCTGATGAAGGATGTCGGCCTGAAGCGTGACCGTTTACTCATTTTCATAGATGCTGCCTAGTCTGCTGAATTCCTTCAGCGTTCTGTCTGTGTTGCTCTGCATCTGCAGACTATTTTGTGTTTATCAACCAAGAGTCTTTCAACTCTTCAGCATGAGATGTGGCACTTGGCATTCTTAGTTATAGAGCGTGGGGAGAATAAATAGTCGTGACTGAAGTCTACATTCAGCAAAGATTGTGCATTGCTATAGTTGCTACCAAAGATTTTAGGGAGGTGCTAAGGCAACATAATGGTTAGCGCGTGTCTATTATAGTTTGGGTGTTGGAGTTAGCTCATTTCTGCATCCTCTGTGAAGAGTTGCATGCCCTCCCTCCCTGTGTCTTCCAGCTGCTCTGGTTTCCTCCCACGGTTCAAAGGTGTACCAGTTAGTAAGTGAGTTGGTCATTGTAATTTGTCCTGTGATTTGGGTAGGGTTACATAGGTGCGATTCTGGGAGGTGTATTTTGTTGGACCGGAAGGACCTGATCTGCGCACTAACTCTAAATCGGGGGTTCCCGACCTTTGTTATACCATAGGCCCCTACCATGTACCAAGGGGTCTGAGAATGCCAACTATAATTAATGGACATCTGTACAAATGGATGCTACTAATGCTGTGTTTCCAAACTGTGATGCTGATCTTGTGTTCAACTGCAATAAAATGAGGCATTCTCTGAAGAGAGCATTGTTCCATGTTGGTTTTCCTATTGACTGTCAAAAATTCTAAACTGTAAAGACAGTAGCTCAGTTATTGCAAGTCAGTTCTGCTATTGATCAACCCCTTGCTAGGTAATTAATATAGAATGCAATGTGCAGAACACAAATAGGTGTGAAGTTTTCGATAGAAAGGCCATAGCAAATTGAGCAGATTGCAGCAGGAAAAGGGACTTCTTCAGTTGTTGAATTGAAAGGCACAATGCGTTTACTAGAACTAGGGGGCCCAGCCTCAAGATTCGGGGGAGTAGATTTAGTTTGGAGATGAGGAACTGCTTTTCCCAGAGGGTGGTGAATCTGTGGAATTCTCTGTCCAATGAAGCAGTGGAGGCTGCCTCAGTAAATATTTTTCAGACAAGGTTGGTTAGATTTTTGCATTGCAGGGGAATTGAGGGTTATGGGGAAAAGGCAGGTAGGTGGAGGTGTGTCCTTGGCCGGATCAGCCATGATCTTATTGAATGGCGGAGCAGGATTGATGGGCCAGATGACTGACTCCTGCAATTTCTTATGGTCTTGTGTTCTTAACTATAAAATAAAACAGTTAACCTTGTACGTACTGACCTGACAGTGACGACAAAGCACAGTGGAAAGAAATGTGAATAAATTGGTTGGATTTGTATGATGTGAGACATCCCTGTGAAAAGAGGAAAAAGAACCCAGATAGTCCTTCTGTCAGGCCGAGCACACCACTCGGATTTCCCAGGGTGGTGGGATGGGCATGCATTTCTACCAAAGGCGCCCCTTCTCTCCTCTGGTCTGCAGGTCACCCTTGGGCAAGGTGTAGCACCTGCTTAGCCCCTCGATCAGGGTCCTGTGAAGCCATGGGAGTAGGTGGTGGGTAGTCTTATGAGCAACCGGTGCATATCACAAGCCCTGGTTATGTGACTACTGATGCCAAGCAATCTTTGAAGTGTATTGATAATGGCTGGGGTTCCCTGTCTTGTAACGATACAGCGTAGAAATTAATGGCAAACTGCTTCTGTAGAAACATTTGCCAAGAACAATCATGGTCATGGAAAGACCATAATTGACCATGTCACATGACACAGCACACAGTAACTGAGGCAAGTAAGAATTAGATCTACAGATGAATTAAACATAGCTAAACAAAGTAAGGTGCGTAAATTGTACTTCACCTTTCAACATTTTTTTTATCTGGTGACACTTCAGATGTGATGCAGCAGGGAGTTCAGAACCCTAATGGCCTGAGGGAAGAAGCTGTTTCCCACCCTGCGATCTTGTCTTTGTGCATCGGAGTCTCCCGCCCGATGGTAGAAAGTCAAAGAGGATGCTGGATGGATGGGTGGGGATCCTTGATAATACTAAGGGCCCTGTGTACACAGCGGCGGTGCTGAAAAGTGTGCCCGATGGACGGCAGGGAGACTGTTCTCACTGCCCTTTGTAGGGACTTGCGGCCGATGCTCTGCTGCTACCGTACCAGATGCAGATTGTCAGGACGCTCTCAATGGTGCTCCTGTCAACTTCAGTTTAAAAAGTGTTGACCTGTCCACTTGCAGATGGATATTTAAGATTCCAAGGTGTCAGCTGTCTAGTGCTCTGGCCAGTGTTCCTCTTGCGTTTAATTTCATCAGCATAGCTGCTCTCCTTGCTCATTTACGGTACAGTTTGAGTTGCCACCCGCTACATTGAGCGTAACAACTGGGGTACTCCATTGGCTGAAGCCCCTGTGTGATGTCCTGAGCACAAGCAGAGCATCATTGGGATGCTGGTTCCTGCTCAAGGCCAAGGCCCCGAGAGTTCGTCTACGTTGACCCTGTTTACAGAATGTGCTGAAGCGGCGGTGTGGCAGATGGGATTTCAATGATGAATCAACTTCCTCCAGGGTTTCTTTTTCCAGTGCAGGTGCAGGAAACATGTTAGCAAATTAGCTTGTTATGTGAACCTTTGGAGAGGGTAGCTTGTGTATTGAAAATCCAACTCAAATCAATTCTCAAAGAGCTTAATTATTTGGGGAAATAACATACTTGAAAATGTTCATACATGACATTACAGCGCGCACAGTGTAAAATTAAGTATTCTGCTCTGGTTGAGGGGCCAACGCATATTGTAATTAATAACGATTCTTGGTTTATTTCTACGGTAAGTGAAGCATTCAAACATGCGAGCCGTTTGCAGCCTGGCTCTCAGTTTGTAAATACATTTGTCTTTTATTTCTGGAGGTGCAGTGACATCAAGAAGACATCTCAGAAGCGATTGAATGAACTGCTCGATGTGTATTTTTTTTTAACAGTGTGTTGTTACAATTTGATAGGTTTGTCCCATTCTCTGCTAGTAAATGGAACTGTTGAATTGTTTGAGAGATATCCAGAGCAGGCACTGCACTGGAAGATGGGTTGTTTACTGTCCAAAGTAACTCACAGATGAATTCACTGATCAAATGTGCCAATGTACCTGACTCCCTCCGGAGAATTGTTTGTACAACTCAGCAGCACACTCACTCAGCAATTGTTTTCCCTAATCTGGGGAGCCACGCAGTTGTTTATAGAGCTGTTGACAAGATTCTATGGTTTATAAGTAAGCTCTTTGAGCTGTGTTTTGCCCCAGAATCCACTCCGTACATCTGTCCCCCCTTTCCCTATCTCTCCCCACCCACCCCATGCATGAGGCTGATGTGCAGTATTCACAAGCCAGTTATTAAGCAAACTGCTTATCTGTTGAGGCACTGAGTCCAAGAATCAGGAAGTTTAGTTGCAACTTTTTAGAGCTCTGATGAGGGTGCATCAGGGGTGTTGTATTTAATTCTGTTTGTCCCATCAGAAGGGAGTTGATACTTTGCAGAGTGTCCACAAGAACCTAACCAGGGCGCCGTCTGGGCGAGACGGTGTGCTACGTAGAATAAACTTGGGTTGTTTTCTCTGCAGCAGTGGAAGCTGAGGGGGAGACGGATAGAAAGTTTATAAAATTGAGAGGCATACTGCAGATAGGATAGGAAGTCAGTTTCTTTATTCTAGGGTAGAAATGTCAAATACTAGAGACGAGGGGGTTAAGTTCAAAAGAGATGCGTGAAACAATTTTTTTCCAATTATTGATGTGTGCTGGGACCAATGTTCCCTCTAATTTTTTTTTTACAGCTGCGTAAACCAACCGTTGCTCGGAGCAGGAGATTGTTATATGGCCTGAAAATTTCACAGATCTTTAAATGCTTTTCTTTTGTTATATACTTTGGAATGAAAATTGAAAATCACACACTTTTAATTCATTAATTGAAGGTATAATTATGTGCAATACAATAAGGAAAAATGTTCTTGTTTCATAAACTTTTTCTTGTCTGTATTACAAAGCCTTTGTCTATAAACACTGTCCAGATTGCAAGAGGAGACAGTACTTGATTTGGTATTGGGAAATGAACCTGGTCAGGTGTCAGATCTCTTAGTGGGAGAACATTTTGGAGATGGTGATCACGATTCTATCTCCTTTACCATAGCATTGGAGAAGGATAGGAACAGACAAGTTAGAAAAGCGTTTAATTGGAGTAAGTGGAATTATGAGGCTATCAGGCAGGAACTTGGAAGCTTAAATTGGGAACAGATGTTCTCAGGGAAAGGTACAGAAGAAATGTGGCAAATATTCAGGGGATATTTGTGTGGAGTTCTGCATAGGCACGTTCTAATGAGACAGGGAAGTTATGGTAGGGTACAGGAACTGTGATGTAAAAAGGCTGTAATAAATCTAGTCAAGAAGAAAAGAAAAGCTTACGAAAGGCTTCAGAGCTAGATAATGTTAGAGATCTAGAAGATTATAACACTAACGGGAATGAGCTTAAGAATGAAATTAGGAGAGCCAGAAGGGGACATGAGAAGGCCTTGGCGGACAGGATTAAAGAAAACTCCAAGGCATTCTACAAGTATGTGAAGAGCAAGAGGATGGGACGTGAAAGAATAGGACCTGTCAAGTGTGACAGTGGAAAAGTGTGTATGGAACCGGAGGAAATAGAAGAGGTACTTAATGAATACTTCAGTATTCACTATGGAAAAGGATCTTGGTGACTGTGGTGATGACTTGCAGCAGACTGAAAAGCTTGAGCAGGTAGATATTAAAAAAGAGGATGTGCTGGAACTTTTGGAAGACATCAAGTTGGATAATTTGCCGGGACCGGATGAGATGTACCCCAGGCTACTGTGGGAGGCGAGAGAGGAGATTGCTGAGCCTCTGGCGATGATCTTTGCATCATCAATGGGGACGGGAGAGATTCTGGAGGATTGGAAGGGTTGTGGATGTTGTTCCCTTATTCAAGAAAGGGAGTAGAGATAGCCCAGGAAATTATAGGCAGGTGAGTCTTACTTCAATGGCTGGTAAGTTGATGGAAAAGATCCTGAGAAGCAGGATTTATGAACATTTGGAGAGGTATAATATGATTAGGAATAATCAGCATGGCTTTGTCAAGGGCAGGTCGTGTCTTATGAGCCTGATTGAATTTTTTGAGGATGTGACTAAACACATTGATGCAGGTAGAGCAGTAGATGTAGTGAATATAGATTTCAACAAGGCATTTGATAAGGTACCCCATGCAAGGCTTAGTGAGAAAGTAAGGAGGCATGGGATCAAAGGGGACATTGCTTTGTGGATCCAGAACTGACTTGCCCACAGAAGGCAAAGAGTGGTTGTTGACGGGTCATATTCTGCATGGAGGTCGATCACCAGTGGTGTGCCTCAGGGATCTGTTCTGGAACCCTTACTCTTCGTGACTTTTATAAATGACCTGCATGAGGAAGTGGAGGGATGGGTTAGTAAGTTTGCTGATGACACAGAGGTTGGGTGTGTTGTGGATAGTGTGGAGGGATGTCAGAGGTTACAGCGGGACATTGATTGGATGCAAAATTGGGCTGAGAAGTGGCAGATGGTGTTCAACCCAGGTAAGTGTGAGGTGGTTCATTTTGGTAGGTCAAATATGATGGCAGAATATAGTATTAATGGTAAGACTCTTGGCAGTGTGGAGGATCAGCGGGATCTTGGAGTCCAAGTCCATAGGACGCTCAAAGCAGCTGCGCAGGTTGACACTGTGGTTAGGAATGCATATGGTGTATTGGCCTTCATTAATGGTGAAATTGAATTTAGGAGCCGAGAGGTAATGTTGCAGCTATATAGGACCCTGGTCAGACCCCACTTGGAGTACTGTGCTCAGTTCTGGTCACCTCACTACAGGAAGGATGTGGAAGCCATAGAAAGGGTGCAGAAGAGATTTACAAGGATGTTGCCTGAATTGGGGGACCATGTCTTTTGCAGACAGGTTGAGTGAACTTGGCCTTTTCTTCTTGGAGTGACGGAGGATGAGAGGTGACCTGATAGAGGTGTAAAAGATGATGAGAGGCATTGATCGTGTGGATAGTCAGAGGCTTTTTCCCACGGCTGAAATGGTTGCCACAAGAGGACACAGGTTTAAGGTGCTTGGGAGTAGGTACAGAGGAGATGTCAGGAGTATGCTTTTTACTCAGAGAGTGGTGAGTGCGTGGAATGGGCTGCCGGAAACGGTGGTGGAGGTGGATATGATAGGGTCTTTTAAGAGACTTTTGGATAGGTACATGGAGCTCTGAAGAAGAGGGCTATAGGTAAGCCTGGTAATTTCTAAGGTAGGGGCATGTTCGGCACAACTTTGTGGGCCAAAGGGCCTGTATTGTGCTGCAGGTTTTCTATGTTTCTATTAATTTTGCATCCAGGTGGTAGATGTGAGCTGGCAGTTTGTTAACAATGAGCTGCTGACTTCCATTCTGTCTTTATTGTTACAATTTGTAACATGGTTGGAAGTGGAAACGTTGACCATGGGAATACATTGAAGCTCTAAAATGTTTCAAAGTGAAGGTTGTGGTATGTTTATTATCTAGAACAGTTATAGAATGTATTCATTAACACATAATTACAGGGTATTTCACAATTATATTAACAAATATTTCAAAACTATGGCATATTTTCAAGATTTTATAAAAGGAAGTTCCAGCTGCTGGGTAACAAAGGCTATGTGTGTGGGAGCATTTCAGTTACTGTGCTGCTGCGTGCCCATGCAGTTTAGTGGGATCTGTAGTCAGGACCACGTGCAGGTAGGAGAATTTAGGTTGGTTTGACACGGTTTTGTGGGCTGAGGACCCTGGTCCTGTGCTGGTCAGTTTGTTCTGTGTTTCCGTATTGCCTCGAGGTACTTTGTGTCTTGATTATCTGTTACATTATTTTTGCTATTTTTGCTTCTCGGATATCAGCATTGCTCGGGCACATCCGAGAATTTTCTCTTAAAATGACTGTTGTCAGGACGAAGTTGCTTATGGAGCAATGTTGGGCTGAAATGGCTGATTTTACTTTATGCAGCCTAGTCCAGATTGAAACACTGAACCTAATTAGCATGGATGTTTCTTGACTCAAAGTAGCAATGAGATTGAGCTTCATGAAGTGTTGTAAGAGTACTAATTTGCTGACAGAATGAATTAGTCCTTTTACAAACTAGCAATGCGATTGAAGATTTTTTGGATCTAGATAGCAAAATATTAAAAATTACAGAATAGAAGAGGAAATACACTTCGCCATTTTAAGTATGTGGTATTTTGTAAACAAGATCTTTGTTCTACACATGATCAAATCTTGGCTGAGCTTAACAGGGGTTCTCTTCTTTGTGCAGTACACAAGCTTATAATTCAGGTTTCTTCATTCACAAGGTGTCCATGCCAAATTAAATCAAACTTCAAAATTCCGAGTACATTTATTATGAAAGTTCTGTATGTAGTTTACAACTCTGAGATTCGTATTCCCAGAGATAAGCAAAGAAAAACTATGGAACCTGTTCAGAGGAAAAAAAAACATTGGACCCCCCCCCCCCCACAACCCAATTAGCAAAAAAAAAGACGCAAACAGCAACAGTAAATGTGTGAGAAGCACAGAATATAAAACACCACCCCACAAACGTCACTGAAAGAGTGCAGGCATATTCCATTGCAGCTTCGTTCCAGTTCAATCTAGCACTATCGTTAGTTATCTGCGGCTGCCCCGATCAAAATCATGAAAAATAGCAACAGGAAAATGAGCAACTGGGAATCGACGATTAGTGTCCACATAAGAATGCAAAATTCATTTAGATAAATGTTCGGACAAAGCCCCCCTGAACATTGCTGTTTCCTGACGCTCATTAGTGGCACTGAGTATGCAGTGCTGAATTGAGTTCAGTCATTCTGAACTGATTCTGGCAGAGTATGTGTTTTGTGATGTTACAAAACAAATCACAGATTCTGCAAGAGCACACAGTGCAAACGTATCGGGGAACTGCACCAGGAATTGAGCTTATTGTCTTGAATGTTGGTCTCTGCCTCAGATCCCCGACTCTCATGAAAGAATGTAGAAATTTACAGCACATTATAGGCCCTTTGGCCCACAATGTTGTGCTGGCTGTGTAACCTACTCTGGAGACTGCCTAGAATTTCCCTTGCACGTAGCACTGTGTACCTGTCTAAGAGGCTCTTAAAAGACCCTATTGTATCCACTTCCACCACCGCCTTCGGCAGTGCATTCCACGCACCCACCACTCTCTGTGTGGAAAAACTTACCCCTGACATCCCCTCAGTACCCATTTCCAAGCACCTTGAAACTATGCCCCCTCGTGTTCGCCATTTCAGCCCTGGGCAAAAGGACTCTGGGTATCCACATGATCAATGCCTCTCATCTTATACACCTCTATCAGGTCACCTCTCATCCTCCGTCACTCCGAGGAAAAAAGGCCAAGTTCACTCAACCTATTCTCTTAAGGTACGCCCTCCAATCCAGGCAACATCCTTGTAAATCTCCTCTGCGCTCTCTCTATAGTATCAGCAAAAAAAAGTCTCAGTTGCTTTTTCATAGCCATTATCTGTCAAACGCTCTGAATTTTGTCCCGATTCTGCTTGTCATGATGCTTTAGAATATCCATTCCCTTCCCCATTGGAGATTTGTGTTGTATGGAGAGTTGTCTGTTTTGAGGTGTAACTAGGAACAGTACTTCGTTGCCTGAATGACAGTCAGACAAAAAAAAACTGCAGATGCTAGATATCCAAAACACAAACAAAATACTGGAAATACTCAGCAGGTCAGACAGTGTCTGTGGAGAGAGACACACAGAGTCAACATTTCTAGTCTCAGAATTTTCCTGCTTCTGATGAAGGTTTTTCTGGCTTCTTGGAACATTGAATGGTACAGTACAGCACAGGAGCAGACACTTCAACCCGCAATGCTGTGCCAAAATAATTAAGCTAATAACACCTGATCCTTTCTGGTCCATATCCCTCCATTCACTGCACATTCGTGTGCCTATCTAGGATACTTTTAACTGTCTCTGTTGTCAGCTGTCTCTGTGTTTGAAACAACTTGCCCCACGCGTCTCCTTGGAATCTGCCTCTATAATGTTAGACATTTTGACGCTGGCGGATAGAGTTACCAGCTATCTAGTCTATCAATGTTTTTCGTTAACATCCTTGATCAGGTTTCTCCTCGCCCTTCACTGCTTCAGAGGAAGTGACCCAAGTTTGTCCAACACTCCTCGTATCACGTGCCCTGTAACGCAGACAGCATCTCGGTAAACCCCTTCTGCACCCTCCCCATTGCCTCCGCATCTTACCTATAACAGAGCAACCAGAAGAGAATGCAGTTGTCCGGATATGACCTAACCAGAGCTTCATAAGGATGCAACATAACCTCCCAGCTCTTGAACTCAACTAATAAAGGCAAGCATGTCTTCTTTGCTACCCTGCTGACTTGTACGGACACTTTCAGGGAGTTACTGGTGGACCCGCTAGATCCCTCTGTAAATCAATTCTGTTAAGAATACTGCCGTAAGCTGTGTTCTTTCTCTTTATGTTTGCTCTCCCAAAGAGCGACACTTCACACTTGGCTGGATTCAACTCCATCTACCACCCCTCTGCTCACATCTGCAACTGAGTCATATCCTGATGCTTCCTTTGACAACCATCAGCACTCTCCACATTGTCGCCAAACCTCGTCATCAGCACGCTCACTGACCCACCCACTCGCGTCTTCACCAAGGTCTCTTATATACATGACAAACACAGAGATCCCAGTGGAACACCACTTGTCACCGAACTCCAACTGGAATTTTCTGTTTTTAGTTTGTCGCCTGAAGCTTGTTTGGTTGAGGCAGCTTCAGTCATTAGAGGATGCCTTGGCGCTTCTGGCGATGGTGGTCACGTTGGAGTAATGATCTGCTTGATGGTATTGAATGCTGAGCTGTAGTCAATGAAGAGCATCCTGATGTTTGCGTCTTTGTTGTCCAGCTGTTCTAGGGTTTAGTGAAGGGCCAGTGAGATGGCATCTGCTGTGGACCTGTTGCTCTGGGAGGCAAATTGGAGCAGATCCAAGTTACTTCTCAGGCAGGAGTTGATGTGTTTCATCACCGACCTCTCATCACATCACCATGGATGTAAGTGCTATCGGACAATAATCACTGAGGCCGGTCACTGTGCCCTTCTTGGGTACTGGTATGATTGAAGCTTGCTTGAAGCAGGTTGGTTCCTCAGACTGCCAAAGCAAGATGTCAGTAAACACTCCAGCCAGTTGGTGAGCACAGGTCTTCAGTACCTGACCAGGTTGGTGTCTGGGCCGGATTCACCCTCCTGAAGGATGCTCTCATGTTGGCCTCAGAGGGTCTTTGGGAGTTTGTGAATTTGCCTCCATGTTCCGTCGGTCAAAGCGAGCATAAAAGGCTTTGAGCTCATCTGGGGGAGGAACCTTGTTATCGTATGTGTCAATAAAGGAAGGACATCATAAACTGAACTGCACCCATAAAATCCGCTGTCTACATCAGCTGCATGTGGTTTCCGAAACGCTTGCTTACCCTCAAAATTGCAAGCCTGTTTGTATCTGGTTTTGAAGCTCAGCCACTGGCAGTGTGGAGTTGGCATGATGGTGCTGTGGTCCGACAGGGCACCACTCGTACGTTTCCTGACCTGTCTGTCTGCACAGTCTGCTGTTGAGTGAATGTAAGCTGTCTGTGCTTGTTAGTATCAGTGTTGACGAAAGATGTGTGATAGGTCATGTAAAAAATATCTCCCTTCCAAGTCTTCACACACCAGGTTATAATCTCAATATTCCTCACTGCAGAAGTTGTAGGGATCTGTGGAAGTCCCATTCCTTCCTCCCACACATACACAGTCCTCTTACCCCAAGATTGTCTGCCTGCCTTGGTCTCCAGCCTCCAGCGGACTTGGATTCTGACTCAGATCTGCATTCGTTGGAGGCCGAAGAAGACATGGTTACCGGGCCTTTGACTGCCCCAGTTCGCAGTCATGCGTTGCCCGTATATTAAATCGAAATAGTCGCCCCTGGACAAGAGAGCAGCCGGTAGTAAACTGATGCCAAGTTGAAACCGAGCGTTAGCTGTAGCTGAGAAGCAGTGATGACCAAGGGGGCCAGCTGACAGCAGCAGGCGATGCTGGAGGCATTCAGGGGCAGGGCAGGGCAGGTCAAGATTCGGAACGTCGGGGCTTTGTTGATCTGCTGGCGCTGACCTTCTGTCAGAAGGAGATTGGAGGGGGGCATGTTGGGGGGAAAAACCAGCACGTTCCCACTGGATTGCGGCCATTTTATTAACATACGTAACTGATCTGTTTTTCTTGCACTGTGAGGATTTCAGTCAGGTCATCTTCATTAACGTGGTGTCTCCTTTTGAGGTGGGTTGTACATATTTGCACAATTAAATGTGGGATTACTGATTTAAGTGACTAAAGCACACTTTTTCTGTTAGGCTGAAGGCCTGCTTCAGATCAGCTGTTGTGTAGAGGCTGCAGTTTCCCCAACACTGGCGCCTCAGGGCTGTAACGCGTAAGGGTGTGGGGAAAGTAGAGTTTGAAAATCCATGCCGGTGTCTAATGGGATGTTCCTCAAGAGGAAATCTTCCTACAGGGAGCTTAGAATGTCCATTGGCCCTCAGGAAGCCTCTGGATCTGTGGCCGGAGTGCATCCTGCACGAGGACCGCTTGTTTGTTATGTGCTGTGTCATATCAAGCAGGCGATTAACGGTTGACTGTGACCATGATTGTTCTTGTCAAATTTTTTCCACAGAAATGCCACCTTCTGGGCAGTGTCTTTACTGGACAGGTGACCCCAGACATTAACGATACTCTTCAGAGATTGTTTGCCTGGTGTCAGTGGTCGCACAACCAGGACTTGTAATGCGCACCAGCTGCTCATATGACCATCCAGCACCTGCTCCCATGGCTTCACGTGACCCTGATCTGGGGACTAAGCAGGTGTGCTACACCTTGCCCAAGGGTGACCTGCAGGCCAGCAGAGGGAAGGAGAACCTTACACCTCCTTTGGTAGAGACGTATCTCCACCCGCCACCCTGCACGAGCATTGTCATGTTCCAGCTTGTGCACTCTGATAGAAATATACAGATTGGAAAGATGTACATCTTTATAAAATCACTCCACTGGAAGGGACACCTGGTTGATGAGGTTTCCAGTTGACTTGGAACTATTGGTTTCTTATTAATGACAAACATTATATCATTTCTTAAAGCTTTGCTGCAATGAATTAACACTGATTTTCTTTCTCCCCCAGACTTTTTTAGCTCCCGTCAACCAAGTTTTCCCTGCAGAAGAAGACAGTAAAAAGGATGTTGAAGATAACTGTGAGTATAATGCATGGATCTGGGGTGGCATCAACCCAGACACTTTTCCCGCAGTCTGAAGTCATTCTTCTCTCGAGTATTGCCATATCTCAATTGCCGGCGTTGCACTTTGAACAGTTTGAACTCCTAACCCAATGCAAAGTGTTTAGTAAACCATTCTACAGTTACACAACATTGATGACCTTCACGGTTCTAATGACACTGAGGCATTGCACCTGCCTGGAGCCACTTCCTCAAGCACCCTCTCACACATTAGCTAGCAGTTGATCCCTAATTACTCATTTTGTGACCGGTGTAAACTTCCTCCTTAAACTGAAGCTCTTTATTAGGGCACCTGTCTTGCCAGGAATATTCCCCAGGCTGGAACTCCCAGCTTTGCAATCTGAATTTATCACTTAACCCAGTCTTGAACTTGGTGACACACCTCAACTCTGAACTGATCCCACAGACTTTTTTTTCCCAAGGACTCTAAACTCATTACTCTGTTTTTTGCACAATTTGCCTGCTTTTGCACCTTGATTGTTTGTCAGTCTTTGTTGTTTTTTTTAAATTCTTTTATTAGTTTTTCAAAACATTTTACAAAATTAAAAACCCCAAATCCCAATGAGGAGCATTAATACAGAGCAAGGTTAAGCATACAATAACAATATGCTACAAAGGAAGAGAATTTAACAAAAAAGCACCTAAATTAAAGACAAGTGAGCTTAGTGTCCTCCCCAAACCCCACAACACAAGAAAAAAAACGTCAGTCTTTGTTTAATGTGTTGTTTTTCATAAATCCTGTTGTTATTTTTCTGAAAATGCTTACAAGAAAATGAATCTCAGGGTAGTGTATGGTGACATTAATGTACATTGATAACAGATATACTTTGAATTTAACTCAGTCTTTCAATCCTGCATGTCAGGGTCATCGTCACTATCATTTCAGTAGTGAAACTATGAAACTGTATTGTGTCATTGTACGGGACGCTATGTCTGAACTATACTCTATTGAGAACATCGCCCACCATTTTATTTTAGCACCCTGTTTTATTTTGGCTCGTAATCTTGTTTGTTCAGATCCCGTTAATGTGCTGTTTCATTTCTGAGGAGATAAAGGGTTGCAACATTCTTGCTCGGGAACGTCAAAAGGAAGCAACAAGCAGAGCCTCATTTTAATTTTTGGCACCATGTGCACAAGCTGTTAATAATGGTCACAAGTATTTTTGTGTTCTCCAAAGCAATGGATGCAGTACCTCTTTTAATTGAAAATTACATAATGGTGCATTGAATAATTAATTTTAGAATCAGCAAGGAAACCAGTATGGCTCACTGTTCTTTTGTCAGTCATAGAAAGCGGCAGCACAGAAACAGGCCCTTCAGCCCATCTAGTTGGTGTTGAAGCAATTTGAGCCGCCTATCCCACAGCCCTCCATAGTCCTTCCACCCACGTACCTACCCAAATTTCTCTTAAATGTTGGAATCAGGCTCGCATGCACCACTTGTGCAGGCAGCTCATTCCACACTCTCTTAGCCCTCTGAGTGAAGTTTCCCCTCATGTTCCCCTTAAACTTTTCACCTTTCACCTTTTACTTGTGACCCTTTAGTTCTAATCTCACTCAGCCTCAGTGGAAAAAGCCAGCTTACATTTACCCTATCTATGCCCCTCACAATTTTGTGTGTAGGCCTCCGTCAGTCTCGATAGACCATGGATTTGCGCCTTGGAAAGTTTCCAGGGCACAAGCCTGGGCAAGGTTTTTTTTTATGGAAGACCGGCAGTTGTCCAAGCTGCAAGTCTCCCCTCTCCACACCACCGATGTTGTCCAAGGGAAGGGCATTAGGACTCATACAGCTTGGCACCAGTGTCGTCGCAGAGCAACGTGTGGTTAAGTGCCTTGCTCAAGGACACACACGCAGCCTCAGCCAAGGCTCGAACTAGCGACCTTCAGATAACTAGACGAACGCCTTAAATTAAATGCAACCAATTCCCATGAATGGCTACAATATCGCAATTCCAGGTGTTGGTCCATGCCTCGAGGTCGTAGGCCTTTCCTACGATGATGCTTGTATCGAAATATATTCAGCTCTGGAGACGAGTTGCACTGTGCTCAAACTTCTGACTCCCGACTTTAAGGTCTCGCCAGCATCTGCCTCCACAGCCTCTCTGCAAACGGTTCTGGCACTCTGGTTCCCATGTGAATTAATAAGGAAAAAAAATGAAGCCTCTGCTCTATTACACCATTGCAATCCGATGTTCAAAGTCCTGATTCCCACTCTGACATTGGGTTTGGCAGGCTTCGGCATGTTTTTAATATATTCCTGTTCAGATTTCTCTCTGATGCATGCGAAGTTGTACCTTGGGGGGGGGGGGGGCTTGAGAAATATTTGTGGTTCCTCAAAAGGCGGAGCTGTCATGCTGCATTTCCACCTGATGCATTGAAAGTTTAAGCCAAGTGCATTTTCAGTCTCTTCTCCTGAATCATAAAGTAACTTTATTTAGCTCAAATTGGGTAATTATTTGGAATATTCAGGAATGACATAAAAACCTACCAGATGATTGAATAATCCTAGTAAAAAGCTTAGCCCCGATGGTCAATGTCCACCTTTTTACTTCTGTGCTGCTGGTTATTGTTGCTTTAGAATTGGCGCTTTGTAACCAAAGCCAGCATTTAATGCCCATCCCTGATCATCCTTGACAAGATGGTCTGAGGAAGGCTGTTGAAATGCTGAACGTTCTCAGAAAGAGAGGTCCATGCCAGTGACAATGAACGAACGGTATTTGGGGTTCGCGTATTGGGGAGGTGCTGTTGAATGAATGGATCACGTTAAACTCCACAGCGTTGCAGGGGTGAGATGCTGCTATCAACTGAGAAAGTGATTCCGAAGGCTATAATCAAGACTGGAACATTTCAGATACGAGGGAAGATTGGGCGACCTGGGTTGTTTTCTTTGGAACAGAGGGGGCCGAAAGAGAGATTCAATTGAAGTGTGCGGTATAAAACTGGGGCCTAAAAAAGTGGGAATATTTCTCAGAGTTCAAGAACAAAGGGGCAGAGATGTAAAGAATTTTTTAGAAGGATTGGAGAAGGGGATTGTATTTTAGCCAAAGACCTGTGGAGGTAGAAACCCTCATCACATTTAAACCGTGCTCAGATAGTTACGTGAAGAGAAATGAGTTACAGATGCAGTTCTGGATGGTGGGATACTGCTGGGTGGGTTCTATCCCACGAGCACAAAGCCTGGATGACCACTCAGGACATGCTGTCTTCTCGCTGCTGCCGTCAGTAAGGAGCCTTGGGTCCCACACCCACGGGTGCAGAGACGGTCATTACCCCTCAACTATCAGGCTCTTGAACCAGCGTGGATAACTTCACTCACCTCAACACTGAACTGATTCTGCAACCCACTTCCAAGGACTCTGCAACTCGTGCTCTCAATATTTATTTACTTAGTTATTATTGTTCTCTATCTTTACTTTCAGAACTTGTTGCCTGTTGCACATTGGTTGTCTGTCTTTGTGTGCAGTTTTTTAATCGAGGCTATAACATTTCTTTGTATTTGCTGTGAATGCCCACAAGAAAGTGAATCTCAGCATCTCAAGCATGTTGACATGTATGTACTTTGATAATAAATTTACTTTGAACTTTGAAACCATTGGGCCAAATGGAGTCGTGGCTGTTTCCAGCCCAGCTCCAGCGTATGCTGGTGAAGATGCCCATCTAAACCAGTCCCACTTGCCCTCATTTGGCCATGTCCCTCTCAGCCTTTCCCATCAATGTACCTAGTGTATCTTCCTCTGATTTCAGATGCCGGGGGAGCGTGATCTGCTGGGCAGCATCACTTAGGCATTGTACGAAATCAGCACGAACCAGAAGTCAGTCTTTGAACCATCCTCTCCGGTGGTGGGTGGTATTGTCTTTGTGATGGGGCTACGGTGTTCTGTGGAATGTCAGCAATCCAAAGATTTGAACTGAACCTGGGTTATAATTCTGTCATCGTGTTTGACCTGGTTTCACTCTACCCTTCCTCCCCTTTTTTGGTTTCTGGTGCACGAAAGCAAGTTGATTGAGCTAACTATTGTGTACAAATCCTGCTTAATCTTTTGATGGCTTTGTTTTACCATATTGCCCAGGGTACAGAGGTAGATAACACTGTGGGATTCGAGATTAGTCCCAGTTTAGTTCTTTTTACAGGAAACAAACATTTCCATTGTTATTTACCAATATACCCAAGTGTAGCTGGGGCCAATTCTTTCATTATCGCTTGGCGTTTATCCCTGTCACAGCTGATAGATCTTTCCTCCTGTCTGTTTTCAGATATTCTATTTATTTCCTTTTTTTAAAAAAACCAGATAATACTGAGGTTTTAACTTTGTTTTCATAAGGCAGATCAGTATCATCTGTTTATCATCTCTTTCAGAGAGCTACTTGAGGGGCTCTGAATGGAGGGTATGTCTGGAAGTTGTACGGAAACGCTGGGTGCTGGTGTAAAATCGTGACTGTAGAAAAACAGGAAGAGCGAAGGAGTTTACTTCCAAATTGCCATGAGGATTTACTTATTTATTTAGTGATACCGTGTGTAGACTCTTCTGGTTCTGAGCCATGCCACCCCAGCAACCCCACAACCTTGATTAACCGTAACCTAATCACGGGACAATTTATAATGAGCAGTTAACCTACCCAGTACATCATTGGAGTGTGGGAGGAAACCAGAGTGCCTGGGGAAAGCCCACACATTCCACGGGGAGGACGTACAGAACAGCGCCGGAATTGAACTCTGACCTTCGAGCTGTGGTAGTGTCACGGTGACCGCCAGGCTGCAGTGACGCCCATTCGTGCACAATTGACCCCCCTGATTCTGGCTCATGGCTTTGCCAGGTTTACGGTTTCACAAGGAGTTGCTTTCGCTCCAACCCGTTGCAGAATGCACTTTGTTACGTGTCTTGCCTGTACCCGCGGGCATTCTTTGTGCGCACGGAGCTACGATGCAGGTATCGTTTCCTCGGAGACCGCTGTTCGGGCACTGAATTCCATGTACTGGTCTAGTAGGCTGGCATCTGCCACGCAGCCACTGCTGAAACTCACAGGTCTCTCTCTGCATTCTCTTCCAGGTGGCCTCATGTACTTAAATGAAGCTACGCTCCTGAACAATATTCGAGTGCGCTACAGCAAAGACAAAATCTACGTGAGTACTAAGAGCTAATCTCAACTCCAAATCCCCACTGTGTTACGGATTCTGAAATGAGCCACAGAGGGAGATTGTTGCCGCACGGTTTGGAACAGACCCAAGCCACGTTTCTGCTGTTTAATTACACGTGTGCAGATGTGCAGTGCAGGGTCTGCACGTTGTTGATTGCCCAGTCTGAGAATAAGCGATGATGTGCGCCTCAGTTTGCACAGTTGTTGGTGTGGTGGCTTGCAGGCTGAGTTTACAGGTTCTTTCCAGCAGAGTTCTGCAGGTCCCCACACCCTCTTCCCCATCCTGCTGCCCCAGGCCAGTCAAATGTAGTGCTGGAAGCATAGATGAGACTGACGTTGGATAGGTTTATAGTGATCTGTCGTGGCATGAATTTAACTGTGGGAATTCAGGCTTCTTTACCTCCTGCCAAATTACAACTTGTAACAGTTTGGTGTTCAACATCATCGTTCCCTCATGGGCCTCTGCGACAGGATCCTCGACTTCTCTATTGAGAAACCACAGCGAGTGTGACATCTCCTCGCTGACAGTCGGCACAGGCACACCTCAACAACGCATGCTTAGCCCACTGCTCGACACTCCCTAAGCTTGTGACTGTGTGGCGAAGCGAGGCTCTATAGATTCTCTGGCGTCACTACAGTAGGTAGAATCTCAGATGGTGATGAGAGGGCTGGCGGAGAGAGATAGGTAGGCTGTTGAGTCATGTCGCAGCAAACCTCACACTCAATGTTGTTAAATTTTGTAACTTCAAAGCACAAAGCTGATTGCAAGAAGAAGGCAGGAGCTCAGGAGAACGGGTCTTAGTTTCATTTTTACTTTTAGCAAGGCGCACGCAGATGGCATGATGACGTGCCGTTCACGTACTTTTGTTTAACCCATAATGAAATATTTAAATGAACAAAGACTGCTTAATCAAACAATATATTTACAATATTATTGAAATATTAAGTACACACCCAACATCAGCAAGAGCAAGGGAACTAATTGTGGGCTTCAGGAAGGGAGTACGCTCAAGTTCTTATTAAGGGCTCAGTGGTGGTTGGAAAGGGTAAATAGCTTCAAGTTCCTGGGTGTTAGCATCTCAAAGGGTGTACCCTGGGCCCAACACATTAATGTGATCACGAAGAAAGCTTGCTGTCAGCTCTCCTCTGTAAGGAGTTTGAGGTGATCAGGCATGGCTCCGAAGACTGTAACGAATTGATATATGCAAGAGAGCATTGTGGCTGGTTGCTTTGCAGTCTGGTAGAGTCTCCAAAGCCCAGGATAGCAAGAGGCTGCAGAGACAGCCAGCTCCATCGCAGGCCTAACCCCACCCACCAGCAAGGACATCTTCAAAAGGCAGTGTCTCACGGAGGCGACATCCATCATTAAGGACCCTCACTATCAGGGCATGCCCTCTTCTCATTACTACCATTAGGGAGGAGTTACAGGAACCTGAAGGACCCCCACACTCAATAACCTCGGAATAATCTTCTCTTCCATCAGGTTTCGATGAGTACTTCATTATTCTTTAATGAAGATTATTTAATGAATCATTATTCTTTGCACTATCTGTTGATATTTGTAATAATTTTATGCCTTTGCACTGTATAGCTGCCACAAAACAACACATTTCTCATCATCTAAATCAGTGATAATATGTCTGATTACAATTATGATAGTAGCTATTAGAGGATTTTGTGCGCCATGGTTTAAAATATTGGATTGGTGGAGAGGGTGAGTTTAAAAGAAGCAGGGGTGGGGGGGTGCATTTGGCAGATTTTGTATGCCGCAGTCCCCAAGGAGTCATTGGGTTGCATATAATTAGGCACTTTGCAAGGACCAGTAGATAAAAGTTAGGTTTAAGTGGAGTGGCTGTGGAATGAGCGGGCCAGTGTTGGAGTGGGAAGTCGAGGCTTTGGTTCGTCAATGCTTCAGAGAAGAGGGACTTCGGCTCTAGGGGCACTTTTTCCTCATTATTTATTCTTTCTTATTGCACATTTAGAGTAGTGAGGGTACCGGAGAGGATAGTGAAATGCTGCTCTTGTGAGATGTGGGAAGGCAGGGAGACCTCCAGTGTTCCTGACGACCTCACGTGCAAGAAGTGCATCCAACTTCTAATAGTGTGTCAAGGAGTTGGAACCGGATGAACTCCGGATCATTCGGGAGGTTTAGTGGGTTCACGGGATTTACAGGGAGGTAGTTAGACCCAAGGTGCAGGACTCGGTTAACTGTGTGACTGCCAGGAGGGGGAAAGGGAATAGGCAGACAGTTGCCCTCACCAGGTTTACACTGCTTTGGGTGCTGTTTTGGGTGGAGGTGTAGGTTGGCGGGGGAATAACCTAGCAGAGGAAAGCCACAGTGGTCAGGTCTCTGCCAATGGGTGTGGTTCTGTGGGGAGAAGAGGTGAGCTGTCGCGACAGGGGATTTGTTGGTTCGGAGAGCAGAAAGACGGGGGTCAGGTGGTGATCGCGCAGGTTTGAACTAGAGTTGCTGTGGGTGGAAACCAGGGTGCCAGAACAGATAGTGGAGTGGTTATGGAGAAAGACGTTAAGTCTATATGCAAAGTCAGGAATTGCTGTGTTGAGCAGGGTGGGGACCAGTGTTCTGAGCCGCGTATTATCTCAGTGTGAGGAGTAGGAAAGGCAGATGGATTCGCCTGTTAAATTATAACATGGTAGCCATTACTGAAACTTGCAGGAGGGGTCCGGACTGGCATCTCAGTGATACAAGGCTCTGTTTTAGATGTGATGGAGTGGGAGGGGTAGCATTACTAGTCAGGGAAAATGTCACTGTAATGCTCAGACAGGACAGACTAGAGAGCTCAACAAGTGAGACTTCATGGCTGGAACTGAGGAATAAGAAAAGTATGGCCACGCTAATGAGATTATAGACCACCCAACAGTCCATAGGATTTAAAGGAGCAAATTTGTAGAGGGTTCGCAGACAAAGAAACAGGTTTTGATAGTAGGGACAGTGGGTGATTTTACTTTCCACATAATTACTGTGATCCAATACTGTTAAAGGGCTGGATGGGAAAGAGTTTGTTAAATGTGTTCAGGAAAGTTTCCTTCATCAGTACAGAAAAGTCCTAACTAGAGAGAGTGTAGTACTAGATCTCCCGTTAAGGAGTGAGGCGGGGAAGGTGACCGAAGTTTGTGCAAGGGGAACATTTTGCGTCCAGTGATCATAATGCCATTAGTTTCCAAGTAAATATGGAAAGAGATGGGTCTGGTACATGGGTTGAGATTCTACATTGGAGAAAGACCGGTTTTGATGATATCAGAAAGGATCTGACCGGTGTGGATTGGGGCAGGCTGCTTTCTGCCAAAGGTCTACTTGGTAAGTGGGAGGCCTTCAGAAGTGAAATTTTGAGAGTACAGAGTTTGTATGTACCTGTCAAAAAAACGTAAAGATAACAAGATGAGGGAACCTTGGGTTTTGAGAGATATCGAGGCCCTGGTTAAGAAAAAGGAGGAGGTACATAGCATATACAGGCAGGAAGGAACAAATAAGGTAATTGTGTATAAGGAGGAAATCGGGGGGCTAAAAGAAGGCATGAGGTTGCTCTGGCAGACTAGGGCTTTGACATGCCTGTATAGAGCAAAAGGATTACAAGGGGCAAAATTGGTCCTCTGGAAGATTAGAGTGGTAATCGATGTGTGGAGCCAAAAGAAACAGGGGAGATCTTAAATGGATTTTTTTGCATCTATATTTACTCCAGAGTTGGACGCAGAGTCAACAGAAGTGATGCAAATCAGCGGCGAGGCCGTGGACCCTATGCAGATTACAGAGGAGGAAGTGATTGCTGTCTTGAGGCAAATTAGGGTGGATAAATCCCCAGGGCCTGACGAGGTGTTCCCTCAGACACTGGGAGGCAAGTGCAAAAATTGCAGGGGCTCTAGCAGAGATATTGAAATCAGCCTTAGCCACGGGTGAGGTGTTAGAGAATGTTCTATTGTTTAAGAAAGGCTCTAAGGATAAGCCAGGAAGATATAGGCTGGTGAGCCTGACGTCAGCAGTGGGGAAAGTTGTAGGAGGTTTTTCTAAGGGACTGGAGATGTATATATTTGGATAGATAAGGACTGATTAAGGCTTGTCTATGTGGCCTTGTGCATGGTAAGTTGTGTCTAACTAATCTTTATAGAGTTTTTCGTGGAAGCAAGGCAGTGGATGTCTTCATGGACTTCAGCTAACCCCTTGACAAGATCCGGCATGGGAAATTGGTCAGGAAGGTTCAGCCGCTTGGCATTCAAGATGAGTTAGTAAATCTGATTAGACACGGGCTTCGTGGAAGAGTGGTTGCCTCTCTGACTGGAGGCCTGTGATGGTCAGAGTGCTGCAGGGATTGGTGTGAGGTCCATTGTTGTTTGTCATGTGTGCTAACAATCTGGATGACATGGTAAACTGGATCGGCAAATTTCGGGGTGTAGTGGACAGCGGAAAACTGTCAAAGCTGGCACCGGGATCTGGACCAGCTGGAAAAATGAGCTTAAAAAGTGGGATGGAATTTAGTGCCATCAAGAGTGAGGGTAGGTCTTACACAGTGAACGGTGGGGCACTGAGGTGCGCTGAAGAGCAGAGAGATCTGGGAATACAGGTCCATAATTACTTGAAAGTTGCGTCACCTGTAGATAGAGTTGTATAGAAAGGGTTTGTCCCTTCAGCCTTCGTAAACCAATGTATGGCGTTCAGGAGATGGGATGTTAAGTTGAAGTTGTTTCAGACATTGGTGACGTCTAGTTTGGGAGTACAGTGTGTAGCTTTGGTCACCTACCTACAGTGAAGATGTAAATAAGGTTGAAAACTTGCAAAGATGTTGCCAGGACTTGAGCTATAGGGAAAGGTTGAATAGGTTATAACTTTATTGCTTGGAATGTAGAAGATTTGATAGAGGTATACAACCTCCATCAGAGAGATGTACAAGCAGGCTTTTTATGCTGAGGTTTGGGTATGACTACAACTGAAGGTCCTGCGTTAAGGGTGAAAGGGGAAATGTTTAAAGAGAACATGAGGGGGAGCTTCTTCACTCAGGGTGGTGAGGGTGAGGAACGAGCTGCCAGTGGAAGTGCTGGATGCAGGGTGGATTTCAACATCTCAGGGAGATTTGGTTAGGTACGAGGATGGGAGGGGTATGGAGGACTATGGTCCGGGTTCAGGTCAATGGGACTAGGCTGATAGTTCAGCACAGACTAGATGGGCTGAAGGGCCTTTTTGCCTGCAGTAGTAATCTGACTGTGAAGTTGGCACAGCTCGGATGGTGGTGTTCTTTGAAAGATTTTCCCTCCTTGAGGCAGTGACTATTGAAGATGTGATCAGTGGTGGAATCTTTTTCTGCATCTTGAAGCCTTCAACAAACCTATTGCTACTAACTTCTGTTGTTCCTTCTTGCTCTGAATTCTCCCCTTCCTTTCCAGCCCCGAAGAAGGGTTTTGGCCCGGGGCATCGGCTGTTTATTCTTTTCCAGAGATGCTCCCTGTCCTGCTGAGTGCCTCCAGCATTTTGTGTGTGTTGTGTTGGATTTCCAGCATCTCCAGACTTTCTCATGTTTGTGATTCTGTTGCTACCTGTGGGTTTGGGACCAGGCTGGTGAAATGGGAATCGTTTAGGTAGTACAGTGTACAACAGAACCAACACAGCATTGCCAACGAGGGCATCTTTGCTTCTGTCAGTTAGACGATTGTGGAACCTAACGGATGTCTGTGCCACGACTGGGGTGTTACCACAAAGCCTTGTGATTTTTCTCTCTGATGGAGCAGGCTGTTGGTTAAGGCAACCAAGTTCCAAACCAGGCAGGAGAGGGTTTCAGCCTGAATTGTCGGCTGCACTCTTTTCCATAGGTGCTGAGTTCCTCCAGCATTTTGCTAGGAGAATGTCCTTGTTGGACTTGGCCTTCTCTACTTCCACCTTCTCGATCCTACTTTGCCAGATGGTTTATTTATATTTTACATATCTGGAATTGATTTTGCCACGTTTAAATTCCTTGGAATCGGGCCAGGGTTTTCTGACCTCAGAGTAGGGGACTTCCAGGACCTCGCCTCTAATTTTTAGTTTAGGGGTGTGTGTGCAGTACAGAGCTTGTTCTGCATTAGGGTGAAATCTCGGACTAGCTCATTCTTGTTGAGAAAAGCCACCCTGTGAAGATGCCGTTCCATCTCCTTGTCCAAGCTGGCTATATTCGTTCTGTTGTGGCTCTGTAATGGTAGTGATAAAGTGATTGAGATTTCCAGCATGGACGCAGAGCCTTTGGCCCACACTGATCCCAGGCCAACATAGAGTAACAGAGCACTTCTGCACAGAAGCAGGCCCTTTGGCCCATCTAGTCTGTGCTGAACTATCACTCTGCCTAAAACTATTGACCTGCACCTGGACCATTACCCTCTCTATCCCTTCCATCTATGTTCCTATCCAAACTTCTCTTAAACATTGACATTGAGCTTACGTGCACCACTTCCGCTGGAAGCTCGTTCCACCGAGTGAAGAAATTTCTCCTTGTGTTCCTCTTTAACATTTTGCCTTTCACTCTTAACCCATGACCTCCAGTTGTAGTCCCACCCAGCCTCAGTGGAAAACGCCTGCTTGAATTTACATAACCACAGGATATTCTGCAAATTCAATTCAAGATTGTTTAATCTTGGTAGATAGAAAGGAGAATGAAGTAATTGTTACTCCAGATCTGATGCAGCACAAAAATAGACAGTAAGATAAAGAAAATAACACAAAAAAACCCCACAATGAACATAAATACATGTTAGCTTATAAACATTGAGTTTGTATCTGTAAAGTGACGCCAGGCACAGGATTGTCTGAACATAAGGTGACTTTGACAGGAAATGATCAAGCAATGGCGTTGGGGGAATTAGGGTGATGAGTTAATGGGTGGAGGTGTTGATCAGCCTTACTGCTTGGAGAAAGTATCCATTTTTAAGTCTGGTGATGCTGGCGTGAATGGTATGTAGCCTCCCAGATGGGAGTGGGACAAGCAGTCTGTGCGCAGGGTGGGTGGGATCCTTCGTGATGTTACTGGCCGTTTTGTGTCTCCACAGCTGCTAGTGCCTCCTGTCAAACACCATGAGCTGAGACTTGGGCTTGCAATTTTTATAATTGTCTGATCCGTGACAGCCATTATAATCTGCCTCCTCTTTATTTTAAAGATGTAATGTATTCATCTTTTAATTAAATCCTTTTCAGGAAGATTTCATTAAGTTTCTTGTTGTGCTATCATGTTGCTGAATTAGTTTCCTTGAAATTGTACGCCTGTTCATTTACACAGCAGGAGACTGGAGTGGCTGTGGTTTGGGGGTTAGTGCCCCCTACTGGGACTTACTGCTACTGCAGTACAAAACACAGATATGACTGGTTTACACTCAAGATCCTCTTATTCCATTAATTTTTTTTTATTGAGATACAGTGCGGAGTAGGCCCTTCTAGTCCTTTGAGCCATGCTGCCCAGAACCCCAAGTTTAATCCTAGCCTAATTACAGGGTGATTTACAATGACCTAACCTATTGCACCAACTGGCACGTCTTTTGAACTGTGGGAGGAAACCAGAGCACCCGGAGGAAACCTGCGTGATCACGGCGAGAAGGTGTGAGCTCCTTGCAGTCAGCGGTGGGAGTTGAACCCGGGCTGCTGGTACTGTAAAACGTTGTGCTAACCGTGCCGTGTTCTGTGTATCTCCATGAACCTTCAGCCGCATCACTGAGGGCTCCCATCATCCAGGACACACCTTCTTGTTGCTACCATTGGAGGGAAGATACAGGAGCCCGAAGAGGCACGCGGAATGTTTGAGGAACCGCACCTTCCCCTCGACCATTAGATCTCTGACGGGCATTGAACCCATGAATACCACCTCACTGTTTTTGCCCTCATTCACACTGTCATGTTAAAAAAGTTATGTAAAGTGAAGATGCTTTCAAAAATAATGCAATGTTTCTAAATATCAAAAAATACTTTAAAGAGCATTAAGCAGTAAAAAGAATGAAATCAAGTCAGTATTTGGTGTGACTACTCTTTGCATTTAAGATTGCATCTTAGGTACACTGTCATGCAGATTTATAAGAAAATCAGCTGGTAGGTTGCTCCAAGCACTTCGGAGAACTTGCCACAGTTCTTCTGTAGACTTTGGCTGTCTCGCTTGCTTCTGTCTCTCCAGGTGATCCCAGACAGCCTCGCTGATGTTGAGACCAGGGCTCTGTGGAGACCGTACCATATTTTGTAGAACACCTTGTTCTTTTTGTTGAAGATAAGACCATAAGTTATGGGAGTAGAATTAGGCTATTTGGCTCATCAAGAATGCTTCACTTCTTGATCGTGGCTGATCCATTTCTCTTTCAACCCCATTCTCCTGCCTTCTCCCTGTAACCTATCATGCCCTGACTTAAGAATCCTATCAACCTCTGCCTTAAATACACCCAATGATCTGGTCTCCACAGACACTTTGGCAATGAATACCACAAATTCAGCACCCTATGGCTAAAGAAAATACTCCTCGTCTCTGTTCTAAATGGACGTTTCTCTATTCTGAGGCCGTGCCCTCTGGTCCTGGACTGCTCCACCATTGGAAGCATCCTTTCCACATCCTCTCTGTCTGGGCCTTTCAACATTCAATGGCTTTCATAGAGATCCACCCTTACTCCTCTAAAATCCAGTGAGTAAAGGCCTAGACCTTTACCCTGCTCACAATACTCCCAAGTGAAGCCTCACTGGTGCCTTATAAAGCCTCAGCATTACATCCTTGCCTTTTTATATTCTAATCCTCTCAAAATGAATGCTAGCATTGCCTCTGCCTTCCTCACCACCAACTCAACCTGCAAATTAACCTTTAGGGAATCCTGTACAAGGACTCCCAAGTCCCTTTGTATCTCAGATTTTTGAATTTTTCTCCCCACTTAGAAAATAGTCAATGCTTTTATTCCTTCTGCCAAAGTGAATGACCATACATTTCCTGACACTGGATTCCATCTGCTGCTGCTTTGCCTATTCTAACCTGTCCAAGTCCTTCTGCAGCCTCCCTGCTTCCTCAACACTACCTGCCCCTCCAACTATCTTTGTATCATCTGCAAACTTAAAGATTTGGTAAACTTGGCCACAAAGCCATCAATTCCATCATCCAGGTCATTAACATGTAATGTGAGACATAACAGACCCCTGCGGAAAGCTGCAAGTCACCTGCAGTGAAAAAGCTCCCTTTATTCCCACTCAGCCAGTCTTCTGAACTGTAACTTGCCTGTAATGCCACGTTCCTTACCTTGCTAAGCATGGGCCTTGTCAAAGGCCTTCTGAAAATCCAAGTAAACAGCATCTCATGCAATTTGCCTATGTTTGGCTCGTATTTGTATTGCTCTAAACGTTTCCTATGCATATACACTTCCAGGGTGACACAGTAGAGTAGCAGTTTACGTGGTGTTGTTTTAGTGCCAGTGACCTGCCACTGTCTGAGGAGTTTGTACCTTCTCCTCGTAACTGTGTAGGGTTCCTCCAGATGCTGTGGTTTCCTCCCACGTTCCAAAGATGTTCGGGTTGCTCGGTTAATTGGTCACATGGGTGGCCTGGGCTCATTGGGCTGGAAAAGCTGTTAACATGCTGATCTCTATTTTTTTTTAAAAAATGTGTATTTTATATGTTTACCTGCCTCCACCACTTTGTTTTCCAAATAATCTCTGTGTAGAGAATGTTGCTCATCATATTCCTAATAATCCTTTCCCATCTCAACTTAACCTTCTGCCTTCTAT
This sequence comes from Hemitrygon akajei, assembly GCF_048418815.1. Taxonomy (NCBI): domain Eukaryota; kingdom Metazoa; phylum Chordata; class Chondrichthyes; order Myliobatiformes; family Dasyatidae; genus Hemitrygon; species Hemitrygon akajei. Next base: position 111,991,521 of record NC_133130.1, on the reverse strand, counting down.
TTTGAAGCGTATTTTGGATGTTAGGTAATGATTTTAACTTTAGGGGGTGATTGGATTCTTTGCCTTGTGTCAGCTGTGAGCCTGCCCTCGAGTGGATTTGTACCAGCGTTCACGTGCCTGTTCCTGTGTCTCTTTGCAGACTTATGTCGCCAACATACTGATAGCAGTGAACCCGTACTATGACATAGCTAAGCTCTACTCATCGGACTCCATTCAGAAATACAAGGGGAAATCCTTGGGCACTCTGCCGCCACACGTCTACGCTATTGGTGAGTGGTCCCCTAGTCCCTCCCCTAGTCTGCGGTTTGTGCAACATGCTGAGGTTGGTTCTACTTCCGATTTTAGTGCGACCATCAGATGTTTGGAGAATGGTGCATGATTGTACCGTTGCAAAACTTTTCTTTGTTCCTGTGGGTGGGTCAAACACAAGTCGACTCTGCCCACAAGTCAGCTCGATGTATTTTGTGTTGCCTCCGTCACGACTTGGACAGTCATGAACATTGCGTTAGCTTTCTTTTTCACACGTACATAGAAACTTCAAAAATGTACAGGGAAATGTGTTTTCGTTGAGGACGCGCAGGGGAACTGGCGAGTGTTGCCACGCTTCTGTTGCAGACGTGGCACGGCCACGAGTTACTAACCTAACCGGTACGTCTCCGGACTGTGGGAGGAGAACGGAGCGGCGCCTGGAGGAAACCCACGCAGTCACGGGGAGAACGTATGAACCCCTTACAGAGAGCGGCGGGAATTGAACCCTGACCTTCCAGCTGATGCCATAACGCATTATGCTAACCACTACGCTTCTGCGCCGCCCTAAGTCGTAATTCCCCGTTTCCCAGTCAAAGGCGCTGTCTGTCCAGGCACAGCTCGATGAACGAAGAAGTGCTGGAGCCATTCAGCAGACCGGGCAGCATCTTCAGGGGAGAAACAGGTCCTGTATCCTTTGTCAGATGAACACTCTTACTTCAAGATCCTGCTCTGAGATGATATACTGGAATTCTATTGTCTCAGTAATGTAGTAAAGCTCCCGATAATACAACACCCTCTGGACTTTGAACATAGACATTTACAGCACAATACAGGCCCTTCAGCCCATAATGGTGTGCTGACCATATAACCCTCTGCAGAAACTGCCTCGAATTTCCCTACCACGTAGCCCTCAGTTTTTCGAAGCTCCGTGTAGCTATCTAAGAGTCTTTTAAAAGATCCAATTGTATCGGCTTTCACCACCACCACCGGCAGTGCATTCCACGCACTCACCACTCTGTGGAAAAACTTACCCCTGATATCTCCTCGGTACCTATTTCCAAGCACCTGAAAACTATGCCCCTCTCATGTCAGCCATTTCAGCGCTGGGAAAAAGCCTCTGACTATCCACACGATCAACACCTCTCATAATCTTGTACAACTCTATCAGGTCAACTCTCATCCTCTGTCGCTCCAAGGAGAAAAGGCCAAGTTCACTCAATCAAACTTTTGGACGATTGGATGTTACTCTGAATAATAGCCAAATGCTTTAATTTCACTCTTTTTTGCACGCTGCACAGCAGTGTAATAGAATTTCATGTTGCAGTTGTGTATAAGGCAGCACTGGGCACGTTACCTGCTGCTGTGGTGGCCCCACGACAGAAAGGCTTTGGAGAAGGTTCAGATGCAACTCTCCAGGTTGGAGAGGGTCAGCAAAGGGGAGGGGGAGACATGATGGAAGTTTATAGAGTTCTGAGTGGCGTCGGTAGGGAAGGTAGTCAGATTCTTCTTCCCCAGGATAGAGTTACGGATACCAGTGGGCACAGCTTCAAGCTGAGGGACGAGAATCTAAAGGAGATGTGCAGAGCAAGTTGTTCTCTTGGCTCGGTGGTGGCTGCCTGGAGTGATTTGCAGGGCTAGTGGTGGTGGGGGGCTAGATGCGGTAGTGCTGTTCAAGTTTGTAGAAAATGCACCGTCTAGAGGGATGTAGGCCACATACAGTCAGGAGAGATTTAGTGTAATCTGGCGTCTGGCTTAGTGCAGGCAGCGTGGGCTATGCTGTACTCTTCTTTGAACCCAGTAAGCCGAGGGAAATAGTTAAACTCTCCAGTCTCAGACCCCCCCCCCATGATCACTGGTGCTCCAGTCTCAGACCCCCCCCCCCATGATCACTGGTGCTCCAGTCTCAGACCCCCCCCCCCATGATCACTGGTGCTCCAGTCTCAGACCCCCCCCCATGATCACTGGTGCTCCAGTCTCAGACCCCCCCCCCCCGATGATCACTGGTGCTCCAGTCTCAGACCCCCCCCCCCCATGATCACTGGTGCTCCAGTCTCAGACCCCCCCCCCCCCATGATCACTGGTGTTCCAGTCTCAGACCCCCCCCCCCCCCATGATCACTGGTGCTCCAGTCTCAGACCCTCCCCCATGATCACTGGTGCTCCAGTCTCAGACCCCCCCCCCCATGATCACTGGTGCTCCAGTCTCAGACCCCCCCCCCCATGATCACTGGTGTTCCAGTCTCAGACCCTCCCCCCATGATCACTGGTGCTCCAGTCTCAGACCCCCCCCCCCCATGATCACTGGTGCTCCAGTCTCAGACCCTCCCCCCATGATCACTGGTGCTCAGTCTCAGACCCCCCCCATGATCACTGGTGTTCCAGTCTCAGACCCCTCCCCATGATCACTGGTGCTCCAGTCTCAGACCCTCCCCCCCATGATCACTGGTGCTCCAGTCTCAGACCCCCCCCCCCATGATCACTGGTGCTCCAGTCTCAGACCCCCCCCCCCATGATCACTGGTGCTCCAGTCTCAGACCCCTCCCCCATGATCACTGGTGCTCCAGTCTCAGACCCCCCCCCATGATCACTGGTGCTCCAGTCTCAGACCCCCCCCCATGATCACTGGTGCTCCAGTCTCAGACCCCCCCCCATGATCACTGGTGCTCCAGTCTCAGACCCCCCCCATGATCACTGGTGCTCCAGTCTCAGACCCCCCCCCATGATCACTGGTGCTCCAGTCTCAGACCCCCCCCCATGATCACTGGTGCTCCAGTCTCAGACCCTCCCCCCCCCATGATCACTGGTGCTCCAGTCTCAGACCCCCCCCCGGCATGATCACTGGTGTTCCAGTCTCAGACCCCCCCCCATGATCACTGGTGCTCCAGTCTCAGACCCCCCCCCCATGATCACTGGTGCTCCAGTCTCAGACCCCCCCCATGATCACTGGTGCTCCAGTCTCAGACCCCCCCCCCATGATCACTGGTGCTCCAGTCTCAGACCCCCCCCCCCATGATCACTGGTGCTCCAGTCTCAGACCCCCCCCCCCATGATCACTGGTGCTCCAGTCTCAGACCCTCCCCCCCCCATGATCACTGGTGCTCCAGTCTCAGACCCCCCCCGCATGATCACTGGTGTTCCAGTGTCAGACCCCCCCCCCATGATCACTGGTGTTCCAGTCTCAGACCCCCCCCATGATCACTGGTGCTCCAGTCTCAGACCCCCCCCATGATCACTGGTGCTCCAGTCTCAGACCCCCCCCCCCATGATCACTGGTGTCCAGTCTCAGACCCCCCCCCATGATCACTGGTGCTCCAGTCTCAGACCCTCCCCCATGATCACTGGTGTTCCAGTCTCAGACCCCCCCCCATGATCACTGGTGTTCCAGTCTCAGACCCCCCCCCCCATGATCACTGGTGTTCCAGTCTCAGACCCTCCCCATGATCACTGGTGTCCAGTCTCAGACCCTCCCCCATGATCACTGGTGCTCCAGTCTCAGACCCCCCCCATGATCACTGGTGCTCCAGTCTCAGACCCCCCCCCCCATGATCACTGGTGTTCCAGTCTCAGACCCCCCCCATGATCACTGGTGTTCCAGTCTCAGACCCTCCCCCCCCCATGATCACTGGTGCTCCAGTCTCAGACCCTCCCCCATGATCACTGGTGTTCCAGTCTCAGACCCTCCCCCCATGATCACTGGTGTTCCAGTCTCAGACCCTCCCCCATGATCACTGGTGTTCCAGTCTCAGACCCCCCCCATGATCACTGGTGTTCCAGTCTCAGACCCTCCCCCCCCATGATCACTGGTGCTCCAGTCTCAGACCCTCCCCCATGATCACTGGTGTTCCAGTCTCAGACCCTCCCCCCATGATCACTGGTGCTCCAGTCTCAGACCCCCCCCCCCATGATCACTGGTGTTCCAGTCTCAGACCCCCCCCCCCCCATGATCACTGGTGTTCCAGTCTCAGACCCCCCCCATGATCACTGGTGTTCCAGTCTCAGACCCTCCCCCCCCCATGATCACTGGTGCTCCAGTCTCAGACCCCCCCCCCCATGATCACTGGTGTTCCAGTCTCAGACCCCCCCCCATGATCACTGGTGTTCCAGTCTCAGACCCCCCCCCCCATGATCACTGGTGTTCCAGTCTCAGACCCTCCCCCATGATCACTGGTGTTCCAGTCTCAGACCCTCCCCCATGATCACTGGTGCTCCAGTCTCAGACCCTCCCCCATGATCACTGGTGCTCCAGTCTCAGACCCTCCCCCCCCCATGATCACTGGTGTTCCAGTCTCAGACCCCCCCCCCCCATGATCACTGGTGTTCCAGTCTCAGACCCCCCCCCATGATCACTGGTGTTCCAGTCTCAGACCCCCCCCCCCATGATCACTGGTGTTCCAGTCTCAGACCCTCCCCCATGATCACTGGTGTTCCAGTCTCAGACCCTCCCCCATGATCACTGGTGCTCCAGTCTCAGACCCTCCCCATGATCACTGGTGCTCCAGTCTCAGACCCCCCCCCCCCATGATCACTGGTGTTCCAGTCTCAGACCCTCCCCCATGATCACTGGTGCTCCAGTCTCAGACCCTCCCCCATGATCACTGGTGTTCCAGTCTCAGACCCTCCCCCCATGATCACTGGTGTTCCAGTCTCAGACCCCCCCCCATGATCACTGGTGTTCCAGTCTCAGACCCTCCCCCATGATCACTGGTGCTCCAGTCTCAGACCCTCCCCCATGATCACTGGTGCTCCAGTCTCAGACCCCCCCCCCCCATGATCACTGGTGTTCCAGTCTCAGACCCTCCCCCATGATCACTGGTGCTCCAGTCTCAGACCCTCCCCCATGATCACTGGTGTTCCAGTCTCAGACCCTCCCCCATGATCACTGGTGTTCCAGTCTCAGACCCTCCCCCATGATCACTGTGTTCAGTCTCAGACCCTCCCCCATGATCACTGGTGCTCCAGTCTCAGACCCTCCCCCATGATCACTGGTGCTCCAGTCTCAGACCCTCCCCCCCCCCATGATCACTGGTGTTCCAGTCTCAGACCCCCCCCCCCCATGATCACTGGTGTTCCAGTCTCAGACCCCCCCCCATGATCACTGGTGTTCCAGTCTCAGACCCCCCCCCCCCATGATCACTGGTGTTCCAGTCTCAGACCCTCCCCCATGATCACTGGTGTTCCAGTCTCAGACCCTCCCCCATGATCACTGGTGCTCCAGTCTCAGACCCTCCCCCATGATCACTGGTGCTCCAGTCTCAGACCCCCCCCCCCCCATGATCACTGGTGTTCCAGTCTCAGACCCTCCCCCATGATCACTGGTGCTCCAGTCTCAGACCCTCCCCCATGATCACTGGTGTTCCAGTCTCAGACCCTCCCCCATGATCACTGGTGTTCCAGTCTCAGACCCCCCCCCATGATCACTGGTGCTCCAGTCTCAGACCCCCCCCCCATGATCACTGGTGTTCCAGTCTCAGACCCTCCCCCATGATCACTGGTGTTCCAGTCTCAGACCCTCCCCCATGATCACTGGTGCTCCAGTCTCAGACCCCCCCCCATGATCACTGGTGCTCCAGTCTCAGACCCCCCCCCCCATGATCACTGGTGTTCCAGTCTCAGACCCCCCCCATGATCACTGGTGTTCCAGTCTCAGACCCTCCCCCCCCCCATGATCACTGGTGCTCCAGTCTCAGACCCCCCCCCCCCATGATCACTGGTGTTCCAGTCTCAGACCCCCCCATGATCACTGGTGTTCCAGTCTCAGACCCTCCCCCCCCCATGATCACTGGTGCTCCAGTCTCAGACCCCCCCCCCCCATGATCACTGGTGCTCCAGTCTCAGACCCCCCCCCCATTATCACTGGTGCTCCAGTCTCAGACCCCCCCCCCATGATCACTGGTGCTCCAGTCTCAGACCCCCCCCCCCATGATCACTGGTGTTCCAGTCTCAGACCCCCCCCCCCATGATCACTGGTGTTCCAGTCTCAGACCCTCCCCCCCCCATGATCACTGGTGCTCCAGTCTCAGACCCTCCCCCCCCCATGATCACTGGTGCTCCAGTCTCAGACCCCCCCCCCCATGATCACTGGTGTTCCAGTCTCAGACCCTCCCCCATGATCACTGGTGCTCCAGTCTCAGACCCCCCCCCCATGATCACTGGTGCTCCAGTCTCAGACCCCCCCCCCATGATCACTGGTGTTCCAGTCTCAGACCCCCCCCATGATCACTGGTGCTCCAGTCTCAGACCCCCCCCCCATGATCACTGGTGCTCCAGTCTCAGACCCCCCCCCCATGATCACTGGTGTTCCAGTCTCAGACCCCCCCCCCCCCATGATCACTGGTGTTCCAGTCTCAGACCCTCCCCCCCCCATGATCACTGGTGCTCCAGTCTCAGACCCTCCCCCCCCCCATGATCACTGGTGCTCCAGTCTCAGACCCCCCCCCATGATCACTGGTGCTCCAGTCTCAGACCCCCCCCCCATGATCACTGGTGCTCCAGTCTCAGACCCCCCCCCATGATCACTGGTGCTCCAGTCTCAGACCCCCCCCCCCATGATCACTGGTGCTCCAGTCTCAGACCCCCCCCCCATGATCACTGGTGCTCCAGTCTCAGACCCCCCCCATGATCACTGGTGCTCCAGTCTCAGACCCCCCCCCCATGATCACTGGTGCTCCAGTCTCAGACCCCCCCCCCATGATCACTGGTGCTCCAGTCTCAGACCCCCCCCGCATGATCACTGGTGTTCCAGTCTCAGACCCCCCCCCCATGATCACTGGTGTTCCAGTCTCAGACCCCCCCCCCATGATCACTGGTGTTCCAGTCTCAGACCCTTCCCCCCCCCATGATCACTGGTGCTCCAGTCTCAGACCCCCCCCATGATCACTGGTGCTCCAGTCTCAGACCCCCCCCCGGCATGATCACTGGTGCTCCAGTCTCAGACCCTCCCCCCATGATCACTGGTGCTCCAGTCTCAGACCCCCCCCCCATGATCACTGGTGCTCCAGTCTCAGACCCCCCCCCCCCATGATCACTGGTGCTCCAGTCTCAGACCCCCCCCCCATGATCACTGGTGCTCCAGTCTCAGACCCCCCCCCATGATCACTGGTGCTCCAGTCTCAGACCCCCCCCCCATGATCACTGGTGCTCCAGTCTCAGACCCCCCCCATGATCACTGGTGCTCCAGTCTCAGACCCCCCCCCCCATGATCACTGGTGCTCCAGTCTCAGACCCCCCCCCATGATCACTGGTGCTCCAGTCTCAGACCCCCCCCCATGATCACTGGTGCTCAGTCTCAGACCCCCCCCCCATGATCACTGGTGCTCCAGTCTCAGACCCCCCCCCCATGATCACTGGTGCTCCAGTCTCAGACCCCCCCCCATGATCACTGGTGCTCCAGTCTCAGACCCCCCCCCCCATGATCACTGGTGCTCCAGTCTCAGACCCCCCCCCATGATCACTGGTGCTCCAGTCTCAGACCCCCCCCCATGATCACTGGTGCTCCAGTCTCAGACCCCCCCCCCATGATCACTGGTGTTCCAGTCTCAGACCCCCCCCCATGATCACTGGTGCTCCAGTCTCAGACCCCCCCCCATGATCACTGGTGTTCCAGTCTCAGACCCCCCCCCCATGATCACTGGTGCTCCAGTCTCAGACCCCCCCCCATGATCACTGGTGCTCCAGTCTCAGACCCCCCCCCTCCCCATGATCACTGGTGCTCCAGTCTCAGACCCTCCCCCCCATGATCACTGGTGCTCCAGTCTCAGACCCCCCCCCATGATCACTGGTGCTCCAGTCTCAGACCCCCCCCCCATGATCACTGGTGCTCCAGTCTCAGACCCCCCCCCCATGATCACTGGTGCTCCAGTCTCAGACCCCCCCCCCCATGATCACTGGTGCTCCAGTCTCAGACCCCCCCCCCCCATGATCACTGGTGCTCCAGTCTCAGACCCCCCCCCATGATCACTGGTGCTCCAGTCTCAGACCCCCCCCCCATGATCACTGGTGCTCCAGTCTCAGACCCCCCCCCCCCATGATCACTG